>NC_137900.1:57203168-57771596 GCF_963455335.1 Martes martes
TATTGTGGACATTGCTGCTATAAGCACTGTGGTGCAGGTGTCCCTTCAAATCACTACATTTGTATAATTGGGATAAATAGCTAGTAAGGCAATTGCCAGGTTATGGGATAGCTCTATTTTCAATTTTTTGAGGAACCTCCATATTGTTTCCCAGAGGGGATGCACCAGCTTGCTTTATCAAAAAAGGTGTGAGAAGGTTCCTCTTTCTCCACATCCTCACCAACATCTGCCGTTTCCTGACTTGTTAATTTTAGCCATTCTCACCAGTGTGAGGTGACATCTCTTTGTGGTTTTGATCTGCATTTCCCTGATGCCAAATGATGGTGAGCACTTTTCATGTGTCTCTTGGCCATTTGGATGTCTTCTTTGCAGAAACATCTGTTCATGTCTTTTGCCCATTTCTTGATTGGGTTATTTGTTCTTTGGGTGTTGAGTTTGATATGTTCTTTATAGATTTGGACACTAGCCCTTCATCAGATAAGACATTTGCAAATATCTTCTCCCATTCTATCAGTTGTCTTTTGGTTTTGTTGACTGTTTCCTTTGCTGTGCAAAATCTTTTTATCTTGATGAAGTCCCAATAGTTCATTTTTGCTTTTGTTTCCCTTCCCTACTGATATCTGCCATATGGTAACTCAAAACAGTATTATACTTTGCAAAATAATTCAGGCACACAATTAAAAAAAAAAAAACTCCCACATTCTTTTATTCCATTTATATGAATTGTCCATAAAAAGGCCAGAAAGCACAGTAGTGGTTGCTTGGAACTAGGATTGGGAACGTTGGGTGACTAGGAAAGATAAACAGGATCTTTTTGAAGCATAGAAAAGAATATTCTAAAATTGGATTGTTATGACAGTCATATAACCCTGCAAATTTACAAAAAAATTAAACTCTATAGTTAAAATAGGTCAATTTTATGGGAGGTGAATTATTTTTTAATAGAACTGTTTTTTTTTTTAAAAATTGAAGTTTGTGGAGACCTCTGCCTATTTCATTGAAAGTTACCAGAGTTACTAGCTGATAAGAGGCCTCTCATTTTGCAAGTGAATATCCACTGGCAAATTCCATGTTCCTCAGCTTTTTAGATTGTTAAAGGTCCTCTGTCTCTTCACTCCACCACCTATGCATTCCTGGTAAACCCGGGTTGTTTCTTTTGGAGGGCGTGGGGTCTACATGGTTTCATCTCTCCTATTCATCTTGTGTTTCATGGAGATTCCTTATCATACAGTTTTAGTAATGATGTTATCCATGTAAAATTTATTTGTTTTGCTATCCTGGCTTGTTTTTCCTGGAGGATTTGGAGGACAGAGTAATTTAAAACTGTGTGCTGTCATCATCCTTCCCCATAAGGAAGTCTGAATCATTTTTTAAGTGTGAAACAAAAAAATAGTATCAAAAACAAGAGACAATAAACATGGTAGCATTCACAATGCTAGCCAAGCATGCAACAGAGAGATACAAAATGCACAATGTTGCAAACGTCAAGTGAAGGAGTCAAGAAGTTACACAAATATTTACACCACAGTGCCAGGGTGCCATCATGGGTGAATTGAATTGACGTGCTTGCACAGAAGTACATTCATATTGTTCCAGCCCTTGATTCAACTGCAGAAGACCTGCATATTTTCAACAGCCACTATAGAATCCACCTTTCTTTCTTTTTTTTTCCCCGAAGAAAATTGCCCTTGAACCACAAATGCTGAATTAGCTGTACCCGCATTTATGGTATTCCCTTTTAAATTTATCAAGTTAATTAAAAGTGGTTATTTACTTATTTGTTTCTCCCCCTAAAATGTGAGTGATTAGAAGCTAGTGGCTGTGTTAATCTTATTTATACTAAACCCAGCAGCTCAACATATGTTTATTGAATTAATTAGCCATCTAATCATTCCTTCCTTACTGGGTCTCAATATTTGTAAACCTTCATATTTCTTCATTTTAGCTATATTTCCTATGATTATTTCAACTTAACATTTTTTCAGTTCACATTTTTGCCTTGTAATTTTATTTAAACTTCTGATTTTTATTTTCCAACAGAAATTTCTGTTTTTTCTTTCTGCGTTGAATGTCCATGGCATATTGTTTAGATCTGTCTTGTGATATTTATTTTATCCCATTTTGTGCAATAGTTGTCTTTTTCTCTCATCCTCGCTACTAAAATTTACACCATCTGTGGAAACAACTGGGACTTGCTAATTTCTGTTTTCTTGCTAGATTTTGCATGCAGTAACTATACGCTACGCGTCTGATTATTTTAGAATCATTTAACTTTATTGAGGACATAACGTGTGCTAAGCATGTGTTAAATATGGAGACACAGCGTATGTATTCTCTCAATTTCTTGATCTGACTGACAAAATATGAGGAAGCCACCTAATTACTGTTTACAGCCTGTTTTCTTCTAATTACATGAATTAGAAACCATATTATGAAATAAACCTAGGTAAGAACTGCTATTTTCTTGTATCAATTTATTTCTCACACAGGGATCTCTTATCTACATTCTATGTCTTGAAAAAGCAGAGTATGCTTAGGAGGGTAGCAAAATGAACCCTTTAATTATTAGGATGAAAAAGATAAAACCACCCACAGTTTTTTCTCTTTTGTGGATAAAATTCCTTCAAGGTATGCTTTATACTCTCTGTGAAACTACCCAGAAGAAGCATAAATACACCATCTATTCATTACCTCTTAGTCAAAAAATTATGTATTAAATGTTATATGATTTATTGAACCATGTCATATTTCTTACCATACAGACTCAACATATGTTTGTTATTTTGGCCAGTTTTTCCTAGTGAATATATAAACAGGTCATTGAACATTTCTTATAGTATTTAATGTGAAGTAAAACTATTTTATTGCTTACCTTCACCTTGGTGTGCCTAATAACTTAGCAGCTTTAATGATCTTCTTTACGTGAACAAGATATTCTACCTTGCACACTTGAAAATTATTGGTGATTAATATCACATTTGTTTCACTTATTTCAAGCCATAACAAAATAATGAGTTCCTCATTCTAGTTTACATACTAACATACATCTCATTCCAAAACTTGACAGTGATAAACAAAAAAAGAAATATTTAGTTTATATTACTTATAAAATAGATGCAGCAGCCCTAAAGGTAACAAACACAGTCCAGAAATGTATCAATTAAATATTAAATCAAAATACTCGAGACACTTATTTCAGAAAGACACAATAGCTAAAAATTAAGAAAAAATACATATACATATAAAACATAGATATAAAACATATATATGATGTATATTCACACATATATGAGTTCCTTATTAGTTTTTATATAGTTATTAGTTTTATATACTTTATATCATAGAGTTAATCTGAAAGAAAGAATTTATTATCATAAACTAGAAGAATTGAGAGAAATATTGACTAATAAAATATATCTTTCAAAACAATCTTTAAAAAGGCAAATAACTGAGAAAAATAACTAATTGATTTACTCTGTATGTTGAACAAATAGAAATTTATACAGAGAATTTTTACAAACTTTTAGGAAAACTACTATAAAAAGCCCAGTATAAAAATCAACAGTAGCTGGCAGCATCTTTAAAATGGGGTTAATAATACCTACTTTCTGGGTACTTTGGTGGCTCAGTTGGTTAAACAACCAACTTCAGCTCAGGTCAAGATCCTGGAGTTCTAGGATCAAGTCCCACATCAGGCTCTCTGCTCAGCGGGGAGCCTGCTTTTCCCTCTGACCCTCCCCCACTTCATGCTCTTTCTCTCTCAATAAAATGTTTTTAAAAATAATGATAATACCTATTTTCCAGGGTTTTTGTGAAGAATATATTATGTGAAATTACATTGTAAGCTATTAAAAAATGATACAAATGTAAGGAAAAACTATTAGTATCACTCCTAAGTCTGTATCTCTCACTAAACTCCAAATTCCTTAAGAAATGATACCCTTACTTCCTATCTTTGTATCTCCCCACTCCACCCCTCAGAATGCTATTGCAGCAGAAACGGAGCTCTGCTGGGGCTGAGAGAAACAGTTTTTCTCAGAATTCTCAGGGACATCTCACCAAGAGTTTTACAGGGGGTAATAATAGGGATCTGGGAGCTATTTTTAGTATTTATATAAGTCTAACCTGATATTATACTGTTATCAGCAGTAAAGCTTTACAAGCTAAATAAAATATCAGTGTCTTACCTAATTTTTCTTGTTTTCCCTTGTAAATGGAATTTTGTAAAATAAATATGCATCTCATAGAAAAAAATATCAACAGTAGCAGTGAATTGCACACTTGCAATTCATTTACAATTTGAAAAATAATGTAACAGATAAACAGGCTAAAATGTTCACTCTATGGGATAAGAAATGTTCTAAATTTGTGGCAGCTGGAAAAGTGAAGATTCAGCTGAATTTTTTAGCCTGATTCATTCTGAATTATTGTCTTAGAGAAGTTTATTCTACACTGTAGATGAAATTTCCATTAAAGTTTTAATTTTAATGAGTCCCCTGAAGTAGAGAAAATGGTTGAGTCAATAAAAACGCAGGTTCTAGCATTTAATGTGGGACTTTAGTAAAAGGAAATAAGCCGCTTCCAAATGATCACACCCTTGCAAATTGAAAATGAAGGAGGCAGAAAGTAGGTAGCAAGCCCTCAACTCTTAGAACAAAGTGAAAAGGGGACCATAAGAAAGGTGAGCTTATGCCTGACTCTGGCTCCACCCCTCTGCCTAGAAAAAAGGTGGTTAGACAGCTTGGGCAGTTCGTGATCCAAGAGCAGCCAGTCCCATGAGCAATGGATTGAACGTTTGATGTTCCTCCAAAATGCATATGCTGAAATCCTAACCTGCAATGTGATGGTATAAAGATGGTATAAGGCCTTGGGGGATGACTAAGTCATAGGGTAGAGGCCTTCTGTATGGGATTGGCATCCTTATAAGAATGATCCCAGAGAGCTTTCCTGTCGCTTCTACCATGTGAGGACACAGCAAGAAGGCTGTCTAATCTCACCAGGTGCCTTGATCTTAGAGGCTGAACCGAGAAAGACGCGTGTGTTGCTTACCTGCCACCTAAACTATGGTATTTTGTTACAGCAGTCCAGGTGGACTAAAATAGCATCCGTTGTCTCTGCTATCAGCCACATCTATCTGACAGGCTGCAACAGACACAAGGAGCAACTGTACTGAGAACGTCCATGTTGAAAAGCAGCGACTTGTCCTGATATCTTTTTTAATCCACTGTCATTCAAAGAGTGTGAGTCTCCAACTCTCATAAATATAAATACACATATTTAATGTAATATAGTGTGTGTTCTGTGATTGAATTGTGAGGTTGGAGAGAATAAGTTGGTTTTAATCTGAAACAAATGTGTTCTTATGAGCTCTTGCCAAGTCTAAACTTTCAGATTTAGGAGAATACCTTATGAAGGCCAAGGTCATGTTCCTTTGGCTCTAAGCCAAGTGACTTCAAAGAACCCTGTGACAGGAAATGCTGGTATACCATATGTAAAAGAAACTGAACTAATCATGGATGTCAGGAAGTTTGCAAACCACCCCCTTCCCTCTCTTGTGCTCTCTCAACAGCCTCTAGTGAAGAAAACAGAAAATGAGTAGGGAGAGAGCCAAATGCCTTATTCTCTGAAAGCTTGCTCTGAAAGCATGTTCATCTAGCAACAGGGAGAATATTTGAAATTAAGCCAAGGTCAGAGCTTATGTTGTAGTATTTGTTGACCTGGGCATTCTATTTACAGGATTGACATTTTGTCTGTCATTTAAAAGTGACTACAAGCATGCCTGCTATCCTAAAGCAAACAGAAGTCATAGTGAGCTGGAGTACTGATACAAGGAAAGGAGAAGATTTTCTTCACTTGGTAAAATTATAACAGATAGTGGGAGGCGAAATTCTATGCTGTGCTTTGAGCACAATAAACACTCAAACTTGTTAAAATAGCAATTACATTTTATAAAGACAGAAGCCTGTGGGGAAGGGCTCCAATTCTCTATCATCTATGCTTGACTGGGCTAATTCTATCCTGGGGCATAATAGTGAAAAAAAATTCTGATGCTTCAAGTCATGCCCCACAACTCACTTGAGAAACAATGGAATTGAGACTTTTTTTTTTTTTTTCTCATTCTGCTTACCTCTTTCCCCTTCATAAACAAGAAAAGAAAGAAAAAAAAAGATGCTACTTTATTCTCCTTCAATTGCAACAAGTATTCATTTTGTTCATTTGTTTTTTAACCGTTGAGTCTTAGTATTTAGTTTACGCTCAGCCTCAGGAGGAATTTGGTGCTGAGCATATTCTTAGCCAGAAGAAATTTGCCTTTTCAACCAACTTTATTAAAGGGTGATCAGCATATAAAATAAGGACCATCATAGATGCCTTGATAATCTTATAAAAATATCTCATTTTTTTCTATTTGTTTTCTTCATAGCATTCATCAGTACCTTCTGATATGCATGCACACATCCGTACATATATGTGTATATATATTATATATGTATATATGATTATTTACTGCCTACTTCTTCCAGAAACCAAGCTTCATGTAATCGTCTAGTTTCTTCAGCACTATAATACCTAGTCCTACCTAGTTCTAGATCACGGTGAGACTCATGATAGAAACTCAGTATATACACAAGTAATAAATATGCAACATATATGTATTCAAATCAGTAAAGCTGATCTACAAATAAAATGTAACTTATTTAGCTAACCTATAAGAAGCAAAGCTTCCAATCTTAACTGTTGAGGTCTTAACTAATTCCTATACAATTTTGAACCTCTTATTAGAGGTTACTCTTTAATAACTAACTCAAATTAATCCAACACTTGTAACTGCCTTTTATATTTCAAAATGGTAGAATAATTATTGTCCATTCTGTATGGTTTCTCAAAAAATATTGTTATCAAATTACCAGTGGTTCTAGTTCTAAACATTAATTCAATGGTGATAAAATTTAGAAGAATAGAATAGATAAGATAGAAGTGTAAATTATTGCTAAGGCATTGGGTTATAAATGGCCACCAAGGGGCGCCTGGGTGGCTCAGTGGGTTAAAGCCTCTGCCTTCGGCTCAGGTCATGATCCCAGGGTCCTGAGTTTGAGCCCTGCATTGGGCTCTCTGCTCAGTGGGGAGCCTGCTTCCTCCACTCTCTCTCTGCATGTCTCTCTGCCTACTTGTGATCTGTCTGTCAAATAAATAAATAAATAAATAATCTAAATGGCCACCAAAATTCAAAGTTTAAAAAGCCATCCAAAGTTCATTCTAGTTATTTATTATTGTCACTTTTAAGGGGAAAACACCATATTACACCTAATTTTAAGGGTCAAATTGCTATTTTCAGCACAATTCCACCATGCCCAGATCTAATAGGGTAATCTAATAAACACTAATGTCGGATATGCATAGAAAGCAGGCTAAGAGCAGTTCTCTTTATGATAAAAGTTCACTTCCATAAAGGCTAGTGGTAATAAATTTAATCAATATTTTTAATTTAAATAAATTTGCTCTGACAAAGGTTTGGCATTAGCTATTTCACAAACATTTAACTAGTTCTCAAACAAATCTAAAAAGAAATAGGTGTTGACATATGGCTCTTTCTTGTCACATCTACTTGTTTTTCTTTAATTGGCTTTGGTCTCAAAATCGATGAGTCCAAATCAGTTTTTAAATAACCTTCTACATTGCTTGTGTCCTATCTACTTTGATTTTTGCATACCTTTTAAATATGTTTTTGCAACATTTAACTGCCAGCCTCAGACAATAAGTAACCTTTAATTACAAAGTTGAATTTGTTGCATACTCTAAAAGTGATAGGTCATTATAAACAAAAATATATAACTCCAATGCAAATTTTATAAGGGAGTTAGAAAACATCCTATTATAAGTGTTCTGATTTCTACACTAATATATTTAAGGCTGTTTTTCTTTAGAAGTGACAAAGCAAGTATCTTGCCCACTTTGATTGTGATAAAAGATGTCACATGCAAGAAAAATTTAACTTCTTTGAACCCAGCCTTCCCTTGGACTATATCAATACACTTAAAAGACGACTGTAGTAATATCCCATTACTTATAATAACCTTCAAGTAAATAAAGCTTATTTATAGGGCTAGTCAAATAATGATACCTGTTGATAAGAAAATAATGATTTCCAAGTCAAATCTGAAATAAATCCAAATAAGCACTTTGAAAGATTCCTAATTCTTTGATGATGGTAGATATCATTGTATTTTATTTGTTGTTTTTTTAAAGAACAGAAGATAATGGGACATATGTAGAAAGATAAGGGATATCCATGTGATTTTTGTTGAAGTACATGGAAAGAATGAAGAATGTTGATAGCTTTACTATATAACAGAGTAAACAAAAAAAGGAAAAAAGGAAAACAAAAGAGATGCACTGTACTATTGGGATCTGTTGATCACTGTCCTTATGTTGCTGAACTACGTTAATTCTTAGGCAATCAAGAAATAAATAGGGGTCAAATGCATCATTAAAGTAGCACTTTGAAGACTTTAGCAATGACTTGTAACATTTTAAAAGTGAAAAAGCACTCATATTAAGTACAGAAAAAATATCGTCTCTCACCTCACCCCCCAAAAAAGCCAAAGTAATACCAGAGCACATGTCCAATATTCTGAGTTGTTAGTGGCAACCTATGGAGAACTTTGATGAAAACTTCTAGGAAAATCTGGAAAATATGTTGAGACTATAATTAACTTGGCGGTACCGGAAAGGCACCCTGTGATGAGCATCTCTTGATACTGCTCTACCAACTCCTACCTTTTATTACACCACTTCCCATGTTCTAGCACAATTGCACGGAAGTACAATGAAGTTAACCATTCACTTTCAACGTGTCTTTTGAAAGTGAAGTTGCCACTTCCATAGGGTCAGATATTAAACTACTCTACTGAGGAAAGGCACCTCATCACACCAGGGACTTCTGCCTCTAGTCATGCTCCACATTCTGTGTTGCATGCTGTATATTAGTTGTGCCTTGGGAAAAATTGTGTGTTTACCCATATGTTCAGTTGTATTTCTGGGACACTTGCAAATGAGGTGATGCTTGTAAATGTTACAGGTTTATGGCTTTATACATAATGCAGTGTTGTCAAATGTAAAAGAAGAAACAAAATGCAACTTTTGCAAAAAAAATTAAATATGTTTATCACGTCTTTTGATATGGTTAAATCTATTAATATTTTGGACACTTTTCTTTTAGAAAGTATGATCTTTTTTCAAGATTTATTAAAGATAACTTACTCCTAATAATGCATGGTATTGTGCCATGAAATTATCATGAAAAAATTATAAAGTATGTGCTCTAAAAAAGAAATAGCGTAAGTGACCTTCACGTTTATTCATGAAGAAGCAGCATGTTCAGAATTATGGAATGGTTTGTGTCCAGGCAGTCAATTAAATGGTGGAATATACTGTTAAACCAAAAAGTTTCAGTTCCCCCAATGCCTTAACTTGTTAACTGAAGGTAACCTAACAAAACATCCCAGGTAAAATTCCTACGAATTTGCAATCATTTTGTGTGTTGTTTCCTCATGTGTACTTTCTTTTAGATACAAACTTCATTCGTGTTTTCTTTTCCTTTTTTCTTCTCTTTTCTTTTTTTAATCATTGTTTTGATTTTTTTGGCTACTTTATCTTTTTGTTCCCAACAAGTATTATGCCAGAGAGCAGAGCTTCTTGCCCATTTAAAGTCTGAGAACAAGTTGTGACCATTCTGGCCTGAAGAGTTCTAATTATCCACTTTGCCCAGTAAAGCTACATGGGCTCATGTGCAGAGTTGCAGTCATCCTGAGGGAACCTTCAGGTGAAACGTGAGTAAGGTTGCAGCTGTTGTACTGGTCCCAAATCATCAGGATTAGAGAACTTACTTGAAGATTCTGAAAATCTTAAAAACGTATCTCTTTTTTCCCTACATTTTGCAAGTATTTTGAGGTTGAGAACTTCTCATTCAGGAACTACTAGTCAACTGACAGGTAAGTACTTTTAGCTTCTTCCATGATGAGACGTCATAGATTTGTCCACGAGTGTCTTACATTGACAGGCCATAGAAAATCTCTAACAATGGTTCCACGAACCACATAATGTAAAGGAACAGAATAAGTCAATAGAACATAAACTTTGATGCTACAACTTCTGCTTAAGTAAGTGTGCCCTTTCCAAAATAGTGATTTTTTTAAAAAAGATTTTATTTACTTATTTGACAGGGAGACAGTGAGAGAAGGAACACAAGCAGGGGGTGTGGGGGGGGGAGGAGGAGGCTTCCTCAGAGTGGGAAGCTGGACCTGGGGCTCCATCCCAGGACCCTAGGCTCATGACCCCAGCTGAAGGCAGATGCTTAATGACTGAGTCACTCAGGCTCCCAGTTTGTTAATTTCTTTTTCATTTTTTTTAAAGATTTTATTTATTTATTTGACAGAGATCACAAGTAGGCATAGAGGCAGGCAGAGAGAGGGAGAGGGGAGCAGGCTCTCTGCTGAGCAGAGAGTCCGATGCGGGGCTCAATCCCAGGACCCTGAGATCATGACCCAAGCCGAAGACAGAGGCTTTAACACACCGAGCCACCCAGGTGCCCCCCCCCCTTTTTTTTAGTATAAAACCCTTCCTGATGCTGAAAGAAGATGGAATCCAGCTATCATGGAGACTTGCAATTTTTATGGAAGCTAAGTTGACATGTGGGAGAACATTTTTTTCCCTTCTGTTTTTTTTTCTTGAATTTTATTTGTTTTCTTACTATTTTGACAGTAAAGAATCCTATAAACACTAAAGCAAAAAAAAAATCATAATTAGGTTTATCTACAAAGAGGAATAGAATTAGGCCATTTACAAAGTTATTCTCTATTAATACTCAATCCCAGCACACAAATAAACAATAATTATAGTTTTATGGTAAACTGAAGGGGCTTGCAATTTCTTTAATTATGCAGTGTGCCTTTTACTTACCAAGATAACTGAAGGCCATTCTCAGATATATAAAGGCTCAATGGAATGACAGCTATAATTTTTTTTTCTAAAACACTTATTCAAAATTTATTCTGTGCAGAGGCAGTGCCAGAAGCGACAGTTGGGCAGTAGCTGGGCAAAAAATAGATAGATAGTAAAGACAGAGAGATAGAGAGAGATAGATGGGTGGATGATAGATAGATGATAGATAGATAAAAGTAGCCAAAAGGATACTAAGTAACCAAGAGGCAAATGTTGTAATATGCATTCTAAACAGACAGATTTGCTAAAGAAAAGAAGACTAAATACAGAAGAGTGGCTAAGGACTCTCACAGAGAGAAGAGAAAGTCTGTATTCCTTCTAAAAGAGAAATAAGTGGGAATAACAAGGAACCCAGGGTACCCAATAAGCATTCTCTAACTGTTTCCTTGTTTTGTTGTTAGCATCACCTCCAAACCAAAGAAAGCAACTGAACCTAACCAATGGCTATGTTGCAATGAAACGGTAAAATGTGGAAACATTGCTGTAGACAACAAGTGGCCTTATAAAAAGAGGCTAGTAAAATAAAGGAAAAAGAAGAAACAGATTTTACTGCATTCCAGACTGGGAGAAAATTTGAAGTGGAGGTAAAAGAAATTGTCAAGGCTGGGAAATACAAGGAAAAAGAAACCAAGAAAATATGTGATACATAAGGAAAACAGAAGGAGGAAGATCAAGATTATGACATGAACTCGGTTAGTTCCAGTACATTCATCTTCCTGTCTAGAAGGAAGATAACCCCCTTCTTTGAAAAGAAAATGAAAGATTGAAATAAGAGGCTGTATCAGATATATATAATTAACATGTTACTATGTTTTTAAATAGATCAGACCTAGTGCTATAGGGAAAGCTACTTACTTCACCAGGTATAGGAATGTGAAATTGGGTGGACATTGAACACATTTCCTGTTGGTGGACTGTAAACTACACAAATTAATATATGTGGAGGGTTTTTTTTTTCATTTTTAATTGTTTGAAGCAGCTTACACAATTATTGCTGTTTTGTTACCTGAATACCATTCTGTGATTATAAAAATAAATGTAGCTATTATGTTGACATTCTAAAGTATTTAAAAAATATGTAGTTTTACATAAGAGAACATAATCTGGCTAAAAAATGTACCACAATAAAGAAGTCAGAAATGCAGATGAGAGGAATAAGCATGGAGTCCACGGATGAAGTTCTCACCCAAACTCTGTCTTTGGCTCTGGGGAATTACTTAAAGTTGTAAAGCGGAGCTAATTACAGTAACCTCTAAAAAATGCTTAAGTGAGAAAATGCATACAAATATTTCAAACAGGGCAAATGACATGTAATCAAGAAATACACTGATTATATTGTAGCTCTTGGTCTCTAATAATTAGTCAAGGCTTATTTGAGAAATTACATGCTAGCATTAAACATTATAAGAAAGAGAAAAGAACATGTGGATATTTTAGTTTTTAGTTCAGAGATGCCTTTTAAAGCATAAAATGGAAAGAGAAATAAAATATTAGCATTGTATCTCAGAAAACTTAACCAAGAATGGTTACAAAATGTAATTAAATGCAACAGCCACACATAAACACAAATTCAAATGCTCTGAGAGCCGCTGCTCCAAAAATGCTCTCCAGTGAATGTATCAGAGCAGCATCAGAAATATTGGTGCATAAAATAGTTCACACGACATCTTGAAGGAAAATGAGTTACTTTTCTCCTAGTGCCACATAAGCGCACCTTCTTTCTGGAAACCATACTATTTGCCTTAAAGACCCAAAGAACTCATCTTTCTTGAAAGATTTACAGTGTTATTTACTTAAAGTATTCATTTAGATTCTAGCCACTGTAGAGTCTGTGATATTTGGATGGAGAAATAAAAATAAATGTTGCTTTTTCCTTCTTCCGAAAGATTAAATATGCTTTTTCATTAAATTAATTCTTCCAAAATTCATACAGATTGAAATGTGGAAAAGGTGTCAAACTATAACATAAAAATACACAGCTTGCATAAGGAGGAATTAGACAGCCTCCCACTGATTTCTTACCCTGCTGCCCAGTCAACCTTATTTCCACTCACTTGTAGATTTTGCTCGTCACCCTAAAGTTTCATTTTAATCTCATCAGGAGGCAGCTTTGATTTAGTAGAAAAAACAGGTAATTTGAAATCATGTAGATGCAACTTTTAATAGCATTTCTTGCTCGTAAAAGTTTTGTGAGGGACGCCTGGGTGGCTCAGTTGGTTGAGCAGCTGCCTTCAGCTCAGGTCATGATCCCAGCATCCTGGGATCGAGTCCCACATCAGGCTTCTTGCTCGGTGGGGAGCCTGCTTTGCCCTCTGCCTCTGCCTGCCACTCTGCCTGTGCTCGCTCGCTCTCTCTCTCTCTCTAATAAATAAATAAAATCTTTTAAAATAAAATAAAATAAAAGTTTTGTGAGCCTGAGAACTTTAGTTACTACAGGCCCTGAATCCCCTCACTATTTTTCTCAGACCTAAGACACAATCTTAGATGGCAGCCTCCGGGATTAGTCTGCCACTAACAGCTGTGTAAATTCAGTGAGTTAGTTAAACTACCAGCCTCAGGGCAAAAATCTAGAAATGGACGGTAAGGAGAGGCTTTATTTCATGTGATTTTCTGTGGCTTAAGTGAAATAATTCGTAACTGAGCTCTTGGCCCTTGTTGAACAATCTATAAACAGTAGTTATTATTTTTGTAAGGTTTTTATGCTCAATAATGAAATGATATCAGTTTCATTCCCCACTTTTCTCTCATTTATCCCAGAATATGTGGACGAGGTTATTCCCATTACAGTTTCCCGTGTGAGCTTCATGCTATTTCAACCCTTCCACTTTGACATCCAGAATCTTGTGCTGCTTGTTCACCCTCCTACCTCCAGGTCCTGGTATGAAGCCTCATACGGCCTGGGCACTAAACCCATATTAATCGTATTGTTCCATTATCCCATTTGGCACTTTTAAGTCTGTTGCTTCCACCTGTCTGCTGTCATTACTTAGTATTTCTGTTTGTAACTTTCCTGAAGTTTGGTATATCTTCAGAGTTTGTTAATTCTCCATGTCTCTAGAGACCATTACAGAAAAGATGGTAAATATATTTTAATGACTAACTGGTTAGCAATGAATATATGAAGTTTGTTTGTTTTTTTAGTATGTATTACCTTTGTTTTATTTTTAATTTAATTTTGCTTATAGTTTTATTTTATTATAAAACAAATTTTAATTATCTTATTTTATAATTATAATTTTATTTTTTATTATGTTCCGTTAGCTAACATAGAGCACATCATTAGTTTTTGATGTAAAGTTCAACAGTCCATTAGTTGTCTATAACACCCAGTGCTCATTACATCACATGCCCTCCTTAATGCCCATCACCCAGTTATCCCAACCCCCTACCCACTTCCCTTCTGTAGACCTCAGTTTCTTTCCCAGAGTTCAGAGTCTCTCATGTGCATATATGTTTTTTTAATAACCCTAGGGGTCCTTGAAAAACAATCTCACTTGCTTTTCTGTAAGTATTTTATAATTGCATTTTCAAATGATTAAATTTATTTCCTGGGAACTATTTCATACATCACAATGTTGAAAGAACTGGATTGTTCATCTCCAATAAAAATGCAGTATGTTAATAAGTCATCTGAGACATAAATTGTTGACTAATGGGATAATAATTTAAAGAAAAATATAAGCATCAGAAATTCTACTTGGGATTCATGTTGGTGATTCGATCTGGATTTGACGTTTACTCATACCAAGAGGAAGGCTAAGAGCTTGGGTAACTTGCTATCTAACAAGATGCGCTGATGGTCATTTATAGCCTTTTCCTCTCATGATTCCCCATGGAAATGCTCTTCCTTTGTAATTCCCCCTTCTTATTCCCTTCATTTTCCCACTGCGCTATCCTTGCTTTGGCCCACTTATTTCCTCACATAAGTCAGAGTTGAGGTACTGGCAACCAATGCCCTGCAGAGAAGACCTCTAGGGAAAAGTGATCAAGATGAATAAACCTAATAACTTGCCTTTGAAATATAAAGGTCAATTCTATGTATTTTCTCATGATAGAATGGCCTGCTACCAGGATATCTGGATTCAGCTGTGTTGAGTCGGGGAGGAGGAAGCTAGCAGGACAATCCATGAGCACACACTTTCATTAAAGGGAATCATCTTAGGAGAATGTTTCCACACTCTGCAAAATTGATTAGATTTCCTAGATTTTAATTAAGAAATTCTGGGGCACCTGGGTGGCTCAGTGGGTTAAGCCTCTACCTTTGGCTCAGGTTGTGATCTTGGGGTCCTGGGATTAAGCCCCGCATCATGCTCTCTGCTCGGTGGGGAGCCTGCTTCCCCCCCTCTCTCTGCCTGCCTCTCTGCCTACTTGTGATCTCTGTCTGTCAAATAAATAAATAAAATCTTAAAAAAAAATTCTGACATCTGTAGAGTAACTTCAAAAGGTAATGTCTTCTGCAATAACTAGATGGAACTACTTAAATAAAATACCATTTTTAAGAAAAATAATTTGTTTATTTACTTATTTTAAAAGTTTTTATTTATTTGAGAGAGCAGAGAGGGGAGAACATGAGCAGGGGGAGGGGCAGAGGGAGAGGGAGAAGCAGACTCCCTGCAGAGCAGGGAGTCTGGCACGGGGCTTGATTCTGAGACCCTAAGATCATGACCTGAGCCCCAGGTAGATGCTTCACCAACTGAGCCACCCAGGTGCCCCTATTTATTTATTTATTTGAGAGACAGAGAGAGAGAGAGAGAGCAAGCACAAGCAGGGAGGGGCAGAGGGGAGGGAGAGGGAGAAAGAATTTGAAGCCGACTCCATGCTGAGCATGGAACGGAGGGGGCTCAATCCCTGGACCTGGAGATCAGGACCTGAGCTGAAACCAAGAGACAGATGCTTAACCCACTGAGCCACCCAGGCCCCTAAATCAAATAGCCTCTTAAAAATGTAAACATATGTCCTGAAAACTGACATATCTTTGATGGTCTGTAGTAAGGACGCTATCCACTGTTTATTTTCAGTTCCTAACTACTTTTCTTTAAAACTCAACTTGTAAATTATTGTTTCCATAAAAGGAATGTGGCATATAACATATACTGCTACAAAATAAGGAAATGAAAGAACACTAAGAGAGTTGGAGAGCCACGGGGCTTGCTGGGAGAAAGAGCCTAACCCTAGAGCTTGGGATGATTGGAAAGAATTAAAAACTGGCCAGAAACCAGCTGTGCCATTGCAGAAGACAATGACTAGATCTTAATACATTTCAGAGCACATCCTGGGGAGAAACTGATTGTTATATAATGAAGGTGTTTAGAACTAGAGCCTATAATATTTACTTATCTTTGGTATTTAATGGTGCAGAAAAAGAGGCTCAACTCCACTGAGTCACACACCAAATGCATTATGATGATGCCAGTCCAACTGCCATTGCCAAGACCTACCCAAGATACCAGGGGCTGAAAGCAACAAGGGGAAACCAGGCAGAATCTGGGATCCTTGGAATCAGGGGATCATTGAGGTCAGAACCCTTCAGAGAAGACAGGGAGATGGCAAGAGGCAGACTCTTGGAGCTCAGGCTCCAAGACTCAGACACATACTCCATTGTCTAATTGGACTTCATTTATAATATAAACTCAAAGAGAAAATCATTAAGAATTATATTCAAGATTTACATTTCAAGATGGCAACTGCAGAACATTAAATTCCAAGTGTGGGGGCCCTTCTGAATTTGGGGCTATTTGCGATTGTCCTGGGCACATGAACAAGAAATGCTGGTGCTAAGTAAGGAGTGTTCTAGGGATGGCTGATAGAGTACTGATACAAAAGAAGACTAGAAAACCTCACCATGGGACACCTGGGTGGCTTACTTGGTTAAGTGTCAGCCTTCCGCTCAGGTCCTGATCCCAGGGTCCTGGGACAGAGTCCTGGATTGGGCTCCTTGCTCAGTGGGGCGACTGCTTCTCCCTCTCCCTGCCACTTCTCCTACTTGCGCTCGCTCTCTGTCTGTGTCAAATAAATAAATAACGTCTTTAAAAAAAGAAAAGACAAGACAGGAAAACCTCACCAAGGCAAAGTTCATATTCTAGTCATTGAGTATACCTTAAACAAAATCAACACACTTTACAATATGTTAGAAAATGGGAGGGTCCATGAAGAAAAATACATCAAAAAAGAAAGAAGTATATGGAGTGATGGGCAAAAGAATTTTAAAGAAGTTGTTCAAGGAGGGCTCACAGAGCTGTTGAGAATTGTGTAAAACCTGAAGGAAGGGAGGTGAGAATTTGGATTATCTTGAAGAAGAATGTTCCAGATAGAGGGAGAAGCAAATCCATGATCTGGAGCATACATGAATCAATTAAGAAAAAGAAAGTGACTAGTGTATTGGAGAATGAATAATGTGAAAAGCAGGAGGGCAGTAATTTGAGACCCAATTTTTAAAAGACTCCAAACTATAGTGATCTGTAGACCACTGACAACACTTTAGCTTTTCCTTTGAATGAGCAAGAGAGTTAGTGGAGAGTTTATCAAATAATGAAATAATTCCTCTGCTTTTTAAAAGGATCTCTCTGGCTGCTTTATTGCGAAGAGATAGGAGTGGTTCAAGAGTTGCAGCAGAAAGCCAGCAGGAAAGTAATGCAGTGATACAGGTAGGAAGATGACTGCTGGTGCTCCAGCCATTAAACTCATATCCCAGGCAGCAGATTAAGTGGGAGAAGGTCAAGCCCATTTAACTTCTGAGTGAATTTTATCACAATACAGTAGTTTAAGAAGAAACAGAGTAGGAAATCACAATGAGGTGATTAAAAGTAATAAAACCTTTCCCCAAATCTTGGAGCTTCAAGAAGAGTCTGCTTGGCTTCTACAACCACCAGGATAAGGCATGGTACCATTTTAATGGACTCTTAAGAGGGACAGTGACTGATCAGGACACGGCCTTGGAGATATCTAAGTAATTGATTTCTGTTCATACTCCCATGTCCCTCAAGGAGGCATTCCCAGTGCTTTTTTCAGAGCAAGAAGGGGCATAAGATTTCAGAGCATAATTTGAAAACTTCGTATTTAGTAACATATGTGTGATTCAGAGAATTAAAGAAAGCTGGACTTCTTTAAAAAAAAAAATACAATTCTCAGAACAGAGCCTGAAAACCCACTCTAAACAAATGTCCTTTTCTATAGTGACAGCTGCCAAGTTGTTAAAAGCAGAAAGTCATTCATCAATATTCTCATCTAGAAATGTTAGTCACTATCTGATAATCCTGCTCCCTTATAAAAAAAGTTTCTTTGCCCATCTCCTATATTTATATCCATGCTGGCAAAATCACTTAAAAGTTATCAGATGTATTTTTAAAATAAGTCTAAACATGCAATAGCTGTTCCAACACGTAACAAGGAAACTGCCATGTGGGATTGACAAGCTGAGGTCCATACCCCCCTAAGTCTATAGATAAAGTATATGCTGAACTTCGCTGAAAATCCTTTGATATTCTGTGAATGGTACAGAAGAGAGTGATATCCTCTGTTTATTTTATTAACCTCAATTAAGAGAGTCCTGTTATCTCCTAAAGTAATACTATAAGTAAATTTAATTAAGCATGTTCTCCCATACTTGGCCCTTTCTCTGACTGTCCTCCCATACCGTGGCTATTTTCCAGACTGTTCTTTACTGTTAGAGACAAATCCAAATCTGAAAATCCCAAACCCCTTAATTAACGAGGAAGACTTTCTACTTCTAGGAGGAAATTCTTCGAACTGATGTAGAACCTGAAATAGACCGACGCAAGTTTGGAAGTGAGTCCCCTCACTTCCATAAGCTTTGTGACCATAAGAAAATAAAAATAAACCCACATAATGGTTTTTCCACTAAAGGGAGCATATTCAAATTATGTTTTGTATTTTCCCAAATACAGTGGTAATGCATGATCTTTACTGAAAAAAATTAAAGAATGCCAAAAAGAAGAAGCATTTTTAAATTGCCCCTTTAACTCATAGATAACCACTATGAACATTTGGGGTCTTTCCAGTCCTTCAAAAAAAAAAAAATCTATCCTTGATGACAAGATTTTTTTTTTCCCCAGAGTTCTCTGGCAATTAAATTCATTAAATTCATATTTCTGTATCTGAAGTTTCATTGCTCCCTATGACACGTGTGACTTAATATCTTGTCTTCAGAAAATATCTTATACCGTGTATTCCCTCAGATATTCACCCATTGTTCTGAAAGCGAGTTGTAGTTTAGAAAAATAGCCTCTAAGCTTAAGGGATGAATTCCTATTTCTACAAAAGAGGCAGGATCACAAGGCCCAGTGACAAATTAAAGCAAGGATCCTCCACTCCCCCACCCACAACTCTACCCCTGGGGTCTCAGTGTTTCCTTATCCTTTAAATTTGTAACTCCAGGGAAGATCTTCCTTCAGCCATTATGGCTGTGGCTTATGCAGTAACAATCTTAAAACTGTACGAGAGGGGGCGCCTGGGTGGCTCAGTGGGTTAAAGCCTCTGCCTTGGGCTCAGGTCCGGGTCTCAGGGTCCTGGGATCCAGCCCCACATCAGGCTCTTTGCTCAGCAGGGGAGCCTGCTTCCTCCTCTCTCTCTCTGCCTGCCTCTCTGCCTACTTGTGATCTCTGTCTGTCAAATAAATAAATAAAATCTTAAAAAAAAAAAAAACTGTACCAGAAACTAACTTACCCTCCATTAGTATTCAGTGTTTACTATAATTAAATATAAACAAAGGTGACCTTAGAAACAAAAATAATCTCATTCTAAGCAGGTGGTTTGAACAAGCTCAATTTTTAATCTATTAGTTACCAGAACATGCTCTAGAAAGTTGTGATCTTAGAGTTAATGGGAAAAGTGCCTCATCTATTTTTGTCTGTTTGTTTCAAGATTTTATTTAAATTCCAGTTAGTTAACATATCCTAATCTATTTTAAATAAGAGTCTCCAGGAGATTGTGATGCAGCTAGTACATAGAACCAACTCTGGGGAGCTACTAGTTTAATTTAACTGGATTTGCTTTATAGTTCTTTATACATTTTCATATTCTTTTGCAGGGCAATGCATTGTTTGAGCCAAAATTTCAGGTGCTGGTTGTTCTGTTAATGGCAATAGGATTCTACTTCATAATGAGAAATGCATAATGGAATGTAAGGAAAGACACAGGGAGTGATTCCCAAACTTTTTCATAAAGAAGCAGGCATTTTAAAAGTACATATTCTAGCCTCTATTTCCAGACATGATAATTCTGTAGACATTGACTTGGTAATTTGCAACTTAAAAAAAAAATCCAGGGATCCTTATGTAATATTTCTCTGAGACATACTCAAAGATTAGACAATGCTCTGTTTGCTTTGGGTGATTAATTTAAGACCATTAGGAAGCATGCTCCGTATACCATTAATATTTAGCTCAGCATTATGTAAAAAACAGCAGTGGAGTAATAATAGTGCAGTCTGGTCTTTTATAACATCTATTTTCATGTCAATTCAACACACCTTTCTTCCTGTGACTGTACATACATAGGGTGATGATAGATGACAGATAGGTACATTTACTTATATTGATGTGAGTATGTATTTGCATGGGCCTCTGGGGAGAGAAAGAGGGAGACGGAGACAGAAGGCAAATGCCTGTACCACCTAAAGACCAGGGTTTTTTCTGTTTTATAAAGTTAGTGTTTTTTCTTAGAAGATTTTTGCAAGTTTGTTTGGCTTCATCAATCTCTTCACTCAATCACATGAGAAGAGTCCTTGAGAAGACATTTAACTTTGTAAACAGGTCCTTAGAGGTAACCCTCGGAAAAAAAATAGCTCTTAGATTGATTTTCCTATCATGCTTTGAAATAGCATTAATATTGATTCCCAAAGGAAGGTGGCATAAAAATGGTAACAGAAGAACAGTCATGATTAAAAAAAAAAAAAAAAAAAGCTCTGATAGCAAGTAAATCATTCTGCCATAGTGCAGAATAATTTGAAGTCACTATAAAAGCCAGAGTGCTGCTTTGTGGCACTTTTTGTATAGTGTACAAAACAAATAAAAAATTTGCCTCATGATATAATTACATATAATAATAGACTTATTACATATTATAATAAATATATATTAAAGTTTTTAGAGGTTTCAATATTTTCTGGCTTTCTATTGTTTTTCTTCATTAAAAGAGTGGCTCGTTATTTTTAACTTAGTGGATTATAGTTGGTCTTTTGCCATTAGATAATAGTGTCCAAAGCAGAACCAGGGTAAGCTAGAAAGTATGAAATGGATATTGCTGTGTCCCCACCTTCTCCTTGCCTTCAGAGACAGAGCACCCTGCTTCCGTGCTCCTCCACCTCTCTGCAAAGCTACGTTAGGAAACAGCTAATAACATCAAGCACTCCAAATTATAAAGGCATGGCAGCCTTAAAATGTTATTATGCGAGGAATATTTACATCTTTTAAGAACTGTTTTTACTTTTATTTAGAATTATAATTGAAACTATTACAGTTTGGTATGTCAATGCAAAAATGCATTTAGTACATCTTGCAAAAATGCAAGACATGTTTATGAAAGACATTCCCCCTCTTTCACTTTCTCTTCCTCAGAGACCACCCATTTCAACTCTTTTAGTTGGTAATTTGGTATTTAACTACATGTTTCTAAATAACATATTTGTAGTATTGTTTCTGATTTTCGGTTTTTAAAAATATCCACTGTGGAGGTAGCTGGTTTCTTACATTGTAAACTGAAACACTCTTTCCATCTCTCCTTCTCTCCAATAGAATTATTGATAATGTTTATTAAAGTCAATGTTTGATGTCACTGTCATTATTACATTGTAAATAAAATGTGTTGCTGAAGTACATTATGATTTCAGTTTCTTTTGTGTATAGTTGTCCTCATTTTCTTGAAGTAACAGTCATTTTTATTTTGTTTGCTTTGTTCCTTGTGTCTTAATGTATCCACCAAACTACCAATCATAATTGTAAATTTGCTTTGTAAATATTAAAAACCATCAAATATCCTATTTGATGTGTTTTATTTTCAAAAATACTTCTTTTGGAGTCCTAAATCCTTCTGCTCAAATTCAGACTCCGCTTCTCCAAATTTAGTGCAAAGTTGATATCTTGGGCTCTTCAGTTTTAATTTTCGGGGGAAATTCTTTCCTAGATACAGTTCTAATCTCCTGATTCCTAAAATATATTTTACTCTTTTAATTCATTATCTCAGTTGAGATAATACCTCTTTCAGTAGAGTTCTTGGAAAGAGTGCAAAAGAGGAAATTTTTAGATACCTTGCATGTCTGGAAAATGTCCTCAAGCCACTCTTCTAACTAGTTGGTTTCTTGGTTAAGTAGAGAATTCTAGGTTCAAAACAATTTTCCTTTCACTATTTTAAAATAATTTAACCACTGACCCACTGTTTTCTAGATATGAGTATGGTTCCGGAGAAACTCAATACTATTTTGATTCCAAATATTTGTAACATGACTTATTCTCTCTCAATATCTCTCTCTGCATCCCCTCCCCCTCCACTCCCTCTCTCTCTATTCTTATATATCCTTTAAGATTTTCTCATTGATCATATTCTTTTTGATATGCCTTTTAAAATACAATTTCTAGACACTATCGGACCTATTCAATCTGGAAACACACATTATTCAGTTCTTCAAAACATTTTAAAATTATTTATTTGATAATTTTTTCCTCTGTAGCTTCTCAATTCTCTCTCTTTCTGGAATTTTTATCATTCAGATGCTGGACAACCTATATTTATTGCCTAAAATCATTATTTTTTCACTTTTGCTTTTCATTGCATGACCTTTTTTGCTGCAGTCTTTGGGAGAATATCTCAATTTTATTTCCAATTATTTCATTCTTAATTTCTGTTATCATACTTTATTATTTTTTTAAGACTTTACTTATTTATTTGACAAAGAGAGAGAGACAGAGGGAGAGGGAACACAAGCAGGGGGAGTGGAAGAGGAAGAAGCCGCCTTCCAGTGGAGCAGAGAGCCCGATGTGGGCCTCGATCCCAGGACCCTGGGATCATGACCCAAGCTGAAGGCAGACATCTAATGACTGAGCCACCCAGCGCCCAGATGTCATATTTTAAACATAAGCCTCTTTCTTATCTTCTAAACTTTTATCTTTAACATCTTCTTTCTTATATCACAGAATATTTTCTAATTTCCTCTGAGAATATTAATTATATAGATGGATATACAGATATAAATATCCATTCCTGTTTCCTGCTTGCATACTCACTTGCACGAATGCTCTCGTTCTCTCTTTCTACATACCTATGTGTATAGACATACATCATTTCCTTTATACCTCTTCAATTTTGTCTTTGCCTTTCATATTCAATTGTTTACCTAAATTTCTTGCCATACTTTGCTATGAATTTCTATTTAGTAGGAAGCATTGGAAAGCGTATCGTAAGTTCTGAAGGCAGGAGTAGGGCTTGCATACTGGTGGGTGGTCCAGCTCCAGTTACAGATTTTGATGGGAGAACTTCTACTGTCATAGCTTTAAGAATATAATCTCATACAGGCTTTTTTTTTCCCCTAGAAATGAAACTTTCACACTCCTAATTAGAGATTTTAAGCCTGACAGTGATAGGTAACTGTGCAAATGGGCTGATAAAATCTCACAGTTCAGCATATTGAATTTCAATTAATACTCCTTTTATCATCTGTGACTAATATCCCAGAGTCCAGATTCCTTCTAGTTTGATTATTGATAGAGTGAACTTTCTATCTTCTGCTCACACGAGGCAAAGGTAGTTGCCTACTGTGCCAGATATGGAAAAGGATCAGGTAACAAACATTTATGGAGATCCCTGTTGCTGTTTATATCTGAACCTTTCCATGGTTGACTTGCCCGTCCTCTGCCCTGATCATTTGTTTAGATTTAAAATTTCTCTGCTCTTTTCAGTCATTGAACATTCATTTATCTGTTGTCCCTCTTCCACAAATATACTGTGGTCACACCATCTCTCATTCTCTTAGTCCCTGGGCATCTTGGCTTTACCGTAGTAATTGTAGTTAGTATTGGAAGAAGGCAAAGGTAAAAGCATGAATTCAATTCTTTGTGCTCATGGGACGCTCTGCCATTTCACTCTATTTTTTATTTCAGACATAATTCAGCTGGTAAAGGAACAATTTTGTGTTTCTTAAAATCATGGTAAATGCATGGGGGCCTATTTTCCTGGGTTAATTGTGAATAAGGGTACTATATGTACTTGATTTCCACGTGAATTTATGTATTTATAGTGCAGTTCTTTTATGAATTTATGTGGCTTTCATATGGCTATCTCTTGTTATTTTAGTATTGTTCCTAATGTGTTGTTCCTAATGTGTTGAAAAATGTGTTTTCGATTAGATTGTCCCATAATGCTTTCAGTGTTACTGAAACAAAATATATGTCAATCATTTTCTTTAATTACATCTTCCAGTGATATTAGCAGACTTGGG
Organism: Martes martes; assembly: GCF_963455335.1. Lineage (NCBI taxonomy): Eukaryota > Metazoa > Chordata > Mammalia > Carnivora > Mustelidae > Martes > Martes martes. The sequence continues at coordinate 57,227,614 of NC_137900.1, forward strand.
AAAATTAGATATATCTGAAGCTAAATATCATCCCATAACTGCGAATTATTTAAGTTTCAGTCTACACAAAATTATATAAAACAAAACAAGCTGCAATTATGGAAATGACCAAAAGGAAAGAATGAATACCTGATTCTGTAGCCCTTCCCTCTAGTCTGCAGGACATATAAGAATACGACCCTTAGTCAACTCCTGTTTTGCTGCCTATGGATCAACTCAATCTACCATCACAATCAACCAAAAATTCACATAACCCATTCACACCTATACATACCATCAAAATCATTAAAGCTGAGGACCGTGTTTCATTGCTCCAAGATCTTTCTTCATTGCTTTTTCTGAAATACCAATTTAAGAGTGTAAGAAATAAAGGTCAGACTGCGAAGGGTAGATTATAAAGCAGTTACTTGAAAAGTATAATGAGGAAGATCTAGTATAATGAGGAAGGATCTAGCACCAGGGTGAGACCTCTGGGATGCTCAGGCCAACGTATACTGGATATATGCGTCAGCAATGATTTGTTGATGGGATTAAAGATATTAACCAGTATTAATTTACTGACTAGTAACATTATTTACTAGTAAGCAGAAACCCTTTAGTGCCACCCTTCAAGTCTCAGCCTAGGCTCTTCAATACAGAATAGCTTTCCTGGATATGAGTATGTATGATGTCTTTTCCTCTACTGCCAGAGGAATTCCCAGGCAAATGAGTTTAAAGCAAAAGTTACGGCTGAGAGTTTGGTTCCATTAGGCTGAGAGTTTGGTTCCATTAAAGTCAGTTGCAGAAAAGATGGGGGGAAAGGTGGAATATATATTCACTCTCTTTGATGACTAGCTTTGGTTCAGTTCAAATTAGTTTCCGTTTTAGATAACTAACAAACCAGCAAAGCTACAGAGGCCTAATTGAGGTAGAATTTCCCTCTTCTATACAAACCCCAGGTGTGTGTAGTCCAGGGTTGTTGTGAGCATCATCGAGGAGATGGAGTTTGTTCTACCATTCTGCTTCCACACCCAAGCTCGGCATCTGTGCTCAAGCGTCCTTCAGGGTACAAGAGAGCTTCTGGAGCTCTGTCCACCATGTCCAAATCCAGGCAGCAGGGTAGAGGAGGAGTGCAAGGGTACAGAGTGCCTCTCCCAACTGGGTTAATGCTATTATCCATGTTCTATGATTTCTCTGTTGGCTCAGATTTGGTCTCAATAGCATCTCTAGTCACAAAGGATGGGAAATGCCATCACATAGGTGAAAATACTGAGCACCCAAGGATTTTCTCCTAAAGAAGGAGGAGAAAATAGGGTACAGCCATCAGCAGTCTGAGAAGATGCTTGCATTCTTTCCCCTGCAGTTTTTCCCCACTAATACATGAACCTTGTTAATTTGCTGTGATGGTTAATTCATAAACCTCCCTGTCTTTGCCTTCTTATTTTCTGTTTCTATGCCTTCACTTTCCTGCCTTATTTATTACCCCCATGTTCCTTCCATTCCCTTACCTAACCATAATATAAAACCAGTATATCTTTTTTTTTTTTTTTAAGAGAGAGAGTGTGTGTGTGAGTGGGGGAAGAGGCATAGGGATAAGGAAAGAGAGAATCTTAAGCAGACTCCCTGCTGAGTGCGGAGCCCAACTTGGTCTCAATCTTACAATCCTGAGATCATAATCTGAGCCAAAATTGAGTTGGATGCTTAACCCACTGAACCACCCAGGTGCCCCACCAGTATCTTTTATATTCATTTTATTCACTCTAGGTAATTTTATGTTTACATTAGTTTTGAAAGTGGCAAGATTAACTATATATAGTTTTTCTTCCAAGGTAATTGATGAAATGAATCATGATGCCTTTAGCTCATATAATTGTGCTACCGTTTTCTCCCTTTCACTTGTGGTAGCTACGGAATAAGGAAAATTCACCTTTTCCAATGATATGGTAAGAACTTCCTGGTCTCTTTTCCTTCATCCTTTCAGAATAAAACTTTTATCCTCTGTGTCCATGGCTATGAGTTTTCTTTGTTCTTCTTTGATGTGTTAATTTATGTTTATAAATTCCAACACTGAATCATATGTTCAATAAAATGCATCTTTTCACACTTGAGTTTTATATGTATGATTATATTAATACACTAATTATGTGATACTAAAAATATATTGCAAAATTATAAGGTGTGTGGAGTGATAATGTATTATTTGCAATCTCAGAAGAAATAAAAACAAATTTTGTATTTTCATCATAAAGATTAGCATCAGGGTAAAAAAAAAATCTAGAAAATTATGTCCAATCATCCGTCCCTAGAACTGTGATTGTCAAACTTATAGTATGCATAAGACTTACATAAAACCCTTAAAAAATATCCTCAAGCTTTACAGGCCTCATCCCCAGAGACCTCTGATTCAGTTACATAACATGGAATCCAAGAAACTGTTTTAAATCAGCACACCAAGGTTCACACGCAGGATGCCGACAGGAAAAGCAGGGTGGGTGGTGGGGGGGTGTGAGAGCGCAAGAAGCACTCTCCTCAGCAATAGAGGTTAAAACCAGATAAACAGCAGAAAACGGAAAAGGTCAGTACATCTACGTTAGAGCCTTTTGTTGTTAAAGAGAAAATACTTCAAAGAGAGTGGTTTTAAAAGATAAGAAAAGAACTTTCTAATTTTAAGAGAACATTAGAGGGAGAATATGATTATAATTTGGTGCTTGGTGAGAAACTGCAGGCACATTATGTAAAATGTTAGAGATTAATTTGTGCCCAATATAAAATTTGGCAGACAGTGATTATATTTTGTAACCAACAAAAAATAGAAGCGAATTATGATAAATATTGCTATCAAACAGGAATGACACAATGATTAGGTCAGTGACATTTTCTTTCATCAGAAGGCTATGCACTAATTTTTTACTATGTAAATGTAATACTTAAGAGCTCTACCTCTAGAAACCATTCCATTACCTATTAATTACATTATAAAGACATTTTTTTCCAATTCTCAATTGTTTCAACCCTAAAATTAGGATGAAATTATTAATTAACTCATGAGATTGTGATGACAATTCACTACGATAATGCATTTAAGTATGTAAGTGTCTACTGCAAATATGGCCAGTATTATTATTATTTTTTTTAAAGATTTTATTTATCAGATAGAGACCACAAGTAGGCAGAGAGGCAGGCAGAGAGAGAGAGGAAGGGAAGCAGACTCCCTGCTGAGCAGAAATCCCGATGCGGGGCTCCATCCCAGGACCCTGAGATCATGACCTGAGCCGAAGGCAGAGGCTTTAACCCACTGAGCCACCCAGGCGCCCCTATGGCCAGTATTATTATACTTGTAACATTCTCTCTCATATCTTCCAAAGCTGTGACTGAAAAATAAATAAGAATGATGAGGGTAGATTCGAACAATAAATTCTCATACTCTACAACTCATGGGGGAAAAAAACAAAAACCTGCTATACAAAGGCTTTTCCTAATCATGGACTAAAAATGTTTTATTCTGTAAGGACCCAAAAGCCTTTCAAGATTTTGGCTGTCTGGAGGCACCTGGGTGGCTCAGTCAGTTGAGTGTCCAACTCTTGGTTTCATCTCAGGTCATGATCTCATGGGTCATGGGATCTAGTCCCACACCAGGCTCTGTGCTCAGCAGGGAGCCTGTTTCATGTTCTCTCTCTCTACCCTTCCCCCAACTAATGTGCACACACACATATTCTCTCTCTCTCTCTAGAAAATAAATGAAGAAAATCTTAAAAAAAAAAAAAAAGATTTTGGCTGTCCGGAAAAATCCTTTAGATTACAATGAATGTGGAGATGAATCATTATTGAAAATCTTTTGTCTATGGATTACCAAGCTTCTCTTCCCTCCTACTACTGTATTCTCCCCTGGAAAAGGAAGAAGGACTAGACCACTTTCAAAGGAAACCCTCCTCTTACGAATCTGTTCATCTGATTCTCCTCCATAGTCATGGGTTTGACTGGATCTGAGCAATTAGCTGAGCTAGGCTATCCCTAAGGTCTTTCCAGCTTGACAATATGGCTTCATGAACTGGAGACAATGTTTATTTATCCTACCTCATAGCCCAGCTGTATTTATGAGTTGCCGGCATCTAGTTTACTTGCCTTCTTAAAGCAGGTACAAATTATCCAACTCAATTTTACTTGGTGTTTTACAATTAAATCCATCAATCAGTTGCTTGAAGGTGACAGCAAAAACTAGTACAACAGAGCCTTCGGGGTTCATTTAGTGTAGGATATAACTAAATGTCCTGTAAAAATTAAATGTCTGTAATTGTCATATCCCTGCTGGTAGCAACCAAATCTGCATTCCAACCCAAATATGTCTCCTGAGTTTCAGATCAAAGAATTGAGTTGCTTCCTGGACTACAAAACTGTAATCTCACAAGCAACTCCTACTCCACAAATCATTCACACCTCCCCAAAGCTGTTCCTTCCATAATCCTTTCAGTAAATGACATCGCTAAAATCAGTTACCAAGCCCTGCACTTTTCCTATCTACTTTTTAAGATTCAGATTAGACATCTTTAACTATGGTCCTTATTACCTCTTGTCCAGATTGCTAAAACTGCAACCCAGATTATTTCCTCTCAGTCTGGCCCCTACACCAATGTATCTTCCAAACCACCACCAAAATGATGTTTTTAAACAATTCTGAAATGCTCTCTCTTGTGTATTATATCTTCTAGTAACCATCCATGACAGACAAGATGAAGAGCCATTTTCTTAGCATTAGGCATTCTAATATGCCTTTATCATCTCATTCCAGCATAGAATCACCTCCTGCCATGACTATCAAAGCCTACAAGACAATGGTCACCACACATCTGTCCCCAAACACATTTGGGGGGTTTTAGCTTCTTGCAGCAAGGGAGAACACACATCAGAGGAACACTGAAGTGTCTCTCTAAAAGGGAGTTAGGAGGAGCTTATTATAGTATTTGGACACATGCCAGAGATGCTATGTAGGATTGAGAGGCATGTGAAGAATTCAGAGTGGGATGCTGTCAGACAGCACAGAGAGATCAATCACTGGGTATCTTCTTATTTTTTTTAATCCAGGAAGCAGGAGTTCAAAGCAGAGCTAAACTTGTCCTTGGTAAGGAAACAGGAGTCAGGCATGCTTTCGTGAAGAAGAGGATGTTACTCTTGTGGTTGCAAAATATCCTCTTCTCTGTCTTACTCTATAGCAGTCACAGAGTGGTCTTCTCTGAGTATTGATTCTATTCTGGAAAGTTGTTTATGTTTAATGTGGAAGGTTTCTGCCAAGCTGTCAGCTTCCAGCAGGCTGCTGGGGTCATTTTCTGCTTTCTCACCACGGTGCCAAGTTCTACATCTTCCTTTACCCGACACTGCACAGCCCCCTGAAAGACATGTGCTATTCCTAGCTTATGAGTCTTGACAGAAGAATTTCTCAAAGCTTGAAAAACCTCAGTTGTACTTTTTCCAGGACTTCCTCCTACTTCTTAGGATTCTTTTCCTCCTCTCACATGCATGTGTGCATGGGTTAAAATATAGAAGAATACGTAAATGTATGAACATTGTTTTTTTTTTAAATAAACTATATGAAATTAAGGAACATAAAGTGTCCATTCACTATTCCATTCAGAGGTTATCTTATTCTTCTTCTCAGTTTCAAAATGAGAATAAGATGGTTCTAGTCAAAACTAACACCTTGAAAAAATGATAATACATCAACAGCACAGAGATTCTCATTTTACGAGGGATGGAGAGGCAACCAATGAATCTATAAGATATTTATTTGGATTTCAGAGGTTTTTATATTTAACAATTTTGGGTTATGTTTATTCGTGTGTCTTTTTTTGAAGCTGTATTTTAAAAGGAAATGACTTTCCCAATTCAACTATTTGATGGATAAGATTAAAAAAACTAATCTTGACTTTGAAATCCAACTCTCTAAAGATATGTCAAAATATAATATTTGGAGCTATACAAAGAAAGTATCCTCATGAATTCTAACAACTAGGATAAATGCATTAGTATATACAATGTTCTATATATATATTTATTTATATTTTTATATATATTTATATTTATATATTTATTATATATATAATATATATATACTACTGTTAGTAGTACTCTGGTGAGTATACACACACACACACACACACAATGTTCTATATATATGTATTTATATAGTACTCTGGTGAGTACACACACACACACACACACACAATGTTCTATATATATATATTAATATATATAATATATAAATATATTATATATTAATATATAATATATTAATTATATATATAAATATATATATATAGAACATTGTGTGTGTGTGTGTGTGTGTGTACTCACCAGAGTACTACTAACAGTACCTTAAAATCCAAAATGTTTTAGGGTGTCTGGGTGGCTCAGTCAGTTGAGTCTCCGACTCTCGATTTTGGCTTAGGTCATGATCTCAGGATCCTGAGGTCAAGCCTCGCATTGGCTCCATTTTTTTCTCTCCTTTACCCTCTGTTCCTCCCTTTATTCACACAAACGCTCTCTCTCTTTCAAATAAATAAATTAATCTTAAAAAAATCCAAAATATTTTGTAATGCTTTAAACTCTCTAAAGAACCCTGTTCTATAATCAATAAATCTTCATAACCACTTGTTACTTTAACAGGTATGGTGCCATTTCAGCGAACTCTCAAGAGTGATGAAATAATGACAAGAATTACCATAACAATGTTAGATCAGTATAAATGGAATGAGCTACATTTCTCTGAGTCTATTAATAGTACCTTTGGGAAACCAAGAAGTTAAAAGTAAATTAACAACAACAACAACAAAAACCCAATAGAATCAGACTTTGAAGTGTGTGCAGAGCTCACCTTCCTCAAACAGAACTCCAAACATAATATGAATAAATCCAAATAAGTAATATTAATGTAAAACTTAATAGAATAACTCTGTAATGCAAAGGTTAATACAATACATGGTTAATACAATAACACAGTAAGTGGAGTTGCCTGGAGCTGGCCTCCTTGTTCCGCCTGGCTGAGCACATGGTAAAGACATGAAGACGTTCCTCCACTGCATGCTGAGTTCACCTGTGCTGGGAGTGTGACTCTGTGGCTCCTCCCCCCAACCCCATGCACCTTGAGTTCTACCACATGTGATACCAGAGGTGGTATCTGGAAGGCCTTTGGAGGTGGCCGCTACCTTGCTTCTTCTGGTTCAGGTGCCCACAGGGCAGATTGAGGGATTTGAGCATGATGAGGAATTTCTGAGGAAGACACACCATTCACTGCTGGAGATAGATGTGTCAGAGGGCACCTTGCAATGCCCAGAGTCTGGACAGCTGTTCCCGAATGGCGGCAGGATCCCCAACATGCTGCTGAGTAAGGAAAGCACCCACTCTTAATTGTGCCACATATCAGTTTTCATCCTGGGACCCTGTGGGTCTTTGTTTATGTATATCCTGTTTGCTGCTGCTGCCCTAACCCTAACTGTTGACCCAGTGACACACCAAACGCAGTGTTCCTGAGCTCCATATTCTTTTTCCCACTAAAGGTTCAAACCCCTCCTCCTGTCCCCCAAAAGAGGAAAGATTAAATCTTATACTTTGGCATAATGAATTAACTAGAACATAATAAACAAAGATAACTCTAACTTAAAACATGGACCATGTAGGAGATATTTGTAAAGAGTTAATAGGAAAAAAATTGCTCTCTATGACAAAATAATAACAAGGATTTACAGATAGAGATAAAATAAAATATAGCCAGGTGACAGTTGGTTACCCAAAGCAGAATTTAAGTTCACCTTTGAATTTACCTTAAGAAGAATCAATCCTAATGTAAATTAAGTGTTAATCAGAAGATGTAGAGATCATTTGAAATAGGATAAAACCTTCCATCAGAGTAATTACTCATAAAATTTATAATTGGCTTAAGGGCAGCACCAATTACAAATGCATTCCTGCTCAACCATAACTAAATACCTATAAGCAAAACCATCTCTTAATACAATATTGGATTAACCCATATATGCAGAGGAAAAGGACTATAGTAATAAATACTGCTTCAAATAATCCCTTATGAAAATGGATGAGCCACTGATTAAGAATAGATAGAAAAAAACTTTTTTAATGTATTAATTTAACATACTGTTAATCTGAAATATAGTAAGAAATTATTAAAAGTAGTTAAAGTAAGTGAACATTCAACCTTCCTTTCATTTGCTAAAGGAACCCATAAAACTTAAATGTATTAATTGAATTTGAAAACTAGTTACCTACAAAACTAAAGGAATCATTATCTCAATTAATTATTTTGGTTGAGTGACCTCAGAGCATAGAACGGCCAGCAAATGGTCAAATCTAGACTAATCATTCAAAATACATAACCATCATTAGTTGTGCCCAAGTTTTTATCAATAGAACAGATTTCTCAAGTAGAAACAATGAAATCCTATTTTAGAAATCAAATTGATGTTTAAATGTATGGTTTTATTGTTGCATCCAGACATCCTAAAGATGTAACTTCTAGTAAAAATATTCTTTTTGTTCCATCATTAAAATTCTGCATGGGCTGAGATCAAATCAGAGCAGTTCATTTAGATTTCTCTTCATATAAAGATACCTCATAGTATGAAAGGACTTGAGGAAAAAAGGCCTATTCTACAAAAGAGACTGATATTAAATAGATATATATTTGAATATAAGAAATTATTAAAATCCCTCTATAAGAATTGGGATCATAGAGATAGAATCCAGTAATAACATAAATTTAAAACTTTGTTTTTGGGGGCTCAAATGTTACCAATTGCTTTGCAATTACTAATTACTCCTATGTACTAACCTTGGCCTTCTTAATACTTAACCAAAAAATTTAGGTCACATTGAATTTCAAAAAAAACAAAGATTGTAGGTCCATATGGACTTCATCACTTGCAGATGCCATAAAATGATACACCAAAGAACAACTTTGACTTCTAACTTTATCAACACTAATATACATTATTGCACTTATTATCATCCTGACCTTGCTTAAACAATCTGAATGTTCACACTAAGATTATATCCACTAATAGAATTAAACTTCAAACTACCATTTGTCTGTATGAAGCTTAGCTGTGTAGACAGTAAGCTCAGAGTGTGCCCTCTAACTGGAACTGTGTGAGCACAACAAAAATTCCACACGAGGTCACATTGGCAATTATTCTGTTATAGGTAATAATAACTACATAAATATATGCACATGTGCCCTTTTCATTAACAACTACCTTCCCTAAATAACTGGCTTTGATCTACCTGTAACTTTTGGGAAGAGAGGCAGAAGCCCAGATGAGGTTTTTTTTAGTTGCTTCTTGGAATATGCAATTTAGTACCTAAGTTAAACCTCCGAGCTTGGTAAAGTGGAGAATTATCTTCTGTCCTTAAATTTGCTGAATAAAACTTATTCTTAGCCATTTTAGGTAGACTTATCTAGTTTTGACTATACTCAGCAAATCACAAAATGATCACTATATTGACTACGTGGTTTTTAAATAGTAGAGATAACTAATAATAAAGACAGCTAATTCAGGTTGACCTTAATCAGTGAGGGTTTTTATTAGGAGATGTCTAGATTTATACTGATTATAATTGATTATTATTGCCCTTGTCTTAATGATAATTTTCTTTATAGCAATGCTACACCCATTAGTGGTATCCTGTCTTAATATTTTCATCTCTTTAGCTGATGGGGTATCTATCACCTGAGCCCCCACAGCCTAAAGGAAATAAATTTTTAAAAAATCTTACAAACATTATTTATGAACACCATCCTAGATGTTTATATTTGATTATGAAATATCATACACTAATTCTGACAGCATCTATGACTCATGACCACTTATAAAAATACATTTCATGAAAAGTGTGTACTTACTGGTAAAACATTCCCCAACCATGTTTTATATGCTAAATAAAGCTTTATTTTGCACATGATCACTTCACTTTTGAAACTACCCTAATACTGACCCTAATACTGACCCCTCTAATTGCTCTCTGTCTTTATATACTAATGTATGGATACTGTTCCTATTCTTCTTGCACTAATTTAGTGCAACTAACTCTGAATCCTAGTTTTGTCTTAAACCCAGTGAAGAGCAATTAATCTACCAGTGTCAAGATATTTAATATTACTCACTTCCATAATTAGTAATTTTACATTTTCTATCACCACAATCACTACCTATATACAGAAAAATCAAGAACATGTGAATTTGGATTGGAAAACCTTGAACTGTCCACCTGTAATTTACAACAAAATGTTTCCCATATTAATCGAAGTGTTACTGTTTGACCTCCAGATTTTATTGTTACTAACACTACCTTGGACTTCTCGGTATATCAACCTATAAATGAAGTAAATAAATAAAAGAAAAATAAATAAAGAAAAATAAAATAAAACCTGTGAATCACAGATTTAGCCTATAAATGAATTATAAAAAGGTTTGTAAGAATAAAATTAGTTAATGTAAACACAAGACAAATAACTTTGACACCTTAGATTATGGTTTATACCATAACTACCTAATATCCCTATCCTCTCAGTCACATTCATAATAGCCCTCCTAAGTCTTTTAATTCATCCCATATAATAGCTTCATTATAATGTTCAGTGGGTATATCATTTTTATTTATTGTAATAGTTTATTAGAACTAAATGCTTATCATGTCTTCCAAGACTAATAGGTATAAGCATTTTTTTTTAATTTCAAAATTCTCTATCCATATCAAGTCTAAAAATTGCTTTCCTACCTCAAGTATGGTGCTCCAAAACAAATAAAATCTGAAGTAACTACCTCCTAAAGCCTCATTATTTAAAAAACTTATTACATAAAGAAATAAACTTGATGTTATTATTGCACTATTTTTCAACTCACTATCTACACCCTTGCCAGTATTTACAAGGAGATTATCACTATTCATACTAGTTGCCAGCCAATCTCACCCAGCTAATGTGCCTGAAATCCCCAAATAATGCTCTATTTCCATATTTTAGTTCAAATACTTTTAATCGAACATTCACCAGCGCAAAACTTATCTTGTTCTATATATTATTTGAAGCAATATTAGTTCCAATATTTATTATTGCCATTTGATAGGGAAATGAGACCCCAAAAATGAATACAGGATTCTACTTTTCATTATATAAATTAATAGGATCCTTTCCACTTTTAGTAGCACTGATTTAAATTCAACACCATAGACTCACTAACTTTACTTATAATGCTGTACTTCCAGATAATCCCCAATAGGTGATCTCATAAATTACGATGACTAGCATGCATAAGGACATTTATATTAAAAAATAACCCTACAGAGGCTTTATCTTTGACTGCCAAAAGTGCACATCAAAGCACAAATTGCACCAATAATGGAATAAGATTATAGAGACAGTGCCCATATCATTTTTTCCCTAACACTTACTATGCCTCAATATGCCTTGGAAAATGTCTTCCACTGATGGAGACCTGAAACATTATTTAAATACTGATTAATTAAATTAAAATAAGCTAAGTAGCTCATTTTATCGATTGCTTTTGGAAAACATTTATTTTGAATTCCCATCTTTCTAGACTGATTATAATCTCTAAAATTAGTACATATACGTACTAGCCACCCCTCATCTCAATAATGTTCCAATTGATTATGCTCCCTGGATGTACTTACAGAGCAAACTCTCAATGAATACTACTATGGAAAAGATGAAATTTTCCATGCCATTCTTTATTCTGTGGGTAAGATAATCTGAACAGGGGTAATCAGCAATTTAAATTATTAAATAAAATTACCCTCTTATTCTTTTAGCCCAGCTTCTGTTCAGTTTAAATGCACTAGAATTCTGGTCCCTGCTGTGGGAACACAAGTGTCAATAAGTATCTTGGATCCATGTTTTAAATAAATGGTTTTATATCTGTAGCCTGAGTGTCCTAGTATCTTCCACGCTTACGCACGTCTGAGCAGCAAAAATAAAGAGTCTCTCTTGTTTGGATCCTTTCCTTCTATGATTTTCCAGGTGTACCTAATTAAGTAATCATCATGCAGGCAAGAATCTCCAGTGAATTCATTGACTCCAAATAGGAAAGAACGTTTTCCTAATAATAATGATCGTAATCCTCTTCTAAACAAAATGGTCATAATTATGAATTAGGGATAAAAGTGAGGAACAAGAGAGTACATTATAATGAAAATGCTTAATGTGAATGTCAGAGAGGATTTACATTGCTGAAGATAATGGACAGTCTATGTGCAACATGTTGAAGTGTTTTTCATAAGACCTGTTGTTATGCCTTCTCAGTAATGTAACACCGGTACTTATTCATCTTGGAAATAACAGTGAAACCTAACTGAGGGCTGCAGAGTAAATGACTAGCTGACAGCCACTTAGAATTCCTGCTAAAGGTAGGTCTTTATCAGTTTGCCTGCTGGAAACCTCTTATACAGGTGATCCTTAAACAACATGGGGAGGAGGGGTCAGAGGTTATGTGCTCAGACCCACCTCACTCTCCACAGTTGAAAGTTCACACACACACACATACACACAAAGCACAACCAATCACATCTCCTCCTTAAAATTTTTCCCTGTTTGGTTTTCAGTCACACTCTTCCATTTTCTGCCTGTCACAACGGCTGCATGTCTTCATTCCATGTTGTTTCTTCTCCCTCATCGACCCTCATCTTCACAACAATGTATAATGGAAACAGTTGCAAGAGTTTATAGCACTGAAGACTATACAGAAAAAAAAAACCTTGAAAATTAGCATTAATGGATGGAATTATTTTAATTGGAGAATTTAATATGATCTCATTCATGATACTTGAAGAAAAACGGGAATATAAATCATTTGGATAATACAATTATAATGTTCATAGAATATAGATGTGTTAAAAACAAGACCTGGCTGACTGGTACTCAGGAGGAGCTCCCCACCTCCCATACTGGGACACTGAACTGGGTGAGTTGTTATACCCAATCTCTAAACCTCCTTCCTTCTAACTCGTATGTGATTGTTCATATTGCTTACATGCAGTCTTAGACTCGGGACCTTATTGATTTGTTTATATTATTTTGTTTTTATTGTTTCTCTCTGTTAAAAGGAAATAATAGGGGAAAGTGGGAAGGATCCCATTGGCTCTAAGGAGAAGAGCAGTCATTTTAACAGTCATTAGTCTGTAAAGAGTTTCCTATCTGCCTTTGAGATTGGATGTGTATTGTGGGTACAGAAAACCACTGGAGAAAGAAATTAACCATAGTATGCCAAGATGAAATAGGATCTAGGAGGTGTGATTGATTGTGTCAAGAACTACTGATAAGTCAGATAAGAAGAGGCCTTAGAACTGACCTTTGGACATAGCAGTATGATGGTTAGATGATGGCCTTGACAAGAGCTGTTTCAGGGGAACCATGTAAAGCTCAAATGAAGTTTGTTCAATGGAGAATGGGAAAGGAGGAGTTACAGACCACAGGTATACAGAGCTACTTTGAGGAGCTTTCTTAGAGGGGAAAAGAAATGAGCAAGATTTGGAGATGCATGTGAGATCAAGAAAAAATAACATAAAATGGAAAAATTAATGGCATGTTCTTAGGCTGACAGGAATGACTCCCAAAAAGAAGACCTTTGAAAACTGAAGAAAGAAAGGATACAGTTGTTAGCCAAGTGGCGATAGGGAGAGATGATGCATTCTGGTGCATGAGAGAAAGAACTGAGAGCAGCTGAAAGCATGGACAATTCTCCCCTAACAACAGAAGTGAGGAAGAGTATGTAGTACAGACATAGGAAAGTTAATCTTCTAGAAGTGAGGCTAATTGCTAACGAACTAAGAGGCAAGTTCATTATCTGACAGAGTGTAGAAGGAGCCTTGAGGAGAGTGAAGGCACAAAAGGATAATTTAAGAGTAGAAGAGAAAATGGACTAAGGAAATGTCATATAGTTATTGTTCTATTCTGCTATTTGCTTTGTTTTCCTCTTTTGTGATATTTAAATGAGAACAGGTCAATTCTACCAAGACTGATATTTGAAAAAGAATTTTTTAAAAATGGAAGAAAAAAAGAAAAAAATACTTTCCGTATATTCTACTTAGGTCTCCTTCATGTCTGTCTGAACATCATTTGAATTCTCCCTAAGGTACAGTAGGACTGGATGTTGTAGATTTTTATTATTCGTTCAGATAGCAGGAAAAAAAAAACTATTAAGGGAGCTAATAATGTGGGCAGTCAAAACTGAGGAGATACATTTCTACTTTCTGTCTCTCTAATTCTGCCTAGAGAGTTTTAAGCTTAGCAGTTGTGGAAGTCAGCCCACAAGATGGGCTCAGTCCCACCTCCTTGTATTCATATTTTTGTCTAGTTTCTTCCTACACTGAATCAGAATGGGTCTGTGTGACCAACGGATATGGTGGAAGTTTGATTTCCAAGGCTAGACCACAAAAGGTATTACAGTTTCTGTTTTGGCTTTTTGGGCTCATTCTGGGGGAAATCTATCATATGAGGACATTTAAGTAGCCCCAGAGAGGCCCACAGGAAAAGGCACTGAAGCCTCCGAGTAAGCCTGACCACCAATACACCAATATTGCAACTGGCACCTCCTAAAAGTGGATCCTTCCGCTCTCTGCAAACGTTCAGGTGGCTTCAGCCCCAGTAGAGGCCCTGAGCCAAACTTCCCAACCAAGCCCCTTTCAAACTCCTGACCCAGAGAAACTGTGAGAGATATGAAATTATTTTGCTTGGGTTAAGAAACTAATATTTGGAAGATCTGCTACTAAGCACCAGATAACTAATAAAGGAAAATTTATCCCATTGGAGAGAGATGTGACTTGGTGAGATTTCATGGTAATGAAAACTCCTATAGCTCCCTGATTTTCTCTTTTCTTCAGACTGCATGCATTCCTGGTAAGAGTCTCTTGGAATTTGGCTCCAAATGGGGTGATCTCCCTTTCTCTTAAATTCTCACAATATTTTCCATCTCACATTTATTTTTTAGCTAACTCTAGGTTAAAGAGAGCATTGTCTTAATCCTTTCAGCATGAATTCTGCATCTTAAATACATTAAAAAATACATTAAAATACATTAAAAAGGCCAAACATACCAAGTAGACTATAAAGGTAAAGAATGCTAAATAGCCACCATATAAAAATGATCCATCATTACTTTAGGAAATCAGAAATAGTGAGAATATAAGATACAGATATATTTTTAAAATAGCAAGCTATATAAGCAATATGCAAAGAGAGACATAAATAAGGTCACTTTGACTGAAAGTCTCATATTGTCAAAAATAGGGAATGAGCTGATAAAATCACACACTTTCCCAATTGCTGATACACTCCAGGGAGATCACCTGCTGAACAAAGATAAGTCATAAAAGGAAAAGCAAAGGTATTAGATAAATTGAAGAGTATTAAAGCAAAACATAAAATGATGTTATAGCACTATTTTCAAGAAATCCAAGACATATTTTCATTTCATATAGAACTTCATCTTGTTTATATTTCAAGATTAACTGTCTTGATGTCTTCATCATTTTCTCCCATTCTTTACCATGAGAGTTTCTAAATATTATTCATTCAATCAACAAATATTTATTGAGCACCTACTATATGCCAGCACTATTCTAAGCACTGGAATCAGAAAAATGAATAAGAAAGATAGTTTCCTCCTTCATGGAGCTTAAAACTAGTACAGATAAAATTAATAAATAGGCATATCACATCAGATGAGTATTGAAGTACAAAGAGAAACTGAAAAGGTAAGGTGATACATAGTCAAGATGGATGGTTTTGATGCAGGCTGGCTGGGTCCAAGAACCCAGAAGAGGTCCTAGAGACCTTTTTGGCCAAGAGGGTCTTTGGCCTCACATAGGATAGAAATCAAACACAAGCTGAGAGGAAGTGAGAGAGGTTTATTGAAGACATAGAGCAAATACAGACTGTCTGAGAGACTCAGAAGGGAAAGGAGAGAGAGTCTTGTCCTTGCTTGGGGTCCTGGGTTTTTACTGAGTATTGTGCTCTCTTCAGGCATCCAGGGGAAAAGACGAGTGTTTAGGTGTTCTCCAAAAGTCACTCATGCCCTGGAGCCTAGGGTCTTAGTGAGTCAGTGGTCATGGAAAATATTCATGATGACCCTACCTGGTCACTCCTTAGATGTTACCTATTGTGCTAGAAGACTCCAAAGACTTCATTAACTCCTTGATCTCTACCAGGAGCACATCCATTCATTATCTGTTCTATAAGGCAGGTGTAAGGTGAGGGTGTGGGTCCTAGCAAGAATAGAAGCAGGAAAAGGAGCAAAAAAGCAGTTTTTCATCGGGTCTCTTTAGTTTCCCTGTCTCATTCTATTTAAGAGAACATGGTCAAAGTTTAACAAAGTCAGTTAATATTAAATGTAAAATAGATACAAATTTGACCCTTAACACTTGAGTGCATAAACTCTCTTTCCCCATGTTCCAAATTGAGTTCAATTTGTCTTTGAGGACTTCCTTATCTTCACCTTCCCCTTGAATGTTTAATAAGAAATTCAATCAGTCATTTTGCAGGAGACTCTTTCACTTTCTTAAGGTCATTTAGGACTCCAAACATAATAACTTTGGAAAGCTTAAAAGAAGACCACAGATCTATGTGTCATGGCCCCCACAAAGATCTTCATTGTCCAAGGCTGCATGGGCCATTCAAAGGCATACAGTGTTGATGCTCTAGACCAGCTTTCTCATTACTATGATTCTCAAGACTCCATTACTTATTCTTCAGTTCCTAGTCATCCAAATGCCCCCCTTAAATGTGCCTACCCCTCTGGATGAAGTCCATGTCTGTCTTTAACCTCAAAGCATTCAATTTATAAGACTTAGGGAATCCATATGTCCTCAGGGTCACCTCTCTCCTTTTTTAAAAACTCAGTCCTACAAGTCTCAGACAGTTCAGATTTTATCTCCTGAAACAACTTCTTCCAAGAGAGTAAGAGAAAAAGAAGCAAAGAATTCCTGTCATTCCTTCCTGATAAGCCCAGAGGAAGTTACTAGAGCAAATTTTTCAATGAAGTTGTCTGCCACAGGTACAAGAATAGAGGGACTAAACCAGCTTCCTCCAGTTTTTATAGAGTTACACTTGTCAGAAATCGAGATTTGACTACTAGACATCACCACATATTTGCGGCAAGATAGAATAGGCTGGAGGAAAATTGGGACATAGGACTAAACTTATATATTTGGAGTCAGTGAAACACAATTTGGGTTACAAAGCCTGTTGTAATCAGTACAGAAATTTCTATTCTTCCTTAAGGTAAATATTTGAAAATAGGGAATGAAATGAAATATCATAGTCTTAATATTCTGAGTCAGTAGAGCAAAGCAGGGAAAGTTTGGATGCCCTGACAGCCCAATAGATGGTCTCTTTAGGTATGATCAGAAGGAACCATGACCAGAAACACTGGGCTTTGGATCAGGAAGAAGACTGCTAGTCTAAGGGAAAGAAATTTATAATAACAAGACTATTGATTTCTAAATAAGCTCTTGGCAAAGAAGGGTTTAAAAAATAAAACAAACAAATAAATGTAGACTGTTTTACAATTCAATATAGACTGAATGCAAAATAGAATATGGTTAGGGCTTAGACATTCTAGATAAGGTAGGTAAAGGCAAAACATTCTATCTCATGGAATGGGTCAACCTATTTCCCTATATAGGGAAACCTATAAGCCCCAAGTTGCCAAGTGTAGACACATATTCCACCATTCTCTCAACATACCACAGAGAAGCCAGGTGAGGACTCGATGAGGCTGGAGGTAATAGCCATGCAGTTATACTCCAGGGAAGGGCCCCGTTCTCCCTTCCATACCTACTTATAGTGCAAGTTTGTTCATAGTCTTGGAAGAGAGGTATAAAAAGGAAAGTACCTAGGTACTAGAGAGCCTATAAATGCCCTCGCATTTGTCTGAGTTGTCTGTGAAATTGTATTTAAGTCACTAAATTGATATTCTTCAACCACTTTTTATTATTGCCCCACCCCAAAGACCCTTTTGTAGACTTTGCTCCTAATAACATCCCTGCTGAAATGCTAATATACAATATACTATAGATCTGTGTGCTTCTATGTATATCTTTATGCTTTATGCTTAAAAAAGATTTTTCTCAGTATCCACCTTCCAAGAACCAATTTTTACCCCCTTGGGGGTGTATCACCACACTGAGAATGCATGTACCAGAGAAAGGAAGGGAGTCTTACCATCTGAATGTAAGTTTGGGTACAATTCCTTCCATGAAGGAAATGTGTCCTTGCTCAGGGTTCACCTGTGATGGGACAACCTGAGTTTCTAGGGTCATGCATACAATAATCCTGCTTTTCTTCCTCTATTGTTTGTCAAATCAATGAGCAAATAAAGCACTCAGTCTTAAAAACTTAGCAATAAAAGCCAAATTGCTAATTTTGTGTTATTATGGTGGTTATTATGTTATTATTATTTTGAGTTCTTGCTTATCTAGTACTGGTCATAAAATATTTTAACAACTGCTCTTATGACATTGATGTTACAATTTCTAATTAAGTTAAACAGACACCTAGCTTGTGACATACAGCAATTCCATTTTTAGATATATTCCTAAGAGAACTGTATCATGAATAAGAATGTTCAAACCAATTTTATTAGTGATAGTTCCAAACTGAAAACAGCCCAAATATCTGTCACATATTCTCTAGCATATTCATGGGATAGAACATTATTCTTCCATCCATTAATAAAAAAAACAACTACTGATGAGGATAAACCTATGTCAAAAACATTACGTTGAGCAAAAGAAGCAAGGCACAAAAGATTCATGGTGTATGATATATGGATGAGTCATTCAGAATATATGATGTACGATTCCAGTTATATGAAGTTCAAGCCTAAGCAACACTAATCAATGTAGAAAAATCAGGATAATGATTGCCTAGGGCAGGGGGTGGATTGATAGAAAAGGGCAAGAGAAACCTCTGTTAGGTGATGAAAATATTCTATATCTTGATGTCAACATTTGTCAAGCTATGAACTTAAGATTTGTGCATTTTACTGTATATAAATAGATAAAGATAGATAAAAAGATACTGCCACCAAAGTGATGTTGTCAGCAAATGTCATGGCAACTTTCATGGTGGAATCCATTTTTAGTTAAAAAGTAACTTTTTCGGCCAAGAGGAAAATACTCTATAATTGCTATCGCCACAACATAGCAGAAGATGCTGAGAGTAGGCCAGAGTGCTCCAGGTAGAAAGTTGTCAAGCAGACTGACAAAAGACATTCCTGACTTAAAAAGGTACCTATTGGTGCACAAGATCAGCAAACAGCCTGCACACAAAGTGAACTTTGAACATTTAGAGTCTACATAAAAGGACTATGTGAAATCACATTTTGGGTTGTGAAATGAGGAAATATCCCAACAGCAAATGGTAAGTGACCAGATCTCACAGGACTCAGAACAGAAGGGTCAACTCAATGCATGCAATGAAAGAAAAATGGAGGTTCAGCCTTATCTGGACCAAGGATTATGATTTTAACTCCACATGTTGAAGAGAATCATTGTTTCCTTCATAGCAAAGAGCTGAGAACTCATGAATAAATTTATGTTCGTGTGAATAAAATTATACAAAACATAAAATGTACATAATAAAAGCATCATTTTCCTTACATTCTTCTGAATGGGTTCAATCCATTTCAATGAATATATTAAGTAATATCTACAGTGAAAGAAACTCTCCAGACGTTATTGCAGAGCTACCTGGACTGAGTGCATTCTACCTATTAATTCTACCTGATTTTGCTAAAGATTATTCTTTAAAGCACAAAGCATAGCTCTTCCTCCATGAAATCCATACGGGTCTGAGCATTGGAGCAGGACTGATCCAAAGTAGGAAGGTAGACCATAGAGCAAAGAGAATGAAGGAGCCGGGGCGGGGGGTGATTTCTAATTTACCGAAGCCCTGCTCAGCTCCAAACCTATTTGGGTATTAATAACAAAATCAGATTCAGGCCAGAATGTGTTTTGTTAGCATGTTACAAGTGAAAGAAAATAAAACAGAGAAAGAGAAACAGTATATATTTCTACTGCTTTATAGTAAAAGAGGAAGCCATTTGAATCATAAATGCATAAATGTGGTCATATTATAAGGAATACACTGAATGTGTGCACGTGTCTTAACACTTCCACCTCGATTTTATTCTTTTCTTAGGGAGCATAAAATGAGATGTATCATTTTCTTGGGTAACAGACTTTCTCAGACTTGGTCTATTGAGCAAAGTTGAGATTTTCAAGGCTTTGAGGATCACAAACATTTTAAGATCTACCTAATCAGTTGATCGATCTTAAGCTGGCCAGGTTTGTGTGAAAATAACTATTATGGTGAAAGAAAGCAAATAAATATTAGAGATACTTGGTGACCATTCTTTCCATTGCAGGTACCAAGAAAAGCTTTATCTAAGACAACAGTTGTCTCTTTTTCCATTACATCCTAAGGAACCTTTTCAGTGAATCCTTCAAATGGGAGGCCATTGCTGTTTGGGATGCTAATTAAAGGATTCATATATTAATAAGCAAAAGATACTGAAAAACAACCTGAGGGTTTTGAAGAGGTGGGGGGTGGGAGGTTGGGGGAACCAGGTGGTGGGTATTGGGGAGGGCATGTATTGCATGGAGCACTGGGTGTGGTGCAAAAACAATGAATATTGTTACACTGAAAAGAAAAAATATATATATATATATATATACATACACATATATATCCCTAACAAAACTAAAAAAAAAAAAAAAAAAAAAAGATAAGTAGGTAAATGCATTATAAGTTTGGGGGCCAGGTAGACAAACTTGTAATTTGACCCTATGTAGCTGTGGGACTTTGGGCAATTTACATCAGCTTAGTTTTCTCATCCATAAAATTAAGATAAAAATAATCATCCTCACACACAGATAACCCTGAAGAATACATAGGATAACATACCAAAAATACCTACCATGTATTTAGGCCTAGAACATGGTAGTTTCCTGTTTTAGTTTCCACTGGTTGCCTGAACCACCACCATAGTACTAAACTTGGTGGCTTAAAACAATACAAGTTTTTTTCCCCATAGTTATGGAAGCCAAAAATTCAACATCATTGTCAGTGGGCCAAAATCAAGGTGCTGGCAGGACCACACTGGCTCTGCAGGTCTAGAAAGAATCTGCTCCTGGCTTCCTCCAGCTTCTCCTGGTTTCCAACATTCTGCTAGTGTTCACATCACTCCCATCTCTGCCTTATTGTCACAAAGACTTCTTTTCTCTGTGTATCTTCTTTCTGACACTCTCGCAGACAATTTTGATGACATTTAAGGCTCATCCAGATAACCCAAGATGATCTACTCATCTCAGTATTCCTATTCGTATATGAAAAGACCCCTTTTTTCCAGATAAGATGACATTTATAGGCCCTAGAGATTAGGACAAGGACATATCTCTTTTTTTTAAATTTATTATTTTTATTAACATATAATGTATTATTTGCCCCAGGGGTACAGGTCCTTGAATATTCAGGCTTACACACTTCACAGCACTCACCATATCACATACCCTGCCCAATGTCCATAACCCAACCACCCTCTCCATAACCCCACTACCCCCAGCAACCCTCAGTTTATTTTAGGAGATTAAGAGTCCCTTATGGTTTATCTCCCTCCCGATCCCATCTTGTTTCATTTTTTCCCTCCCTATCCCCCAAACTTCCCACTCTGCCTCTCAAATTCATCATATCAGGGAGATCACATGATAATTGTCTTTCTCTGATTGACTTTTTTCACTCAGCGTAATACACTCTAGTTCCATCCATGTCATTGCAAATGGCAAGATTTCATTTCTTTTGATCGCTGCATAGGATTCCATTGTATATATATACCACACCTTCTTTATCCATTCATCTGTTGATGGACATCTAAGTTCTTTCCATAGTTTGGCTATTGTGGACATTGCTACTATAAACATTCAGGTGCATGTGCCCCTTCGGATCACTACGTTTGTATCTTTAGGGTAAATACCCAGTAGTGCAATTGTTGGGTCGTAGAGTAGCTCTATTTTCAATTTTTTGAGGAACCTCCATGATGTTTTCCAGAGTGGTTGCACTAGCTTGCATTCCCACCAACAGTGAAGGAGGGTTCCCCTTTCTCCGCATCCTCACCAGCAACTGTCATTTCCTGACTTGTTAATTTTATCCATTCTGACTAATGTGAGGTTGTATCTCATTATGGTTTTGATTTGTATTTTCCTGATGCTGAGTGATGTGGAGCACTTTTTCATGTGTCTGTTGGCCATCTGGATGTCTTCTTTGTAGAAATGTCTGTTCATGTCCTCTGCCCATTTCTTGATTGGATTATTTGTTCTTTGGGTGTTGAAATTGATAAGTTCTTTATAGATTTTGGATACTAGCCCTTTATCTGATATGTTGTTTGCAAATATCTTCTCCCATCCTGTCAGTTGTCTTATGGTTTTGTCGACTGTTTCTTTTGCTGTGCAAAAGCTTTTGATCTTGATGAAGTCCCAATAGCTCATTTTTGCCTTTGCTTCCCTTGCCTTTGGCAATGTTCCTAGGAAAAAGTTGCTGCGGCTGAGGGAGAAGAGGTTGCTGCTTGTGTTCTCAAGAATTTTGATGGATTCCTGTCTCACATTGAGTTCTTTCATCCATTTTGAGTCTATTTTTGTGTGTGGTGTAAGAAAATGGTCCAATTTCATTTTTCTGCATGTTGCTGTCCAATTTTCCCAACACCGTTTGTTGAAGAGAATGTCTTTTTTCCATGGGACATTCTTTCCTGCTTTGTCAAAGATTAGTTGACAATAGAGTTGAGGGTCCATTTCTTGGCTCTCTATTCTGTTCCACTGATCTATGTGTCTGTTTTTATGCCAGTACCATACTGTCTTGATGATTAAAGCTTTGTAATAGAGCTTGAAGTCTGGAATTGTGATGCCACCAACTTTGGCTTTCTTTTTCAATATTCCTCTGGCTATTCGAGGTCTTTTCTGGTTCCATATAAATTTTAGGATTATTTGTTCCATTTCTTTGAGAAAAACTAATGTTATTTTGATAGGGATTTCATTAAACATGTAGATTGTTTTAGGTAGCATAGACATTTTCACAATATTTGTTCTTCCAATCCATGAGCATGGAACGTTTTCCATTTCTTTGTGTCTTCCTCAATTTCTTTCATGAGTACTTTATAGTTTTCTGAGTACAGATTCTTTGCCTCTTTGGTTAGGTTTATTCCTAGGTATCTTATGGTTTTGGGTGTAATTGTAAATGAGATCGACTCCTTAATGTCTCTTTCTTCTGTCTTGTTGTTGGTGTATAGAAATGCAACTGATTTCTGTGAGTTTATTTTGTATCCTGACAATTTACTGAATTCCTGTATGAGTTCTAGCTGTTTTGGAGTGGAGTAATTTGGGTTTTCCGCATAAAGTATCATATTATCTGCAAAGAGTGAGAGTTTGACTTATTCTTTGCCAATTTAGATGCCTTTAATTTCTTTTTGTTGTTTAATTGCTGAGACTAGGACTTCTAGTACTATTTTGAATGTACCCTTTGAATGTACCCTCTATCCCTACACTTTGAAGAGTTTTGATCAAGAAAGGATGCTCTCCTCTATCATTTCTGATTTTATGTATTTGGGTCCTTTCTCTTTTCTTTTTGATAAGTCTGGCCAGGGTTTATCCATCTTATTAATTCTTTCAAAAAAACAGCTCCTAGTTTCGTTGATCTGTTCTATTGTTTTTTTGTTTTGTTTTGTTTTGGGGGGGAGGTTTTTTGGTTCTATTTCATTGATTTCTGCTCTGATCTTTATGATTTCTCTTCTCCTGCTGGGTTTAGGCTTTCTTTGTTGTTCTTTTTCCAGCTCCTTTAGGTGTAGGCTTAGGTTCTGTACTTGAGACCTTTCTTGTTTCTTGAGAAAGGCTTATAGCACTATACTTTCCTCTCATGACTGTCTTTGCTGTGTCTCACAGATTTGTACAGTTGTGTTTTCATTATCATTTGTTTCCAAGAATTTTTTCAATTCTTCTTTAATTTCCTGGTTGACCCATTCATTCTTTAGTAGGATGTTTTTTAGCCTCCATATATTTGAGTTCTTTCCAACTTTCCTCTTGTGATTGAGTTCTAGCTTCAAAGAATTGTGGTCTGAAAATATGTAGGGAATAATCCCAATTTTTTGGTACCAGTGGAGACCTGATTTGTGACCCAGAATGTGATCTATGTGCACTAGAGAAGAAGTGTATTCTGTTGCTTTGGGACAGAATGTTCTGAATATATCTGTGATGTCCCTCTGGTCCAGTGTGTCATTTAAGGCCTTTATTTCCTTGTTGATCTTTTGGTTGGCTAATCTATCCATTTCAGTGAGGGGGGTGTTAAAGTCCCTTATTGTGTTATTGTTGGTGTGTTGCTTTGATTTTGTTATTAGTTGGTTTATATAATTGGCTGCTCCCATGTTAAGGGCATAGATATTTATAATTGTTAGATCTTCTTGTTGGACAGACCCTTTGAGTATGATATAGTGTCCTTCCTCATCTCTTATTATAGTCTTTGGCTTAAAATCTAATTGATCTGATGTAAGGATTGCCACCCCAGCTTTCTTTTGATGTCCATTAGCATGGTAAATTATTCCCCCCACCTCACTTTAAACCTGGAGGTGTCTTTGGGTCTAAAATGAGTTTCTTGCAGACAGCATATTGATGGGTTTGGCTTTTTTAATCCATTCTGATACCCTGTGTCTTTTGACTGGGGGACAAGGACATATCTTTGATGGATTGGGGGTATTGTTCATCCTACCTCAGTGCTCAATAAATGGTTAAGAGGCTTTCTCTGTCATATATATGTGAGCATGAGGAGCAAGAACTTTATCCTCTTCACTGCCTGAAGCCATATTTGTGGGACTGGTCTAGCAAGAGTGGGTGCAAAAAACTTATTTCTTCACTAAGGCTAAGAATAATCAAAACTTAAGGAAAACCTTAGAGATAATTTCTTCTCCAGCCATCAGAAATATTCTCTTAAGCAAAAGAGAAGTATTAAGATTACTTTATCAATAAGTAGGCACTCAACTAAATACAGCTTAAAGAGCAGTATTTCTTAAGTAATAATAGTATGTATATTTTCTGTGAAGCTTATATTTGTATAAAAATGTGGAACATTCACACATTCAGTTATTTGAATTTGGTGTCTGTTGAAAACAAAGCCAGAAAAATGTTGAGACTTTCAAAGTAGGCCACATATGTAAAACAAAACGTGGTAAAAGTACCTAGCTTGGCAGATGGCTCAGAGTAAAATCACAAAGTGGTGTGGTGAGACATTTAATTTAAAAAAAAAAGCAATGATAAGCTGTCAGCTAATACATTATTAATTGTGCTAAAAACTTCTTCTCACCAAAACATACTAAAAAGGCAAAATCTTTTGCACAAAAATATATGTTAGAGTGCTTTCCTTTTCATATCCAAAGAGGAAGATTTAAAGCAGTACATCAGAAATCTTAAGTATTAGACTTTCATAACCCATCTACATAATAATTTGTAAGGTTTTTATGCAAAAACAATTCTTCCTAAGATGGCTGAAGTAGTGCTTATCTAATTAAAAGAAAAGATAAACCAATAGGGATTCTCAACCTAAATTTCCTTTATTCAAATGAAAAAGAGTGATGATGGAAAGTAGAATGAGAATTTCCTTCCATCTTTTGATAAATGCATTTTTTTCAATCAACAAATTCATATTCTAATTATATGAGATCAGTTCCTCTCACAGCTAATTCCTAAAATGTCCAAATCTTCAATGACACAAAATCTAGCCTAGCTTCAGTATATCAGCCATGACCCTTTTAAAAACAATTACAGAACACTACTGAAGGTAAGTTTCGATGTTTCTCCCTCAGAACACTTAGTGCTTCTGCTCTCAGATATACTCCAGATTCACATACCCATCATTTTGTAACAGAACTCAAGGGGTTCCTGCTTAGGTGCATCAATGCCAAAATGAACACAACACAAGGAAGTATTGAAAGTAAACAAGTTTTTATTATTTGTCACAAGTGAAGAGACAAGGAAGATAGCTCCCAAAGTATTGTCTCTCCATGGGGTTCGTGCAGGAAGTTTTCATCAGTGTACCATGGGGTGGGGGCAGGGAGCTTACAAGGGTACTTTTGGTTCAATTGCGCATGTCCAGCATGTCAACAAGCTAAGGCATACATTGTTGTTCAAAAATGGCAGAAAACTTTGCCCGTAGGAGGAGATCTTAATATTATAATGAAGTAAAGCTAACTTTAGAACAACTGCATCCTAGCTAACAACTTGTGATCTGAAGTGTTCACAGCTTCCAGCCCCATCCCCCAATGTCAGAACAGTTGGGTAGGTTTGTAAATTTGAAAAATCTCTCCTCTAGTACCTGGAGATCTATAGGCAAAATGGATTTGTGCATGCCTTGAAAAAGTTGACCAGAAAGACTATTCCAAGATGTTGCTAGCCTTGCCAATACTGTAAGCTAGGTTGCAATGTGAAGTTACTCCAATCAGAGGGCTGAAAGCTATCAGCAGAAGGGAGGAGAGGAAGGGACAACAGCAGGGAAGGAATGTGTTTTGTTTTGCAGAACTAGCCATTCCTAATAGCCCTTTCTGTGAGCCAGTTTGGAGTTGACACCTGCCCAGAAGCCCCACAAGTTTTCTTAAAGTTACCTTTAGCCTATAATACTAAGATTCCCTCCTATGGGTGGAATTTTCTGCCACTCTTTGAACATACGATGTATGCACTAGCATGTTGACATGCTAAGCATGTGCAACCGAACTAAAGTGCCTAAAGAAGAGAATATGTGTAAGTTCCTTAATGCACAAGCAAGCTCCCTGCCTCCACTGCTACTACGCTGAATGGAAGTCCCAAGGAGGCAGTGCCCTGAGAGCTAAACTCCTGATGTTGGTCACTGAGGGCAAAGGTCAAGAAAGAATTCTTGAGACTTTTTATGATGCAAAACAGTGCTTTTATCATGAGAAAGAATTGCACTTCTGATCAGGAAGAGCAACGCATTATATACTTCCAAGATTTAGGGGGAAGGGTAGAGATAACTGAGTCTCTAAAGGTATTTCTGCCTGTTGAAGAAGAGTTGAAAGATCCTGGAGGTCTGGCTAGTGTCAAGATAAGGTTGCTTTGGCCTCTAATGAGACATTAACATTAAGGCAGCCTTGATTTCCTTGAGGAATGTCACACTCTGTATGTCTCAGGTATTTATCAGCAGGCTATAAGTTGTAACGAAATTTAATTTTAGCTCTATTTCTCTTACCTTTGTTCTCCTCATTGATGAGGGAGCAGGAGGCTGGCTGAGGACAAAGCAAAAGCTGGCACCTTGCACCCCCTCTCCATCAGCTCCCCTCGGTGATGTGTGTGGCATTCCTCAGGTACCCCTGACTGCCAAAACAATTAGTTAACTCACAATCCTGCAAGACAGGAGTCTCCCTTGGTTTACAAATGTCCTAGAGATCTATGAACAAAGAAGTTACATTATCAATAACACAATTTCCAGAGGCAAATGACTCAGTTCCTCAAGCCTTAATGTCACCCTCCCCTCCATAAACAAAACTGAAGGAGGCTGGGGTAGAAGGAAATGTAAGTGAAGATAAGTTTCTCACTAACAAAGACAGCTTGATAGCAGGATTGTGACATTTCACCAGGAATCTCCCAACCATCTTGATGTTAATGGCTCGCCAAAAGACAGCATTGATCAAGCCTCCGGTATCCCTGCACCTCGGAGGCCTCCTTTAACATATGAAAGCTCCGTTCAAACCTCCATTTCCCTCACCTTCCCCCAACCTCAGGGTACATAACCTGCCATCCCTCACAACCCGGGGCAGCAGCTCTTCCTGCCCACGGGTCCTGTCCCCGTGCTTTAATAAACCACCATTTTGCACCAAAGATGTCTCAAGAATTCTTTCTTGGTCATCGGCTCCGGACCTCAGCCCACTGAACCTCACCCAGGTTCTAGAACTTCATCATCATCATCCCTGCCTCCTTACTTGTAACAAGTAATTAAAGTTGTTTCCAACACTTCCTTAGGTTGTGTTCAATTTGATGCATCTCAAGTGGCAAGCTCCAGGAATTTAGTTAGCTACTACTACATTTAAAGTACCCCCTGGTTCCATCACTTCCTCTGTATTTTAAGCTGTGGTCACAAAGGCTGGGCCTTTATTATATCATCTTGCCATCCTCCTCAACATCTTGCTCAGTTTTTTGAGTTTTGTTTACCGTGCATTTGTTAGCCTTATTATTCCTTGAGTAAGCAGAAAGATCTAGTTGGCCTTGGTGGTATACTCTGTTCTCTATTTGGTAGCCTAAGGAGAAATGAGCTGAGCAGGTCTAATATCCCTTCCTTGCCTTAGTGATGAAGTTCTAGAACCTAGGTGAGGTTCGGTGGGGTGAGGTCTGGAGCCGATGACCAAGAAAGAATTCTTGAGACATCTTTGGTGCAAAATGGTGGTTTATTAAAGCATGGGGACAGGACCCGTGGGCAGGAAGAGCTGCTGCCCCACTATCCTGAGGAGTGGCTGATTATAAACACAGGAGTTGGGTAGGTGAGGACAAAGGGGATGATGTTAGTCTCTAAGGAATTTTGGAAGCAAGGTCTCCAGGACCTTGAGGGGCTAGCTATTGTTGGGAGAAAGGTTATTTATTACTAGTAGTAAAAATCTTCTTATGAGACCCTTTAGATGTATATCAGTGGGCCATATGCTTGGGAATGATTCTTGACACTATCTTGGAGATCTAGAGATAAAGTTTCACATTTCTCCTATCAAGTGTCCTTGTTAGTGAGATTTGGGTTTAGAAGAAATTTAACTTTATTTAGGGCTTGAGGAACTGAGTTATTTGCCTCCAGAAATTGTGCTATTGTTAAGATAGCTTCTTTGTTGTAAATCTCTAGGACATTGGTAAACCAAGGGAGACTCCTGTCTTACAGGATTGTGATCTCTGCAAGTTACCTATTTGTTTTTCTTTTAGGGCAGTCAGGGGTGCCTGAGAAATGTCACACATATTACCAAGGGGAGTGGGTGGAGAGGGGGTGCAAGGGCCAGCTTTTGCTTTGTCCTCAGCCAGCCTCCTGCTCCCTCATCATTAGGAAAGTTCAGGGATGTGAGGTTTGTTGTTGTTGTTGTTGTTTGTTTTGTTTTTGTTTTTGTTTCTGTTTTTGTTTTATGATTAAGCCCTTGGGTCTGCTTGTCAGATAAAATACAAAATATCCAGTTGACTTTTTACGTCATGTAAACAAGGAATACTATTTTAATGTATGTCCCAAGTATCATATAAGGCCCACCCAGACTCAACAACTATATTCATTGTTTATATGAAATTCAAATTTCTCCGCATGTCCTCTTATTTTTTCCTCTAAACTTGTCAACCTTATCTTGGTCACATATCTTTCCCTCTTTGATAGCTCAGATAGTAGCTCAGCAGGTCCATGGAAGAGAGCTACATGGAAGCATCCACTTGAAAAAAGGTATGGATAAGAAAGAACTTCTCTCTACCCCACCTAACATAACCATGAGAAGATTCCATTGCTTTTGATTCAGAAATATATCTGTTTTCTTACATACAATCACAGCTTTCATCTGACTGGCATATTTTTATAATTAAGTTTATATTTTTCTGTTATAAATGTAATTCATGCTCATTAGAGAAAATTGAAAATTCAGAAATGTATGAAGTCACTTTATGCTCCTGCATAATAATACTATTCACAGCAATAATAATGCTATTCATAGTTTATAAGTTATTTATTTCATGATTGCATTTAATTCACACCACAGAAGTATAAGATAGTTCTATTACATAATCTACTTTTACTGAGGAAGCTGGAGCTCAGAGAATAATTTGTTAGAGAGAATGAAGCCAGTAAAGAGCAGAGAAAGGGTTTAAACCAAGATCTCACCAACTCCAGAGTCTACTCCATTGTGTTCCCTCAATGCTATTAACATGTTGTTATATTTCATCCCAGAGTTCTTTCAAGGGCTATTCTGCATATTATTAATTATAATAAATATGCCATTTTCCAAAACAAAGGACTGTTTAAAAACATTTCTCTAAGGAAGTGTAATTTTACCTATAGTAAAATGCCCCAGCCTCTGCCATGAAGCTTTCCTTTATTCTCTTGGCCACCCTGACCTTTCCTACTCAATATGGTTAATGTGCACATTTGGTTTTCCATGAATAACTCATTATCTCCCAAAAGGCACATATGATGGATATAATTCCCCATTCACACACAGAGCTGAACACAAAGCAATAGTCCTATTATTCTAATAGCCCCTAATTAAGTACCTCTATGGTGAGAGGCTCTTCACACACACATTCTCTGCAATCATCACAACAACCCTGCAAGATAAATATTATGTACATCATAAAGATGAAGAAACTGAGTCTCAGAGATGTTAACAAGCACTCTCGGGGGCACAACCCTATTTCAAGGTGGAAGCCGCTCTGAGCATCTCCCGGCAAGGAGACCATGGGCTGACCTCTCATTGACCGAGGGAACTTGAGCAGGGCACAATCTGCACAACCATACATGGCAGTTCTGTGCAGCATGATGCTACTACTAAACAGCTGTGTTTAAAGTCAAGTTCTCTGACACCAAAACACATGTGCACCCATGAGGCTACACAATCTCTGACTCTCTGATTCCTCTTATTTCACAGTGAAGTCTGATATATAAATTTTGCAATATCTTTGGAGCTACTCTATCAGCATTCCTCTTACAATTCTCCCACCAGTTTCCACCTCCTGCTCCAGACTTCCTGACAACACCATGCAATCCATGGCCACTGCAGCTCCCCACTTCTGCCTCTGTATCATATTAGGCTCAATGCCTCAGGAGGAAAAACATCTTAGTACCAGGGGTCCTCACATTAAATACTAATCAAGCCCATCGGTCACTGATTGAAGACATGGGGCTAATTTATTTCATGTGTTAAGGAATGCCAAAAAAGCTGGATATTGGACATATACCTTGATAGTTTCATTGTCTCAGGGTTGTTTTTGTTGTTGTTATTGTTTTAATTTAAGAGACTCTTACAGTAACCCCATATGCAAATGAAGGAGACCTGTGTAAATGAACAGTTACCATCTACAGGATAGGCTATGGACACACCTGCCTGAGGAACTACAGAGTATGTTGAATTGTGCAGCAAAAGTCAATTGGCTCACTGGATAGCCATGGTTATATGGTAATGAACAAAGCCCTTCCACAAAGACATTCTTCCTTTCCAGACTAGGTTACAGTGTATAAAAATAAGCTCTCTTGAGATCACAGGATCACCTTACATGGTTAATTCTATACTCTTTGCCAATTCTCAAAATTTTAGCCATGGAGAACTAATCAAAAGCTTAGAAGTCATATCCACTTGTGCCAGGATTTGTCTTTGATTTTATATTTATACAGAAATTCTTTGCGTAAGTTGTTTGCTAGTGAGTTGCAAAATTAATTTATAGATCAAGCAAAGATCTGACATTGTTTTCATCAGTACTCAACTCTGATCCTGTTTTTGGGTCTTGCCCATCACACAGTATTTTACCCGGTTTGCATATCAAGCTTAATTTATTTAAGTTTGCTTATTAAGTTTTCTGCAAATGATGCACAAATATATTGATGAAACATAATAAAATGTTCTTATAGAATCATAACCTTATTGAGTTAGAATGGACTCATTTCTAAAACAGATGAGTGTGCTAGCCCTAGGGTATGTGGGACCCTGAGAAAATATTTTTTGTGGAGCACGCATCTATATAATTAGCTTGGTTAACATTTATTAGAAAACCTATGGAACCCTAAGAGTAGTAATTTATGATGAAAATGTAGAACAATGAGTAGAGAAGAATTATTTGTGTATTTATTCTCTTCCAGTCAGTGGATGTGAAGCTTCTACATAGTTTGCAAGCACTATCTCTTTCCCCTCAAATCCATAAATTCCTTTTTTGCTCTGTATTGTGAAATATGCAGTTCCTGGATAATTTTACATCTTCCCAACTTGAGAAAACTGCAGCAACAGTTATTACTCACAAGGCCATGGCTTTATAGAACAGCTTGCACTGAAATAATATAGAACTTAATGTACCTGCAGTTCTATAATACCATTTATTTAATGCTAATTACATCATTTCTCATGATGCTATGTTATCCACTGTGCTACCCATGAACATTGACTTCCATTGATTCTCTCAGAAGTCATTACTTTGCATTGTTGACAATGACCACAAATGTAAGTGCTGCGCAGATTAGACAGAAAAATGTGAATAATAATTCATTATATGATCATGTTGAATTTACCATTCAGAATCATATATATTAAAAATATAGCATAATATGTCTTCCAATAATATATTCTCTTGAACTCTTTAGGTCTTGACCACTGCTTTCTTATAAGGTGGTTTATTTCCATCTTGACCACACCCCCTGCTTTCCACACACAACCAACAGTGGAAAGACAGATAAAGGGCCCACAGGCAGAGAAATAAGTGGTTCCATTTACACAAGAAAGACCCACTCTTTACCCAGCATGGCTTAGGACTGATCTGGGATGCAAGAGACAACAGGAACTGAAAGATCTCTTTGTCTTTGAGGAACAAAAGTCATGAAAGTCCTTGGAAGAAGTGGGCTCTATTACCACCGGAGAATGTGGCACGAAGACTACATGGGGTTTGGGTGATGATCAAGAGTGCCAGTGGCAGGGGTTGCGTAGGACAAAGGATGCCTGCTACTCTCAGCGGCTGTACATTGGAAGCTAGATCAAGATTGGAACAGAGTTAAATAAGAACTCACACATAAAGTCACACATATGGCTTGAATCTAATGTTTGGGTGTACTGTACTGGTAATCCAGAGCTTGAATTCATTCTCTAAAATGAATGAGAATCACTCAAAATCAACATGTCAGTGCCTTTCAGAACGTTCTGCATCATACCACCCACTGAAAAAAATTGCAGTGGGAGCTGGTGGGTGGGAGCAATCAAATTGTCAGTCCTACACTCAAACATAGGACCCTTAAGTGACTATACACATGTCAGTTATGGAGCTCCTTGGTGTATCTGGTCAGTCTCTTGCTTGAAGATAGAGTACAAGAGCATCCAGAAGTGGATTGGAGAGTGGGGCCCACACAGGTCCTGGCACTGGTTTGGGCAGGATATTGCTAGATACTGGTCCTGCTGGATACTGCTGGCCATGGCTGGCCCCAAGTAATTGAAGAAAAACTTAAAATTTTCAGGAGAGATTCTTCAAAGTGCATTTGCACTTGAGTGCTTGTGTGGATCTAAAAGAAGTACTAAAAATAATGAAACTGCACTTAAATGATATGACCAACAATACTCAAAAGCCTGTGAGAGAACTAGTCGTCAATTTCCAGGGTTTTTATCCTGTCAATGATTATTTCATAAAAATCCAAAAACTTGAAAGAAATCTGAAGTTCACTTTGTCAATCCCCAAAGTTGACTCCTACCTGTAACATCTCCAGCATAATATGCTTTTGAGCCCTCTCAACATTCTGTTTTATCTACTTTGTCAGTACTCATCTTAAAATATGAACAAGATTAGTGCAGATGACCTGAATCTTTCATTTTCAACAATAATTATCAGGATATCCTTATTGGACAGTTCTTATCATTTCATGAGTTACCCCATTTGACCAAAAGTTAACCTTTGAATTCTTTAGTGTTTAATTCCTCCAAATAGATTATCATTATTTATAGATGAAATATTAATAATTCAAAGTTATTAATTCATGCATTTGTCAGAGCTCTGATAAACTTTATAAAGCATCTGATGAAGAAACCAAAGTATAAATGTGCTCTAGGTCTAATGAAATACCTATTTGATATTATATAAGATCTTTATGGACAACTGAATGAAGACAAAATGACACTGACAGAGGATGAGGAAAAAATCATATGCAATGTCTTAACTATATTATGAAAAAGACTCTCAGTACTGGCACTCAAGTAAGCCAGTTATATAAAAGAATTTTCAGGTTAAAAAAACCCTGAATTTTTTCAAGCAGTGTCTGAAACAATTATAAAATAAGCACATATGGTTTCTCTTAAGTCATTTTCTTTCTAACAGCTGTGAATGAAATCCCAAGAGCATTCACTCCAGGCAAATATGCCTTAATACCGAAATTGAACTCAATGTAGTCACATTTCTCTCTGGAGGTCATGAAAAAGTTGCCTGAGAAGTTATAGGCTTCATATGGTCACCTCCCTTCTACTTTTTTGCCAATAACTCCTTCCTTGACACATCCTTAGTCATGGCATAGGAAGGTGAAAAGCAAAGAATATTTCACTGTAATGATCCCAGCTAGACTAACTGTAATAGCGAGATTAGATATTAACAAAAAGTTAACTAGTCTACATCAAATTCTTAAGATAAGTTTCCCATTTTGTTTTGGACTCTACTCATTGGAAATTTCAATAGGCTAAAATATCTTTGATGCACCAAATTGAGCCAACAAGAAAAAAAAAATATTTTGTGTGAAGAAGTTGGCCATCATTACATTGCCTAGTTTTTATAGCTACCCATGAACTACAGCAAAATGAACACAATTATAAGCCCTTGAGTCATACTGTTGGGTTGAGATTCTAGTTCTCCTATGGTAGCTCTGTAATTTTGGGCAAGTCACATGAAAGTGTTAAGATCTAATAATAGTAATTTGTAATGTATTTTATAGTTCAAGAGATATTGTCACAACTGTTACCTATTTGTTCTCACAGAAACAGTCTCAGAATAACAAAAGTTATTCTTTTTTCCATCCAACATACATTTATTGAGAATCTACTTTGTGTCAGGATATAAGGAACCAAAAAAAAAAAAATGTGACAAAGTCTGATTTCACAGAAACATCATGCTAACAGATATAATCAGGCAACAGCACATAAGCAGTGATATATAAGGTAATTTCAGATAATAATAATTGTTAAGAAGCCAATAAGGTTAGGGCTGAGTCAGGTTTATATGGTGTAACCAGTGAAGACCTCCCATGAAAAGGTACTATTTAAGGTGAGAACTTGAATGGAGAGAGGAAGTCAGAATATCTGGGTGTATAGGGGTAGGGGGATGGTAAATGCCCTAAGTAGTAAAGTACTAGGTAGTTTTCAACAGACAAAAATCACCCAACATTAAATACAAGTAGTTTTTTAGAATATCAATTATACCTCAATAAAGCTGTGTGGGTTGTTTTGTTTTATCTTAAAGTCAACTGAAGAGTAGCGAGGACAGGAATGATGGAAAGAGTGGGTCAGGGAACTAGCTAGGACCAGAATCCTTCTGTCCAGTGTGCAGGTTCATAATCAGTGGGAGACCCATCCCAAGGTCACTTGAGAACCAGGACTAGAGTCTAGATTTTCTTGCTCCAAATACATTGCTCTAAGCCTTGAAAAGATGCCTTCCTTGATAAATCATACTGCTGGATAGGACCCAGCAAACTCAGCAAAAACACCTTGTTTGCTTTAGAATATCTTCATTGAAAAACATCTATATCTTCTCATAAAGTAATACTTTTATTATCATCCTCAATTATTATTGAGTAATTCTAATGTAGCCTGTACTCACCTAAATATTATATATGTTAAGGTTATTTGTCCTACCAATAACACTATGAAGATAGTAATTAAGTTCTCTTTTTAAATGATGAAACTTACATATGAAGTATTTATAACCTAATCTAAAGTAACACATCTAATAAATGGTAGGCTTAACATTGGAATATAGTTCCTGTAGTGGACATTTTTTTTTAAAGATTTTTATTTATTTGACAGAAATCACAAGTAGGCAGAGAAGCAGGCAGAGAGAGAGGAAGGGAAGCAGACTCCCCGCTGAGCAGAGAGCCCAACATGGGGCTCGATCCCAGGACCCCAAGACCACGACCCGAGCCGAAGGCAGAGGCTTTAACCCACTGAGCCACCCAGGCACCCCTGTAGTGGACATTTTGACAGAAGACAGCTTAAATGCTTGTGGGAGAATATAAACACATGTTCATTTCACCAGACTTTGCCCAGGTACCTTATTGAAACATCCCCCTTGAGCATTTGAGAGCTCATAGGTATATAATTTTATCATTGTTATGAAGTTTGTCTTAGACAAGCTTCATATCATAGACGTATGATTAATACAAAGGTAGTCAGACAGTGATCTTACTACCAACAGGCTTATGTTTACCTCAGTTGACATTACAAATGATAGGGCAGGGACCTTACTTTTCAGGCATGAAAAAATGGGTCAAAAATGGTTCAGATTGCTGAGGTTATGTGGATCTGGTTGTTTGAAGGGTACGAATGTTGGAGAGTGGGGTAAGGGTGGACACAATAGTGGTGAGGTTTATCTTGTGGTGAGTAACTGAAATTCATTTCGATCAACCAGTAATCAGGATATTTATCAATTTGCCTATAGTCTTTTTTAGAATTAGATGCATATTTATAAGACAAACATAAGAACATTCTACTGCTTTCACATAATGAAACCAACATATACAACATTTTGCAATATAATGATTAAAGTTATGAACGCAGGAGTCAGCCTGTATGTGTTCAAATTCTAGTTAGAGAACTAGAGAGGTAATAGCTGAAAAACTGGGCAAATTACCAACATCCAAGTGCTTTGGTTTCCCCACCTTAATTGAAAATAATAATATATGTACTATGACAGTCTTTATGAGAATAATATTTTGCATGTAAGCGTATTAGACAGTACCTGACTTAGAGCCATGATTGACTCCAGAAATAGTAGGTGTTACTATAATTATTGTCATTGTTATTGTATTTTATGTATTTTATCAACATAATATTGTATTTTCTAGTAACCATAAGACTGCTCAAATTAATTTCACTAGAGCACTAGAGTGGATGTTATGGGAAGTGTGTCAATTTTCAGATGAGTCTGGTGCTTTTTTCTTCCACATAAACAGTTCTTCTCTCCTCTCAATCCTGTTCTCCTTCCAGGGCTTACTTGAAACTAGCAGAAGAAATAGCAGTTACATAGAGAAGTCGGACATTTGATTATTAACTATGACTCCTAATACCTTTCCATTATCCACAAAATGTTGAAAACAATTCTCCCCCTGCCCCCGGCCACTGTAGCTATTAAAGTAGAGGCATGAGGAATACTTGGCTGTGTTTAGTTTAACAAACTTTATTGTGCACTGACTATATGGCAGACATGCTTTGGCCCTGGATCCCAGAAATAAATGATCCGAAGTCACTCAGCTTCGTAAAACTCCAACTTTTCCCCCCTTTCTAGTAATTTCATTCTTCTGTTTCTCTCTTTTAGTCTATCTGGAAATTAACAAAAAGTAAATGAAATAATAAATCAGCCCTGTCAGGTGTTAGTTCACTAGGCACTAGAACAATATAAAAGCCTTAAAAAAGGGGGGGGGGGGTTAAAAAGAGTTTAAAAAAAAAAAAAAGCTTAAAAGTTGCTTGTCTGAGGGGTGTCTGGGTAGCTCAGTGGGTTAAAGCCTCTGCCTTTGGCTCAGGTCATGATCCCAGGGTCCTGGGACCCAGCCCCTCATGAGGCTCTCTGCTCAGCAGGGAGCCTGCCTCCCCCCCTCTCTCTGCCTCTCTGCCTACTTATGATTTCTGTCTAATAAATAAATAAAATCTTAAAAAATAAAGAGAGAGAGAAAAGTTGCTTGTCTGAGAAACAAGTTCCTGGTTTCTCTTTAGAAATAGCCAGCAATAATAGGATCCAATTATGATATCCCCAAATCTTATTAAAGATGAAATATGGACCACATTTTGCTCGAGGTTGTATCACTTTTAATCCTTCCGCTGATTAAATAAGTTCTTCTCATCGTGCGCACTGTGGACACTATAGTCTAAGTTCTAGTGACTCTCATAAGGTCACTGGCTCGGATTTCATCCCTTGCCTTTCTCCCGCTATCCTGTGTTCTTAGACATCTACCCACGTCTTCCTGGTGTCTTCTTCCTCATGCGGCTCTTCGTTCAGGGAGTTTGTGAAGACTGAGATTAACTTCATGATGCTCTGAGATTACCTAACACCATCAACATCTAGAGTGTGGTGAACTTGACTTAGTCAGGTTTATACCACCACACCTAGCATACTAGTCATATATATGAAGGCTCGACACACACCTCTCGAATGAGGCAACTAGGGAACCAATAAACAGGATGGAGGAGATGAGACTATGAGGAATTTATTCCTTGATGACAAAGAGCCCATCATTAAGTATTTTAAAGCACTCTATTGAATATTTTATAAGGTCTAAATGACACATTGTTGTTCAGTGTATTTGTGGAATTTTATAGAAGAAATATTATCATGAACTGAATTTTGCTATTATAACACAGAGAGAGAAGAAAGTAGAATTGTATGTTTGTCTCAAATACTTGTAATAACTTGAACTTGGCTGCAAATACAGACTGAATCTTAGTATTACAAAATATCTTCCCCATAAGCTAAAAAGCACTAAAGACTGAATTTGCCCAAGACAAATAAGTGCATAGAGATTAAATGGTAAAATACAGTGACGATTATCTTGATATGAAAATTTATCTAATGATGACAATTTTTTTCTTTTTATATTCCACTGTTTCTCAGGTAGTACTAAAACACAACTTGAAAAAAATACTTACCAGCATGATTTGACAAAGAACTACTCCACAGCACTCAGTTTATAGACTGGGCCTAGGCCATTTATGAACTATTTGAATTAAATAGGCAGGAAGCACAGAGAACTGATGGCTCTCCGTGGCCTTCCTAGGACAGCAGAGATCTCATAATCCATGAAAGCAACCCGATAAATGTAAATAAAGCTCTTTATGAGAACACTGACAAATTCACTTCCTCATTTAATGAAAAGCCCCAAGTGAAATGATATTCCCAGGAATGGCGCAAATGATCCACTGTGGGGATGAAGAAAACAAAGGCCCAGGACAGATATTTCCTACATACAAACAGAAAGCAACACCATTTGTAGGAGCTGTTAGACTGATGAGCTTCTCTCAGGTAAATAATGCACCCCTGTTTTTAGCAAGGCACTGGAAGTTTCCATTCAAGAACATCAATCAAGTACACTGCTAAAAATCAGGTACTTAAAACACACACAGTTATCTCTTGGCAAACAGGGAGGAAGTTGTATTCATCCGAGGTACTGGGCGGATCACATAGGTATAACATGGCACTGCTATTTTTCATTTAATCTTTCAAGAACGTGGCTGGGGAAAAGAAATATGCTCACAATCACAGGGGGAAGAAGGCAAGGAATCTCAGAACCAGAATGTAACTGTACCCTTTTTGGTTACAAACAAGACACTCAAGTCCTAGAGTATAGATGCAATGGCCATGTCATAAACAGACAGGATACCAGTGTTGTCTCAACTAAAACTTCGGTTGAAATATCGATCGTTTTCGTTTTTAATTTTAGTACTTCAATCAACTATTTTGCGATGTGAACCATTTAAGAGAGGTTGAAAACTCATTATGGGCTTGGTCCCCACTTGGGTCAGAAGATTGTTTCTGTTCTGATAAGCCAGCCTGTGAGGCTCACCTCTCAGGCATGTAAGAAAGGTCAGGAGCTATCAGCTGGTTATTCTACTCTGCTCTGAGGCAGTTGACTGTAGGCTGAAACTCCAGCTGTTTTGCAAATAAGGAGGGTTTGTAATGGGGATAGTGGCCCAGGGAGGTTATATGGATCCGTACAAAATCGTCGGTGTTGCTAGAAAAACACTGTGAAATGATTCTATATGAAGAATGGAGTATTTTTATTTACCCAGTGTTAAGCTCTTTGAAATAAAAGCCTCCATGGAGCTTATCTAAAACCATTATGAGTTTCATAGACTGATTTAAGAACTTCTGTTTCCCAGAAAATAAACACAATATGGACAAATGCAGCAACAAAAAAATCACAGCTCTATCCTAAATCAAACAAATACATCACACCGCTTCTCTGACTTACTAAAAACAAGAGGACCTCACAGGAGTCTGGATTTAAAAAGATTTTCTTTGTAGTCTGACAAGAAGTATTTTCCTACTGATAATCAGGTTTAAGGGAAAAGTGCTGCCGGATAGATGAGTTCAAGATTAAATGGATCAGGATCAGATAAAAATTTCAAAATGATTCTTTTTTTCTGTTCCATTTCATCTTTTCTCTGAAAATATCTGACTTAAGAACAAAAATATTGCAAATGGACTATTTTTAAGGAACGGGATAGACAAGTGATAATCACAGAGTTGGTAACATCTGTTTACTTCCAAAAGCACACAAACACAAACGCACATGGGAAAAATAATTCTCTTACTCCAAATGTTATTGGGTTTTTTCCATCAGATAGATGATCGGGATTATAGTATTTTTTTCCCTTTCATAAGATAAGACTCCTAGGAACATTTTTTGTATTTATATTTTGTTCAAACATTTCATAAAATTAGCATTATTCCTACCTTTTGAGGAAATAGGCAAGAATATAGTTTTAGAAGATAATTTAAAACCTAGACTATGCTGTCATCATTAAAACTTATAATACCCCAAAAGGTAATGATCCTATACTTAAAAAACAAATTAAATCAATAAACAAAAATTATTTTAAACAATCTCAGAGGAAACATGAGAAACTTGAACATTTATAAGGTAGTTTATCGCACTTTTCTCCATAACATACAAGCATTTCTCCAATTAACAAAAGACAATACCAGGACCTGGGGCCAAGACTCCAAAAAAGCTTCTCAAGTGAGTGTGTTGATGAATGAAAGACTATGGTTCACATGTCTATTTAAGTCTTAGCAGATCACATACAAATCAGTCAATATACAAAGCATAGCAAGTCAAAGAACTTTATGAAGTGTTTAAAAATATGACTTCGAGTTAGGGACAAGATATTTTAAAACTCATTTCTCAGACATATTTACCATACTCTATAATACTTTAAAACCTGTTTAAAATGAAAAGAGAAAAAAATAAAATGCAAAGGGTACAGTTAGGTTTTTTGTTTACTTAGTATCTGTGTAGAAATGGAAATCGTCTATGTAAAATTGGGTTCATGTTATAGAAATAACACCCATTATATGATCTGTCCTGATGAGCTCTCATGGTTGAGGCAACTATGCATATTTAGAGGTAGAGAAACAAATGACAAATCAGAATAGTAGTCTCTTTTCTCTCTGGGCTGCCACACAGCCATTAGCCTCAGGCAAGCTCCCACTTGTCAAGGAACCCAGATCAGCTTCGTTTTCTTGGCACTTCTTACCTTGAGGCTGATGTTGCAAACCACAACATGACACGGGCATGAGATTATGTAATTAGGAAAGTTAGAAGGGAAACCCTCTATGTTTACACACCCCAGTTAAGAAAAAAGCTCTGCTTTGATATGTGAGAAAAAAGACAGGTCTATTAAGAAAGAAGGAAAGAAGAAAATCTATTACTTGGATTTCTGTGGCATTATCTCTTTGCCCCTGTAAGACGTTCCTCTCACGGAGACTTCACAGTGACACTTCATGGGATCAAAGAGGAACAAATGAAAACAGAATCAAATACAAGAGTCTCCTGCTTAATTGTAGTAAACTGCTTATAAACATGTTTCCAGTAACTTGGAACTTATTTCCATTGTGTTAAAGAAAAATTATATTGCATTATATTACTTTCTCAAAACTCTATTTTCCTAAAATGTAACCAAAGTAATGGAACCAAATTATCATTAACAGGTAAAATGATTAAAACATCACTTCCTGATCACCAAACAAAACAGTTAAAAAACGGGGCGCCTGGGTGGCTCAGTGGGTTAAAGCCTCTGCCTCTGGCTCCGGTCATGATCTCAGGTCCTGGGATCAAGCCCCCATCCGACTCT
The DNA here is from genome assembly GCF_963455335.1 of Martes martes. Taxonomy (NCBI): domain Eukaryota; kingdom Metazoa; phylum Chordata; class Mammalia; order Carnivora; family Mustelidae; genus Martes; species Martes martes. The sequence continues at coordinate 57,269,445 of NC_137900.1, forward strand.
CTGTTCAGCGGGGAGCCTGCTTCCTCCTCTCTCTCTGCCTTCCTCGCTGCCTGCTTGTGATCTCTCTCTCTCTCTGTCAAATAAATAAATAAAATCTTTAAAAAAAAAAACAGTTAAAAAACAGGAATTTTTGTCTTTTTTTTTTCAGTTTATGTGGTAATAAGCAGAATTTTCGTGTTCTGCATTTATAATCCAACATGGCAGAAAAATACTCAGTAACAAATGTATTTGATAGGAAAATATGCAGAAAATTTTACAATAAAATACAAGGCAATCTGTATATCTAATTCCTTAGCTTCAAGAAAGTTTGAAATCGGGGCTAAAACAAATTATTTTTTCATTCATTCATGTTGCACGTTGGTTCTTTTTTGTTTGTTCTAATTGTTGAATAGAATGTCACTCTATGACTGTAATAGTTAGTTTATTCATTTTCTAGTTGACAGATACATGGAAGTTTCCTGTTTGGGCTATAATGTGGTGAGTGGGACAAACATTTTACACATAAGGTATATGCTTTTGAGTAATTATCAAGAATAACATTATTGAATCACAAGGCAAACATCTATTTAATTTAATAAGATATTGCAAAAGGTTTTCCACAGCTGTTGTGCCTTCCCATACTCTCCCCAGTGATATGTAAAGGAAACAATTCTCCCTCTCCTCTCTAACATTTGATTTGTTAATCATATTAAATTAGCTATTTTAGTGAGCAGTGGGTTTTATTGTGGTTTAATATGCACTTATCTGCCAACTAATAATGTTGAGAATCTCTCCATGTGTTCATTACATAGTGGTGTGTTCTTTTGTATGAAGTGTCTATGGAAGCTTTTTGCCCATTTTTTACTGAATTTTTCTTTTTTTTATTGACCTGTAAGAGTTCTTTTTGTAATATAAATACTATTCCTTTGACAAACACATGTACTGAGAATGTGATTATAAAGTCTATGATTTTCTTTGTGTTTTGATGAGTACAATTTTTAATTTTGATGAAGAACAGTTTGATGTTTCTGCATTCTAAGAAATCTGAAGACTCATTCACGTTGCAATAATATTCCCCTCTGTTTTCTTTTATGAGCTTTCTAAATTTAGCTTTTACATCAAGATCTGTAATCCACCTTGAGTTAATATTTGGTACGGTGATTTTGTGTATAATGAGAAATATAAGTCATGGTTCAACTTTTTCCTTTTTCCTTTTTGCCTTTGTCAAAAACTGTTTGTGTATATATAAGTCCATATTCTGGGTGTTTTACTCTCCAACCTTTGTTCATCTATCCACAACTGCATTACTGCTTCTCTACCTCTTTGCTTCTGACCCAGCTCTCCACCTTGTTCCTGTGCTCTACTTCCTGGACCTCACAATGTCCCCTATCATCCTTAAATAATACTTGAAAGGTGTCCTTCAGTTTGCCTTTATTTATTCCTCAAAGGCATGGTTAGATCTCTTGTAATGGATATTGTCTTCTGATTTGCATTGTTTGACAAAAATTCAGTAGTTCTTTTTTTTTTTTAAGATTTTATTTATTTATTGGAGAAAGAAAGAGAGAGTGCAGAGTGAGAGAAAGAGCAAGAGCACAAGCTGGAGCGAGGAGGGGCAGAGGGGAAGGGAGAAGCAGGCTTCCCACTGAGCAGGGAGCCCAACAACTGTAGAGCTGGATCCCAGAACCCCGGGATGATGACCAGTGCCAAAGGCAGACACTTAACCCACTGAGCCACACCCAGGAGTCTCTCATTGGTTATTCTCACTGCTCTTTCCCTGTATAGGGTACATAACCACTAATCCTGAGTAGTCTTAGAATTGACTCTTTTATCTTTAGCACACTACATCTGAAAATGATGTACCTTGGTATGTATTTCTGAATATTTATTCTGTTTGTGATTTGTAGTGTTTAGATTTGTGGGTTAAAGTTTTCACCAAACTGAGTAGGTTTAAGCCAATATTTCTTCCAGTGTATTTTTTGCCCCATTCTTTTCTTTCTAAGAAGAAATTACAAATTACACATACCTTAGACTGTTTGATACTATTCTATATATCACTGCTTCGATTCAGCTTTTTTTTTCTCTTTTTGCCTCATTTTTGGACAGTTATTTGGCTTGTCTTCACAGAAATCCTTTATCTTATGGTAGTCATTCTCCTATCAAATCTTCCCAAGTTTTAGATTTCAGTTATTTTATAATTTTCAATTTATGGAATTTAGAACAGAATTTATAGAATAGATCTGTTGCTTATTCTGTTCTGTGGTTTCCATTTCCATGTTCATTCACTCAGTTTTCTATATTTTCCTGCAATACTTTGAGCATATTAACAACAGCTATTGTAAATTTGTCTGCTACATCTAATATCTAAGTCATCTCTGAGTTGGTTTCTGTTGCATAAATTTTCCTTAGATATATGTTCCATAGCCTTGCTGCTCCACATAATTTGTATCTTTTCGTTGCAATACTAGATACGGTGTTGATAAGAAGAGTGATGGCTGGATAATAAGACTGCGTATTTTTCCTGGAAAATAGAGGCCCTTTCTTGTCTCTCAGCTAAGGTGAAAAGTACTAGAAAGAATTGAATTGATCTGTGATTTCACTTTAGTTTAAGAAGTTTGAGTACAGGGGTACAGTTCTGGATAAGCAAATGAAAACCTCCCACTGAAATTATGAGCCACTACTACTGGGTCTGCTCAGGGAGGATTCCACGTAAAAAGTGTTTGAGGTTTGGGCATCTGGGTGGCTCAGTCCATTAATTGATGGACTGTTGATTTCAGCTCAGGTCATGATCCCAGTGTCTTAAGACTGATCACCCCAAGTAGGGTTCTGCACTGGGTGTGAAGACTGCTTAAGCCTCTCCCCCACTATGCATGCACTCTAAATAAATACATAAATAAATACATAAGTAAGAAGTGTTTGAGCCTGGAACCAGGAGGGTATTAAGACAGCAAACTGTTTTTGTATTCAGAGGTTCTATGAATCATGAATACTTGAGACTGTAGGGGCTCCCTTTGCCTTTTAGTATAACCTTCACTTCTTTTTATTTTATATAATTAAGGAGCTACTGATATGATATTGATATTAAGGATGACAGATATCTCAAACAAATTATTATTACATTTGGGCCTTCCAGACATGAACAAACCACTTGTCCCTGCCTTTAAACAAAAAATACTTTTTTATTTTAATTCCAGTTAGTTAACACACAGTGTTATATTAGTTTCAAGTCCAATTCAACACTTCCATACATCACATACCCCAATTGTCTCCGCTTTTAGTTATAAATCGGCTAGCCCCTTTTCCCCCAAGACCTTCCCAGACCCAGTGTTCACTCACAGCGACTGACACTGGGTGCCCAGTGAGCTCACTGCTCAGCTCAGAAAGACTCCTTTCTTGAAAACTAGAGTTTTACAATATGAGGAGAGATAAGGACAACACATCTGTGAACCTTAGGCAAAGAGCTAATCAGAGAAATAGTTCAAGTAATAGTAAGGAAACAATAATAGGAAAAAAAGTAGTTGAGGAAGGAAATCTTTCAATATAGAAAAGATAATATAGTTGCATATTTCTGGTCATGACACAATAGAGAAAGAAAACGTGATAATTCAAAAGACAGGAGAAATTGGTGGGGGGGGGGGGAGAAGCCCTAGAGTATGAAAGGGGAGACAGGACTTACAGGACAGGTGAATGGATTGGGCTTCAGTAGGAAAGGAATCATATCTTCCATTAGAAAAGTAAGGTAGGTGGTCATTACATATGTAAGTAAGTTTGTATCCCTAGCTTCCATTTATTTTATTAGTGAAAGTGAAGTATTACAAGAGCTAACAGTGATGGAAGAAAGAATGTGTTTTCATTTGAGAAGATTTGAAAAAGTCACATTGGAAAATAAAGCAAATATATTAAGGAAGAATGAGGTCGGTAGAAATGGTGGGTAATGATCTCCAAAAATCCTCTCCTCCATAGAATCAAGGGGAGCACTGGAAAAAAATTGTCAAAATCATATTTTTATGAACTCTGAAAATTTAAAAAGAAAAAAAAAAGGCTCGCAACATGGGAAAGCAATTATTCAAGAAAAAACAGCTGCATCTTGGTAAGAACAATGAGCTTTCTGGTGTTTAAATTACCCTAATGTCATCCAAATCTCTCTGAACCATGATAGCCTTGAAAACCAATAGCCCCACAAACATGATAAAATCAACCCTCTACCTCAGAACTTACCCAGTTAGTACTGAGCTTACCCGGCTCACTACCGACAGTGTTATCTTCGGGTGGGGTAGACCATACAAAACTATCAGTGGTGATCATTTAGCATGGCTCCTACCCAAGGGGATGACAACTTTGGGGATGATCAACAATCTGACTAAAAACATAAATGAAAAACTGGGAAAAGAGATGTAATTGGATGGCTTTGAAAGAGCATATTCCTGAAATTCTACAAGACCATGCAAATATGTTGATGTGTGTCCACATCCAGGGCTGGATAAGTGCCCCAAAAAGACCTACAATGTTCACCTATATCTAACCTAGAGTCTCTGTACAAACAAGAAATGAAAGTTAACGCAGAGTTGCAACATGTCTGTGCTAGCATAGAACACACAGTCCCTGTGTGCTTCGAGCTCTTGAAAAAGTTTGGACAATTTACTCGTTCCAGGCATTTAAGGGAAACTCCGTATAATTATGAGATAATCACGAAGATAATTGAGCAAGAATTTCAGTGGTCTCATATGACAAAGAATACAGAGTTTACAGAATTAGTTAAGGAAAGTCACTAAGAGTTTCCTCAACATCCTCTAGCAAAATTAACAGAAAAGCCAATGTCAATAGTTTGCTTAAGTAGGTAATGCAGTTTAATTTGCAGTTCTCTCTACTTTAATGTTAAAAATACATGGAGACACATCGTAAGACATGGGAAAAACACCTATGAGTAGAGTATTATACTCAAGAGAAGCCATATGAGGTAGCAGTAAGAGGAAAATACGGATCAGACTATTGAAAGCCTTGGATGTCATTTAAAGATATTTGCATTTGAACTTCAGAAAGATCTGAGACTCTAGGATGGTCAGTGAATAACTGAGTTGGTAAATGTGATGGATATCTCCAATTTGTCCCCAGCCCTCCATTCTTCCCTTTTAAGGTTGACCTGCATGAGCTATTTTGATGGGCTCCCTTATCCTATGGTTTCTGGCTGGATTTTACCAAATGGTAGCACTGGTAGATCAGGGAGGAGGGATGAAAGACATGGTGGAGCATTTGTTCACATTCCATCTCTGAGGGGTGATGGTGGTCAGGCTCCCTCCTTTGATCAGATTCTCAGTTGAAGGTCCTACCTTCTCCCTCTCCCTCTGTTGCTCCCCCTGCCTGTGCATTTGCTCTCTCTCAAATAAATAAATACAATGTTTTTAAAAATAAATAAATAATCTTCGTATTTCAAAAATTTTGCTTTTTTTCTTTGAAAATAAATCATAGCAATGGCTACTTTATGATTATTATTTCTTTTAAGGATTGAAGTAATGGTACTCATGATAAATTCATGGTCTGGGATTTTCATAGTTTGCAAATGATTTGACCTTCTAAGTCAGTGAGGTTGCCTGAGTAATCCAATAAAACAAAATATATCCATAATTGAAATACGAGAGTTTACAAACTTTATTGAATGTGAACATACCACAACAAAATCTGTTTAGATCTGTTCTTACCCTATGAATAGGGACTACTTCTTAAAAAGAGTTTGGTAAAACTTCATAATAAAACCCCATTACATTTTCCCTGCTGAGGAGTTGTTTACCATGGTGGGTGTTATAAAATTCTGAAGCTTTATCCTTCAACAGAATTGGGTGCGAACATTTAAATGCAGTGCTACTATCATTTAATTTCAATATTTCAAACTCTAAATGGACAATTATAATTTTGACGAAGTGATTAAATTTCAGTGCAGTTTCCCTTTAATGGAAATTTTATTAGCTGTCATCAAAGACTCCAAATCCTATTCCATAAAATAACCCAATATCTTTTCTGAACTACTTATTTAAAATTCCAGCCAGACAGAAATGCATTAGGATACAATTAAGTACTGGAAAATCGGTGCTTTTATTCCAGGGTTTTTTTTGACCTAAAATCAGACGTTTGAACCAAATGATTAATATTTAAAGTGTGAGAAGAATTGAGTCTTTGGAGTTAAACTATATTTTAGGTATATAATTTGCATAATGTGCTTTGCCTAACTCATCATGAATCATTTTTTTAATACATTTGAAAACTGGCTGAGCACATAGCACAATTATGAGCACCTGAGACTGTCTCATTGCAAAAAAAAAGAGACACTTTTTCATATTTTACTGGCTCACTAAATGCTATCCCCACAGAGCTACTGAAATTCTTGAGATGTATTAATTTGCAACAGGGAGAGATGCTTTGGCAAGAATATTGTGGTGCGCCACACAGCAATAACATGTCCGAGGCCCTGGCATGTTTAATTGTCACTCATTCAACTAGCACTTATTGTTATTATTATGTCCTTCTATGTGCCCACCATTGTGGCAGGAACTGGAGTGGAGGAATGATCACAACTTGTGCTTAGTCGGGAAGGAAGAATACTAGGAGGTGAACATAAGAACAGAGTAAGTCTACTGTGGGGGGGATTAAATAAGAGGTGGGCCCATAATAAACAGAAACACTTCCTCACATTCTGCTGCTTCCTCATTTCCATTCCTAGTGGGAACAGCATTATAAGTCATCAAAAACCTGAACAGAACACTATGCAGAATGTTACTTTTTAGGTAAGAATGTGTACAAGACTATATAGAGATATCTGTTTGCATTTGCCTAAAGAATCCATTAGAATCATAATAAAACCCAAGAAATGCAAAAATGGTTATCTGTACTGGTAAGTGGAAACAAGACAGGAGCAGAACATCTCTGTTAAGCATTTTTTAATATGGTTGTGACTCTTGGGTCATGTAATTATATTATTTCAAAGCAACTAGCAATTTGTAAGGACACATAGATAAAGGAATGTGTGTTGGGATCTTGAAAAAATGGCAAATGTGCTAGTAGTTACTCAGGAATAAAATCTATTATTTGCATTATAGTGTGCTTTCTCATAGACACCGTAGCTGTCCAGTCTCTGGGGAATAGTGTCTGCGATGCAGTAACAGCTACCATATATTCAGGACAATCTCTGTGCCAAGCCATCCAATAATGTTTCACTTAAGATATTCAGCAAGTTCAAAATGTTGTTTTTATTAACTTCTGGGGTTTTTTGTTTTGTTTTGTTTTCAGGTGAGGAAACCAAGTAGAAGAGAATGTTTAAGTCCCTGGAAGCTCAGCCTATGTTGCCTGAGTTGCTGGAAACTCAAGCTCCCCTTCTCCAAATGCAATGAACTAATCCAAGAAAAACATTCCAACAGAAACCATTCCTTTCACCCCCTAAAGAATATCCCTCTGAGACCCCAAGGGCCTTTCACAGATAGTACCTATCGACAGTTGCCTCCCAGTTTCTGATTTTCCCTAAACAAAGACAAGATTCATACTTTTATACCCAGTTTCTGATTTTCCCTAAACAAAGACAAGATTCATATTTTTATACCCTAATCCCCAACCACAACCCCTAGGAAAATAAAACTTATGAGGATAAAGAATTTCTCTGCTAGAAAACAGACCCAAATATGAGGATCAAGCAAAATGCCCTAGCTCCCACATGCCTTGATGTCAGATACCAGGAGATGGGGAATCTGTGCCTTCTTTTGTTTCCTTGCTGACCCTCGTCCACTATGTTTTTCCCTTCTTCCTAGCCCTCCCAAATCCAACTGGTGTGATGTTGCAGAATTTTATTCTAATCCAGAAGTACAGTAGGTAGGGAACAAGATGGGACCCAACCTCCCTTGACAATACCCATAACCAAATTTATACCAACTTTGTTCAATACCCAGGCTGAGCATCAGTCTCTGCTGGGCTTACTAGCACTTTCAGAGGTAGGTCCATAATCAAATGGAGGGTCTGTGCCTGAATCAGCCAGGGAGTGTTAGATGGGTTCTGCAGAGCAGCTGCTTCCAGTCCAGGCACTCATTTCAACTTCTCTACCTTTGAAAAGAGCATAATATAGGGGCACCTGGGTGACTCAGATGGTTAAGCGTCTGCCTTAAGCTCAGGTCATGATCCCAGCGTCCTGGGATCAAGCCCCATGTCAGGCTCCCCTCTCAGTGGGGAGTCTCCTTCTCCCTCTGCCTCTGCTTCTCCCCCTGCTTGTGCTCTGTCTGTCTCTCTCACAAGTGAATAAGCAAAATATTTTTTAAAAAGCATAATATAAATACAATCTCACTAAAATGTTACTTACTGGTATAAAACTGTTGCAGCATAGTTCAATGGAGGCCAAGATAGAAGAGGTACAGCCACTCTAAATGCAGGTATGCTATTAGGATGGATACAATTTAGCAGATACCTTCCAAATGCCAGACTCTATGCTAAATCCTTTGCAAGTATTATCCATAATCTTTACTGTTACTTCAAGATACCATTATTGCATTGACCTCTCTTACACATGAGGAAAACAAACCTCTCCCAACTAACACTGTTTTTGTTTTTGTTTTTGTTTCCAAGTGGTCCATTAGTTACCACTTAGTAAAATCAGAAATCAACTCATGGTTCTTCAGATGTCAAGGCTATGTCTTTTCTATAAATCTCAGGCTGTTATTCATTTAGAAGAATAAGTTTTTTTTTAAAGGCTATTAAACACTAAATTTGGAATTAGTCATAGGGCAGAGCTGCCAATGGCAACTACTCTGAGTATCACTTGCAAATAAGCTAAACAAAAACCGATTTCAAAAAAACAGAGCTTTTATCTTATAGATTTTGAATCTCATTCAGGAGAATGATAATCTCCAAAAGGCTCACAGAAGACACATGCTGACAGTGGTGCATATAATGAAGGTTCTGATTAGTTACCATGAGCCCCAGACAAAGTCAAACTGCATGGTGCAGGTTCTAGGGAAGCAACACTAATCATCTGAGCTATAGATACAATTCATTTGGAAAGAAATAAGGAAATATGAAAAATGTCTTCAGAATGTTAAAGTGGTATTATGGGGAAAGGAAAGAAGACCTTCTCTCTTTCTCTCTGTCTCTCTTTTTTTAAAGATTTATTTATTTGAGAGAAAGAGAGTGTGTGCATGTGCACAGATTGGTGCTGAGCAGAGGGAGAGAGAGAATCTTAAACTGGCTCCTCACTAAGAGCACAGCCAGATGCCAGACAGACCAGCTAGATGCCAGGCTCAATCCCAGGATCTGAGATCATGATCTGAGCCAAAATCAAGGGTCAGATGTTTAACCAACTAAACTACCCAAGCACCCCAAGGAGGAAGATGTTCTATGTTATTCCAGAACAGTGTTTGCTTACCCTGGCTCAGTACTGGTCATCTGAGGAGCTCTTAAAAAGCTCTCACACCTGGACCCAATCCTAGAAATATTGATTTAAACGGTTTGAGGTAGGGTTTGGGCTTTTGCAAGTATCCTAAGTAGAAGCTGAGGTTGATAGCCAATGCTTTAGAAAGAAATGAAAGAACTAACAGGTAAGAGTAATATTGAGGCAGGTTTCACTGATCCCAGGATTCATGTCAAACTCAACAGTGATGCTGAGTACCTAAGAAAGGCACATAGTCCTTCACAGTCTTTATTCACTAAGAGTTTAGACACCAGGAAGAAAATGTGTTTACATGGAACTTTAATACATTGCATACTACGATAAGAGTTGTGCTAATTTGTTTAATGGATTCATGAACAAAGAAGAAACCCTAAGTTGTATTTAAATCAATTTTAGAGACCACAGAAGAGAAAGTTGGAGTAACGATTTTACTATAAAGCTTGAAATATAGAACACTGAGATAAGTCTATCAATACAACAATGCAAACGCTTGCATTGAGAAGCAGAGTGCTTTCCAAAAATGAAAATACTTGAAATCTGGAGGACCTTCTGTCAGATATATAAAGAGATTTTTTTCATTGGGTAGGAAATCAGACCAGACAATAGTATCAGGGTTCTCCAGAGGAAATCAAAGCAGTAGGAGAAGAATCTATTGATATATAGATGATAGATGGATACATAGAGAGATGATAGGCAAAAAGACTGATAGTCACAGACAGATCCATAGATTAGCTAGATGGATGAATGGAAGGATAGACAGACGGACAGACAGACAAAAAGAAATTTATTGTAAGGAATTGGTTTATGCAATTATAACAGCTGGTGAGTGAAATCTGTAGGACAGGGTAGCAGTTTGGAAGGTCTCAGGCAGAAGCAGAAGCTGATGCTGTAGTCTTGAGACAGTGTCTTCCTAGGGAAACTTCAGGTTTGCCCCTCAGATCCTTCATCTGAGTGCATGAGGCCCACCCATACTATTGAGGAAAAACCCCTATACTTAGCACTGACTGAATATAGAGGTCAGCTGCATCTACAAAACACCTTTAGGGTAATACTGGGATTACTGTTTGATTAAATAACTGGGCATCATAACCTAGCCAAACGGACACACAAAACTAAACATTTAGCAACCTATAATTGTTTTTTTTACTCTAGGATTTTATGATTCCAATTAGAAAAACAAAAAGAAAAATAAAACTGTTCTTTTCACGTATAAGCCACCTATCCAGAAATCGAATATGCAGTTGTCATGCTCACTACCTGCTCTGTCATCCTTCATTATTGTCACAATCTCATTTATGAAATCTAATTAGACTGAGATACGGATAAAAAATTATTGACAGATCCAGATCTGTCCAAATGCTGTCCTTTCCATTAATCCTTCCTTCTTTCCTACCTTCCTTCCTTCCTTCCTCTTTCTTTCTTTGAGTATAGCTGACACAATGTTACATTCATTTCAGGTGTGCAACATAGCGACTCACCATCTGTGCAGGTTAAGCTGTACTCCCAGAACTACCATGTGTCAACACACAACACTATTACAGTATCATTGACTATTCCCTATGCCTCTCCATTACTCTTTATCTCCCCCTTGATGCTGTCAGTGTTAATATGTGCAAGGAACAATAGTCAGTTTTGAAAATAAAATAGTAAGTTATTTATTTAAAGATTATTTATTTATTTGAGAGAGAGAAAGAGCATGAGTGAAGGGGCAGAGGGAGATGGAGAAGCAGACTCCTCTCTGAGCAGGAAGCCCGATACAGGACTCAATTCCAGGACCCTGAGATCTTGAACTGAGCCCAAGGCACACGCTTAACCAAGTGAGCCCCCAGGTGCCTGGGATCAAGCCCTGAATCGGGATCCCTGATCAGTGAGGGGTCTGCTTCTCCATCTCCCACTGCCCCTTCCCCCCCACCCCACTCTCTCTCTCTCTCTCAAATAAAATCTTTAAAAAAATAAAAATAAATAAAATGAGCATTATCCTAATATAGGATTCTGTTAAAAGTAGGTTTTAATGGTTTTACATCTGAAATCTAAGAAAAGCTTCCCTCCTCTAAGCCTTACATCCCAACTTAAATCTTGGATTCTTACGACCCTTTGCTTGTGTGCAGAATAACAGCTGGAGGTACAGACACACAGTTGAGACGTGAGTACAGATTGATAACTGGTAAAACCCAAAGCAGGTATGGAGGATAGTAAAACCTATGGAGCTGGAGATGAGCCTCTGACACTTTTTCTCAAACTGATATAACCTGAGAAAGAACAGATTTATGCTTATTCAGATTAGTAGTTGCTTCTTTATAATATAGAGGAGATACTAAAGAATAAAGAAGAGGTGAGAAAAAAGGCCACTTGGTCAAAAAAAAACAAAAACAAAACAAAACAAAAAAAAACAAAAACCAAAACAAAACCAGTTCAGGAACTGGGATGTCCTCACCTATCACTGCAATAGAAAAAAATAAATAAGAAAACTACTGCAAATGTTGCAAATCACAGAAAACTTCAGCCAGTTGTGTATTTGGGTTTGGCCTTGGGTAGTGATGAGGCAGCCTTCATATAATTTTCTAATTCAAGAAGTTTTAAAGATCACTGGGTTGGGACATGTTGAGTGCACTAAACATTGATATTACTAGATTGTGTGAAGAATCGACTATGTTTTCATACAGTTGAAGCCGATTTTAATTTTGTGCTATTACTTTTAATTTGACTGGAATCATGAAATACCCACAAAGGTATTACTCACATAAACGTATTTGGTTTTGAAAGGAAATGGTGTAAATGTAAAACTCCGAAGAGAGAATTAAGAAAAAAAAAGAGGTAATTTATAATAGAAGGAACACAGGTCTGGGAGCTGGGGCTATATTCTGGCCCCAATGCTGCCAATAACTAGCTGGGGGAGCAGAGGCCAAGTTACTGAGCACATGGAGCCTTTAATTTCTTCCTACAGAAGTTGAGTACATGAACCACATCTCTAAGACCCTCCTATTTCTAAAATATCATGAATCTTTTACCTTGAAATAGGTGAGTAGATAGAAGTTGAAATTCTGAATACAAACCTTCCCTATTAAAAGTTGTTCAGAATCCCCATTGTCTTTACAACAAAACCTGTGATATGAAATTATCTATATACAGTACTCTTATCTCTTTCTACATCGTACTAAGTTCCAAGCATGTCGAACTGCTCACATATTCTCATCTGCCCAGGTTCCTCTGTCTAGATTCAGCCAGAAGTCAATCTACATTTTTATACTGAATGGGGTAACTTACAGTGGTAAAAAGAAGGACCTGAATTTGTAGTCCTAATTTTTGCTGGAAATTATTTTGTTCTTATATGCAAATCCCTGAGCTTGTCCTCTAGGGAAGAAACGTTCCAAGTATGAAAAGATGCCTGTTTTCCCAAGCAATGCCCATGACAGACTTTCTGAACCATGAAAAGCCATAGGAAAAGATAGTAGCCTTAAGATAATTGCACCTATATAAAATGTCTCGAAACCATTGTGACCTAACAGAAGCAAAATGTCCTATTAAAGGAATTATTTTCTCCGCATTCAGGGATTATGAGTTTCCAGTAAGAGTAAGTATGATCATCTTGGTAGCATTTGGGAGGCCCACAGAGTTCCACATGCCTGACTAACTACAGAGAGAGCACTCAATGTTTAGACATGGTCTTCCCATCAGCTAAAATCTTAGAAATCCCCCTTAGGTCTGAGGAGATTTGAGACATAGTCAGAGGTAAAGAAAGTAACAGAGATTTAGGATTGAGGGGAAAACCCCAAAGTTCCACTGTAGTAATCAAGGATAAAGAGGAGAAATATTTTCTGAGAGTCTGAGACATGATAAAGTTCTTAGTTATCAGATGGGAACTTCAGTTCTACCATTTCCTAGTGATGATGTCTATTACTTAAACCTCTCCAGTTTGTCTTTCTGGAATGAAGCATGACCTAAATGAACTGTAATTCTTATGAAAAAGGTTTTTAAACTGCTAATACTTATCAATCATTATTATGAACTAGACACTATACTACACACCAGATACATATATAATGTTATTCAATACTAAACCTGTGAGGTAGCCATTATTATCCTCATTTTACAGGTGAGGACACTGAGACATAGAGAGATTAACTAACTTACCACATGATTCATAAAAGGAAAGCCAGGTTATGGGCTCAGATGCAGCTGGCACAAAATTTGTGTACTTAACCACTACGCATACTTACTTACACTTGGAATAACTGTAACAAACTGTATTATTCAGGGAAGACTTATTTATCTAATACCCAAATGGAGAAACACTATTGCTCATTCACATTACAGTCTGATGTTCAGTGTGTGCATGTGTGTGTGTGTGTGTGTGTGTGTGTGTGTGTGTATGTGTGTGTTGGCAGAAGAGATGAGAAGGACACCGGTCCCTTACAACTTATGACCTACCATGTATCACACTTGGCTTCCTGGGTGTCTACAGAAAGAAGAGAGTGGAACTGCTTGAAGATGATTTGAAAGTAGAGGTAGAACTACACTTACACCCTGTTTTCATTGTCCTATGGTCAGTGCTATGGTCAGCTAACATCAAGGGACAGAGGAAGCATGCAGTTGTGAACAGAGGAAGAGCAGAAGATACCCATTTCTGTCACAACAAAATAGGGCTTAAAAGTGAGGATGTTAAAACAAGTCGAGGGAAGTGACACCATCATACAACATTATTATTCACCAAGAATATCTCTTTACTATGAAAAATCCATTTCATGCTTGTCTACTTTGGTAAATCGCAAAATTGAGTTTAAAATTGGTTAAAAATGAGAGTGATCACAAGAAAACTAAAAGGCATTTGATGTTGATAATCAGAGGCTGGTATTTGCCCAGATGTTAACATAATCTAATTCCAGTTCATGGTCATAATCTGTGCTATTTCTCTTCTTGGAATTGATGTTCACTTCTTGCCTGCTGTTCTTGTCCTAATAAACGCTGAATTTTTTTTCAAATATAGGAAAAGTTGCACAATGAATACTACTGAATACTACAATCTTTAGTGTCTAGTCCAACCTAGGCAGCATTTAAGATGTATGTCCAAAAATATCAGAACAAAAAACATTTTTTGTACTTGCTATAACTGCTGAATTCTAATATCTTAGCAACCATGCAACAAATGAAAGATTTACCCAGATAGTTGCTTTTATACCAAAGAGCAAATCAAATGATTTGAAGAGGGGGATAAATGTTAAGTTTATTGTTTTGTAACTATTATATTGTAATAATTTTCTCATTTATAATACTTTACTTCATATTCATATTCAACAATGTAAGAAAGTATCTTGCTATTTATGATTGGTACTTTATAATAAATGAACCATCAAACATTTTCCTATTCATAAAATTTTGTATTCATGTTTGATGGCATCGTTTGAAGATCACCGCAATGTACTAATGATAAAAAACTTTTTAAATTTAAACCTGAGGAAATTTGGTTTTTGTAAAATTGTCAGTATATAGAGATAAAGAACTATATACAAAAAAAAATTTAAAAGGAGTAGATTAAAAGACAAATACAAAACCTGGAAAAGGAGTATTGGAACCAACAGATGAAACTATTGCTTTGTATTTATTTAATTCTTTTCTGATAATTCAGGGTTCAAAGACTGAAAACTATATCAATCCTAAGACAGATGCTATTGCTTCTCTTTATTGTTTATTTTTCTTACTATGGGAAGGTGGGTGGTGAATTTGAGTTTTGTATGTATTTTTTTTTATTTTTTTACAAACATAAAATAACAGCACAATGAAAGAATAGTGGCATATTGGTCAAAAATTAGACTCTCCAGGGGTGCCTGGATGGCTCAGTTGGTTGAGCATCCAAGTCTGGATTTTGGCTCAGGTCATGATCTCAGGGTTGTGGGATGGAGCCCCAAGTCAGGCTCCCTGCTCAGTGCAAAGTCTACTTGTCCTTTTCCCTCTGCTCCTCTCTCTCATTCTTTCTCTCTCTCAAATAAATAAAATCTTTTTTAAAAATCTTTAAAAAATCTTAAATCTTAAAAAAAAAAAAAAGAAGAAAAGAAAAAAGAAAGCAGACTCTCTGATCTCCCATTTACTGGCTGTGTGAACTTTGAGAAGCTGGAATCTTTCAGAAGTTCAATTTACTGGTCACAAAAAAAGGGGTAAAAGTCATTAACTTACAGAAGTATCATGAGTCTTAACCGAAGTAATACATATAAACCACTTGTAACATAACAGAGCAGATGTTATGATCTCAAAGCATGTGTGTTACTAATGTTATCATTATTAGCTATTATTATCAACCAAAAACATTCACTACATTATTATTATATTATTAATAATTAACATTATTTTCTCATCTGCCTCTTTTTGTTCAGTGTTTGGTCACATAGCATTAAAGTAGAAACCTGTTCTATCCAAAACACTTAAGAAAAGTGAAAGATGGTGACAAGTAAAAGATCATATATCCAGGATTGCTCTGGATAAAGCCTACAGGCTGCATTCCCTTTTATCCTATACCACAGCACTAGCACAATCTGTAGGAAGGAACACTTGCATGGGATATTTTCAACAATATTAAGTGTAGAACTGTTGAAAAATCTGTAATTGAGAAAAACAGGATCAAAATTGATGAAAAAGTCTCAGAACCTGAGCCCAAAATACAAAAATATAATTCTGCTGGGAAGGATGCAAACTAGTATCTCCAGGGATGCATAAATAGTAATAGATATTCAATGAGCAGAGAAGATAGAAAACCTTATTACTGGGTGATTCCTGGGAGTGTTAATGGGAAGCAAATTAAATGTGAATTTATATTAAAACATAAGAGTTATAAAGAATGAAGCGAAATGTCAAAAGCTTAGTAACAGCAAAAATGCTAAAGGCTTAGTAACATTTTGCTGGAAACAAGTGATAAGATCCAGGATTAGACAATCGTGTGCAGGCAGCTCTGTTTTGTGAGAGAAACATAACAGAGACAAAGACTTCATAAGTTGGATTCTTTCACTGAGGGATGGTGAGAAAGAACTGGCAAAAGGCAGAGTCTCGATTGACCAGTGGACATTGCGAAAACATCAGAAAGCCCCCTTGTTGAAAGATAAGAGAGTATAGTGGATAATCAACATGAGGCTTAGTGGTGAATTCTCATCTTGTGAGATGAAGTCTCACGAGGAGCCTTCTTAACAAGACCCACTGTATCAGTTTCCAAGAAAGAAAATACAAATTAATCCACTGAACTTGTTTATAATTTGACTGAAAATTACCCAGGAAATGTGCATATGGGGAAAAAAAAAGTATCTCTATTTTCGGAAGGTGAAACATGTTTTAGAACCTGGAAAGAAGCAAAACAAGAAGGAAACCCTATGTATCCTTACAATTTATTTCACAAAGACAGTTTTGATCATTAGAAAAATGGAAAACTCGGACTTTGGAGTAAAGATGGGTTCATTACTCGTCTCTCATTGCCATTATCAATCCAAAATATGCATGAATTGTGTTATCATCAATAGACCACTTGAATATATCCAAAATTATTGCATTAAGAATAATAGAATTCTGTTAAGAATAATAAATTCTCAAAAGGCAATATATTATTGATTTTCACATGCTTATGTGTTGAGATGTCCCCTCCTCCCATACCACACTGCCCCCCAAAATTTTATTGGTACTATAGGTTCTAAAATCTTAGATTATTTTCCCCAATTGGTTCTTACCCTTGTCATTACTTCACACTATTTCTCAGAGATTTTATCTTTATTGCAAAATTAGAGTAACATGTGCAGGCATCACATCTGACACAGCCCATATCCCATGAGCATAAGAATATGAAATACAGGCTTATGTGGAGCCCCTGAATGGCTCAGTCAGTTAAGTGTCTGCCTTTGGCTCACATCATGATCCCAGGGTCCTGGGATTGAACCCCACGTTGGGCTCTCTGCTCAGTGGGGAGCCTGCATCTCCTTCTCCCTCTGCCTGCCACTCCATCTGCTTGTGCTTGCTCTCTCCCTCTCTCTCTCTCTCTCCCTCTCTCTGTCAAATAAATAAAATCTTAAAAAGAAAGAGAAGGAAAGAGATAGAGAAAGGGAGGGAAGGAGGGAGGGAGGGAGGAGGGAGTGGGGAGAGGGAGGGAGGGAGGGAGGGAGACAGTCCTATGTAGAGGTAAAATAATTGAACAGTGGTCCCAGGAAGCAAGAGTGAGAGACCAGGAAAGTGAAAGGAAGAAGGTAAGTAAACAGCATAGTCAATACAAAAAAATATTACCTAATTGGCTATGTCTGTGAACAACTAGAATGTTTGATCCAATCATAGCATTCTTTTTTTCTTTAAATATTTTATTTATTTATTTGAGAGAGAGAGAGAGAGAGCATGCACACACAAGTGGGGTAGGGAACAAAGGGAGAGAGACAAGCAGACTCCTCACTGAGCAGGGAGCCCAATACCAGGCTCAATACCAGGACCCTGAGATCATGACTTGAGGTGAAGGCAGACGCCCAAACAACTGAGCCACCCAGGTGCCCCAACAACATTCCTAAGAACATATAGAACATGTTATAGATTCATCTATCACTTCTTGTCCTCCATCATTTAAGAGTTGATCCATGTGGCAATAGTTTCCTGACTTTTGGAGTTGCACATATATGAGTGCACTGGTTCTTTAGCAGAATCAGAGAAACTTCTGGAAGGGAAACACAAGGCTCTCTAAGTGTTTGAGGCAAGGTACTTCTGGACTGAAGAAGTGGAAGCCTGCAGGGAACATTATAGCTACGACTGGGCTCAGTGATCAGGCTAAGAGAGTAAACTAAGTATCTAATACAAAAGCAAAGCCATGGACATGTGATAAAAGTTTGATGTTTACAACATCATAAAGAGCAAAGATTATTGCCACTTAAATTATGAATATCTCTAGCTGATCCCCAATACTACTCTGCCTTATTTTTCACACACTCACCATGTTCCCTGCTCCTGTCTGGGTTATTAAGATATTATTTCTAATATAATGGAGGAAGAGCATATGCAGGTCACCCACCCTCTCACTACATGCCTATGTTTGATGCTAAACGAGTGTTGCATTGACAGCAAACAGCAATAGAGGCAAAAATATTGATGTGTTTTTCTAAACTTTTTCTCAGAAATATGTCTTCTTTTTGTCTGAATTTTTCAGTCTTTGATGAACATGATTCCTATAAATACATAGCCAGTGTGGAGAAAGGAGTTGGTAGAATTTGATAAAATCAGACAATACAAACTAAACATCAATTTGATGCCTGAATTAACCAAATAATTACTAAGCCTCTCCTTCTTCCCACACTATATGAACTTCGCCTAAGAATTATCTTGGGGATTTATGCATGTGGATGCCAACCATTGCAAGGCGTTTCAAAGATAAACTATATTTAAAACATACGCAAATTCTGTTGAATTGCATTTAATTAAAACATTCAGAGTGTACACATGAGTGGCAGTGATATTTTGCAAATTACTAAGTGCCAGAGAAATTCCGAGCCAACCTGAGTAGTTACTGTATTCTATGCCTAATGCTTACAAAGATTCTGATTCATCCAGGGAACATTTATATGCAGACTATAACAAGTAAGCAAAGCTTTGTCACTCCTCTGATTAAGGGAATTGATTTGACTTTAGGAAGAGTGACTTTAATTAGCTGTGCAAATGCCATTAATTCCAATTAATCTTCTCACACTGTCAAGACAAAAATCCTAGGAGAAGATAAATTGCAGCAAATCAATATAGCCCTTGTTTTTACCAGGAACAGGTGCTTGAGGAAAGAGGAATGTCATTAATGAGTGTCTATATCAAGAACTATTTAAACAAGACAGTAATTCAATGTGAAAACCTTCTAGATGATTTCTTATATCCTATTTATATATCCCTTAATTGCTTTCAGTTGGACAGAAACTATTTACCATAGAGATTTTGAGAATTATTATTACAATTCTGTGGAGAACTCTACTACAAATCATTTTTGCTACTGTAGAAAATATGGAGATAAAGACATATGTTCAGATGCATTGTACTCTCCATGTGTTTTTCGCTCAAATACAAATATAATTGCTTAACATGGTAGCAATGATTAATAGTTACTATAACAAATTAAAACATTGCATTCAACTATGAACGAATGTAAAGACAAGTGTTTAAGGTAAAAACGGTTAAAGTAAAAACTTTCTATAGGCTGACGTCAGAGAGATTATCCATGTCACTACAGAATATTGAGAGAGTCTATATTCTTAGACTACATATCATATTTTCTAAGCTCTAACTTCAGTTCTTACTGATTTCCCTCTCATCCATTCATTCTCTGCTCAATTTGGGTTTTCTCTTTTCCGAAAAATAAGCTAAACCCATTGCTACCGTCAGGGCTCTTCAGTTTGTTTCTCTGCCATCCCAGCCTTTCACAAGCCTTCCAACAAGAATCTCTCCCCATGGAGACCATGTGCCCCCAACTCCCTAGTCAGTCTGTCCCTTGGTAATTTTATGTGGAGTTACCATGTAGCACTTACCTTACCTGAGATTGTTAGTTTTCTCTTAACTAATTTCGTCTATGACTCTTCCCAGCTCTGTGAGGCTACCCTGTGGACAGAGGCTCACGACTATATATTCTATATCTAGCACAGTACCTAAAAAATAGTGGACACTCTATGCATAAATAAATAATGAGTGAAAAAAATGACTGAAATGTAAACACAGACACCTTCTTAAAAGTAGAACACAATGTTGACTTGTGGGTCAAGGTCCTCTAAGCCACCTTCAGGCTTAATGCTTTGCTAGAACTCACAAAACCCAGAACAGCTATTATACTCATGGCAACATTCTATTACAGTGAAAGCATAGAGATGAAAACCAGCAAAGGGAAAAGGCCCAAGGGATGAATTCTAGGAGAAACCAGGAGCAAATATCCAGGTGTCCCCTTCCTAGCAGAATTGTAGGAGGACACATTTAGATCTCCCAGCACAGATGCATTGACAACATGGGCAAAGTGTTGCCAAATGAGGGAAACTCACCCTCACCCACCCCTTGGTACCTAGAATTTTTATTAGGCATGCGGGCAGCATCTACGTGGCTGACCTCAGATACTCAAGCCCCAGCCCCCCAGAGTAAAAACAGATACTCATGGTAAATCGAGCTATCGGGATGAACTACTCCGGTCACATTTATCAGGCATATAAAAACACTCTTCTCATGCAGCATATTCCAAGGGCTCAGAGCTTATCTCCCAGCGTGCCAAAGACAAGTCTTTGTTTGGAATGAGAGGTTCTCAGCAATCCAGGCCTGGTGAATTAGCCCTTTCCCGTACAACTTGCTTGCCATGTCTGCATCTAACTGGCTGGGAGCAACCCCAGATATCTGAAAATCCTGTTTCAGAGCTCCTAATATCCTCATTGGCTGATGTTTAGCACCGATCTGGTCAGATTCATCAGACTCTAAGCCCCAGGGCAGTGGAGCTCCAGGGGAATGGGCCTTTCCTTTTGTCCCTAAGAGAAGTCAGCTTTCCAATTTATTCCCAAACTACATTTTTAAAAAATATTTGTTTCTATCTGCTGCTGACATTTTATACTTTGCTTCTAACTCCGAACTGAAATTGAGCCCTTTCTCTGGGCTTCTATCCCTTTCACCACCTTCAGGTCCTTTGCCATCATCACATCTACTTCTTGGGTCATCTGTTCTCCCCCTCTCCTGCTTCCTGCTTGTAATCATCACCTAAATTTCCAAGGCAATATCCCTTTTAAAACTAACTAAAAAAGCAAAGTAACAATGACAACCACGACAAAAATTCTCTTGAGGCCTGAGTTTTTTTAAGGTTTTTTTTTTTTTAATTTATTTGACAGAGAGAGAGAGGAGAGCACAAGTAGGCCAAGAGGCAGGCAGAGAGAGAGAGGGAGAAGCAGGCTCCCAACTGAGCAGAGAGTCCTGTGTGGAACTCGATCATAGCACCCTAGGATCATGACCTGAGCCGAAGGCAGATACTTAATGACTGAGCTACCCAGGTGCCCCTGAGACCTGCGTTTCTTGAGCCATCATTCTGTCTCAGGTTTGCATCAAGTTTCTGCAGATGGTGCGCATTTGCTGGTCAGCCTCCTTGCTCTTAAGTCCTTCTCTACCTCTAGCACGCTGGTCCCCTTCTCTGTCTTTCCACTACAGTGAATTTCACCAAGTTCACCAGAACTCTTTAATTACCAAAGATGAGCCACTTCCCTATCTTGCCTTTCATAATTGCTCTTTGATATTTGACTTTATGGACCACTTCTTTCAAGAAGCTTTTTAATACTCCACTTTCCCTGTGACCATTTTATTCTGGTTCTCAGCTCCTTCCCTGCAGCGTCACTGGCAACATACTCTCCCTCTGCTCTGTCCATCCCTTCTCAGACTCTTTGCGCAGTTTCCTCATTTCCAAAACAAGGATAATAACACCTACTTCATTGGCTTATTGCTAGGAATTGGGGGGAACATAATGAGAACTCACCTAGCATATCCTTGTCACTGGAGCAATGTAATTATTACTGGAATCCCACTGGTTCATAATTTAGAGCAAAACCATCCTAAATCATAGAATTGACCCAACTAGCAATAAAATTTCTCTTCTCCTTAGATAGTTACATCTTATGTAATGCTTGTAGTATCACTTTTAGAGTTGGAAAGAACAAGGTACAACAAACATGAAACCATTTTCAGGATCACAGATCAGGAATGCTAACTTGGTAGACTTTACTGGAAGCATTAACAACGCAACTGCACTAACTGATCTTTTGAATGACTGATGGATTTTAGCTGAAAGTTCTTCCAGGAAAAGTAATTTACATAAACCACAGAACAGCTGGATAATGAATTACAGTTCTGAGAACTTGTTGGGAACACATGGTGTGTTCTTTAGGGGCACACAGAGCTCCCTTGCTATATTTTATAAACAATGATGAAAGTTTTTCAATTTACGAGGAGGTATTTTTTCTTTTTTTTTTCTTTTTTTTGAAAATTTACACTTAATGTTAATAAACTTGAACTTAATAATTCAAACAGGGAAATAGAGTAGCTGCTTTTCCATTTTATAAGATTTTAAGAAATTAATTTCATTCATCTAATACATATTGTGTACCTTCTAGGTCCTTAACATTAGAAGTAGCATGTGTTGCACTGTGGAAGATACAAAGATAAATCAGAAATAATTTTTTCTTAAGTTAAAGTTTTAAGGACTTCTCAACATATGTAAAGTTTAACTTATATTTTCTGGAAAGTCTCACACTGGTCTCTGTTCCATCAGAGAGCTCAAGACTGAAGACAAGTATTTCAAACTTGCCAGCATATAAATGATAGTTAAACCAGGGAAGTGAATAAAATCACAGAAGATATTATGATAAGTGAAGAGATAATAAAAATGAGGGTTGATGAGTGGCATCACCAAGATGGTGACACAGGTTATTCCTGACTTCAATTCCCCCCACAAGAACAACAACCAACATCTATTCAAGAACAAGACACTACTGAGAGGATCCTAGAACATGAGGGTGCACCTGAAGCACTCACCACTTGCACCTCAGAGACCAAGAAAAAAACTGTATTCGAAGGCTAAGAGGAGCAGCTACACATTGATCACTGTGCCCTTCCTCCAGGACAGTGTGTTTCCACAGGGAAAGTTTCCTCCAGTGGGAAAAGAGAGCCCAGGGAGGACAGCCAGTCTTCCTTAGCCCTGGGGAGGGGGTCACTCTATGGGAGTCCCTACTTTGAATTTACTCCATAGGGATTGCAGGGGAGTCTCCTGGGCTCAACCACTGGGAATCTGACTATGATGGAGAAAAGGGGAGGGGCTTACAACAACCAGTACACAGATCCTGGCAGACCAAGTTCGTCCCTACACTGCCCAAATAGTAATTTTGCTCCTCCAGAGAACCAAGTACTCAGGGCACACCCTGAGTAGGGAACTTGGTGAAGCATAGATCTGCCTGATTTGGATCTTCCAGTGACAAGCTTTGCTGGCCCTAGAGCCCAGCTTGTTCCAAGCAAGGTGCTGAATCACAGTCCCTCCCCCACTGGAGAGACTGCCTTCCAGCCCCACATGACCAGTAGGGCTGGTGACAACCCCTAGAAGTTGTGTGGCCTGGTGGCTCTTGAGCCCAGAGGTGGGTAAGGAGAGCTGATTATTCCCAGAGCAAAGCTACTGCCAGGCATGGATGTTTCCCCTGCTGTGCACAGGCAGGGGAATTAACTCAGAGTCAAGGCTGAGGGTAGCTCCCAGCCCCTTCCAATCAGAAAGACTATATGAGAAAATGAGAGTAGCTTGGGGCAGCCCCTCTCCCTCCTGCCTGGGCAAGAGGACTGAGACATAGTTCCACCGAGTGCACAGAATGTCTTCTGGCCCCATCTTACCACAATTATTCACAAAAGCACCTGAAAACTATGTGACCCAGGACTGCCAGCACCAAGAAAAAGGAAGATAGTCAATAGTTTGCAGATTGAAGTTAGTGGCCTTGTTCAGCTTGGGAACTTGGGTTTTTTGGTCAGCTTGAGCTAAGAGAACAAACAAAGAGCTTTACCAGTTTTAGAGGTTTGTCCTATCATACCCAGGCAGGGAATCTAATCTGTAGCCCCTTTCATCACTGAATACAGCCCTAACCTGTCTGATGGGGAACCTGACCAGAAAATATAGGGAGCTGCTGTAGCCCATTCAATGCCCCTACATACAGTAGCACCTGAGCAAAGACCACAACCCAAAGCTCCCCCAATCTCCAGGGCAAAACCAGTAGCTTCACCTGACCAGAGAACTCAGGGCTCACTCAGGCCTGATTCTGACCCCCAAACAATGAGTTATAGAGGCCCTGTGTACTGGTCTGCTACTCTGCCAGGGCAGGGATGCTAATTTATAGCCTCATCTAATACTGATTATAGTACTGATTATAGTACTCAGTCCCAAACATCTAGTAAGGCTGACCAGAGAATCCTACAGCCTCACTTGGGTAAGGAACCAAGCCCACACTTCTACTCAACTGTTCTCAGACAGTGGTATACTGGCCCCCACCCCTGTCCTCAGAATCAAACAATTTCCTCACCCCAAAACTGACCATAAGAGCAGGCCCCACCAAAGCATGACCAGCAGACACACCCAGAAACTCAGACTGAGCTGACTAGTGAAGAACTCTTTCTGCCAAAACAAACCCGTAAGGTCTCAAAGAGGAGCCCCAGTACTCAAATGCACAGATACCAATGTAAAAAAATCAAGGATCATGAAAAATCAGGTATGACACCACCAAAGGAAATTAATAAAGCACCAATAAATGACCCTAAAGAAATGGAGACCTATAAACTGTCAGACAAAGAATTCTGGATAAGTAACTCTTTTTTTTTTTTTTTTTTTGATAAGTAACTCTTAAGGAAGTTTAATGAACTACAATGAAACATAGATAACTAAGCAAACTTGGGAGAATAATGCATGAACAAAATGAGAAGTCTGACAACAAAATAGCAACAACCATCAAAACAAAACAAAACAGAAATCCTAGAGTTGAAAAAACGGTAACTGAAGTGAAGGATTCCACAGAGAGTTTCAAAAAGTAGACTTGACCATGCAGAAGAAACAATCAGTGATATGGAAGATAGGACATTGAAAAATACCTAGTCAGGGGAGCAAAAAGAAAAAAGAATGAAAAGGAGTGAAGAAAACCCATGGGAATTACAGGGCACAATGAAAAGAAACAATATTTGCATTATGGGAATTTCTAAAAGAGAAGAGAAAGAGACAGAAAGTATTTTAAAGCAATAATAGCTGAATCCTTCTCAAACTTGGGGAAAGAATAGACATCCAGACAAAGGAGGCCCAATAGGGCTACAGAGAGACACATTGTAATTCAATTGTCCCAAGTCAAAGACAAAGACAGAAATTTTAAGAGCAGAAAGACAAAAGAGAGAAGTTACATATATACAGGGGAACCCCATAAGACTGTAGACAGATTTCTCAACAGAAATTTTTCAGGCTGGGGTATCTGAGTGGCTCAGTCAGTTAAGCATTCAACTTTTGGTTTTGGCTCAGGTCATGACCTCGGGGTTGTGGAATTGAGCCCTGCATGGGCCTCTGTGCTCAGTGTGAAGTCGGCTTGTACTTCTCCCCTTGCTGCTCTCCCCACTCTCTTCCTTTCTCTCTCGCCTCTCTCAAATAATAAATGAAATCTTTAAAAAAAAGTTAATTTTTCAGACCAGAAAGGAATGGGATGACATATTCAGAATATTGTAAGAAAACAACTGTCAACCAAGAATATTACACCCAGTGAAGCTGTCCTTCAGAAATGAAGGCGGGATAAAGACTTCCCCAAACAAACAAAAACTGAGGCAGTTCATGCTACCAGATGTGCCTTGTGCCTTACAGGAAAGTGCTAAAGGGAATTCTCTGAGTATAAATAAAAGAATGCTAATTAACATCATAAAAACACAAAGAGGTTGCATAAATCTCACTTGTAATGGTAAATGCATAGTCATAATTAGATTTTGCAATATGGTAATAGTGTTGCCTAACTCACAACTGCAGTTTAAAAGTCAAAAAAATCAAACAGCAAAAATAACCATAAATACAATCATCCGTTATTAGTGACACAATATAAAAACATGTAAACTGTAATAGCAATAACCTCAAATGTGAGGAGAGAGGGAGTACAAATGTAAAGTACATGAATTCCATTGAAGTTAACTTGTTTAACTTGTTTAAAATAGGATGTCATGAGGTTAAGATACTTTATGTACACCTTATGGTGACCATAAGGGAACATCCTTTAGCAATTATACAAAAGAACACAATAAAGAAGTAAAAATATACTGATAGTAGAACACATCAAAACACACACACACACAAAGACAGCAGGGTAAGAAAACATATCTTCAGGAAGCCCTCTAAGTCTGGGAAATTAGCTCTCTTTGTTCTCAGGATATTTCTGTCAGGGTAAGGGCTGCTGATCTTCTAGAGAACACACACCTGTCTCCTGGAAAGTACTGGAAAATGGTGACAAATTCCACAGGTACCATCTCAATGTACCAGAAAGTGACAGAGCAGTTGGAAAGGAAACCATTTCATTTTACATTAGTGACATTTCAACCATGTCTTCCTCGACAGGGGGAATTAGTCATTTTCCACCTCTCCCAACAACATGTGTAAGCTCTCTCCTCAGCTTTCGGTGTTATGATTACACCGCTTTCTATTTTCACTTTCCGAAGATGTTCTTTTCCTTATTCTCCCCTCACATGCTGGATGAATAATCTAGTGTAGTCCTCCATGTGCCAACAATATTCAAGTTTCAAGAATGACTTTAAAGGTGTGTGCCAGAACCATTGCCTCTACAAGGAATTCCCCAGGTTCTTCACAATGAAATTATTCAAACTAATTATTGATGTGTGTAAAACTACTGAGATGTGACGACTTACATGATTCGGGAGGGCATAAATGTTCCATGGGCCCTGAATTCTAATTAGTATACGGATATGTGTTAAAAATCAAAGGGGAAATAAATTTATACAGATCATACCTATTCATTCCAATGATTTTTACACATCTGGAAGAAGTTCGTATTATTTTTGATCTTATAACAAAGGCTGTGCTGACACAGACGTGAAAGTAGAGAGCTGCAAAATTATGCATTAAATTAGATCCTATAACTTGATCATTTGTGCATAACTTTATTAAAATTTTTTAATGAAACAAATATTGAACATGTAAGTTATCTTGAATAGTTATAGAATTTGGCAGTATATAAGGTAAAAAAGTATAAGCTGATTTTATGCTGCGGTTTGCTATGAATTTCTGTTTTTTAAACATGAATGGGCACTGACTTCTCTAAACTATTACTTTGATATCTTCTGAAATAACCACATGACTTTTCTCCTTAATCTTTCAGTATAATAAATGACAGAGAATGACACAGAATGATTTCCTAATATTGACCTCACCTTGTTTACTTGGAATAAACCCTACTTACTCAAAAAAAAAAAAAAAAAAAAAAAAAAAAGGGTGGACAGTATACTTGTTAGGCAAATGAAGATGAAATCTCAAATAAGAGAAAATGGGTGGCCAGGGAGCCTGACCAAGAAGAATGACCAGCAGCATTTAATGGCACCAAAAGCTCATATAAATGAGGACAGAAACAGCTCATTATTTTAACTATGTGATGGCTATCCCTTCATTACCACTAAAACCTGCCACTCAGATCATCAGGCAACACAGTTTAATTGTTCATCCTCTCAGAGTTGTTTGTTTTCTTTCCTGTGTAACTGTAAAAGAGCCATGAAGAATGAAAGACCCCCAATTGCAGGGGATTTGGGGTGATGAATAGGAAATGAGGAAGTAGGCACAGAGCCTTGTCTGTGAAGAAAGTTTGCAAGGATATGTGCTAGATGTGTGTTTTTCTTGTTCTCTTCATTATGAAACCATATGTGAACATTAGATTCCATCTGCATTCCCTGGAAACGTCATCAGTTGTTTCCATCCATACCTCACAGAGACGGTCATGGAAGAGAGAGACACTGGAACATAACAGTGTCTAGTTAAGTATCGCACCAGTTCCCAAGTAGCAGAACCACACTGCAGTTTTTCCTTAGAACTTGTGTGTTTACTAGATATTACTTGGGGTGACTATTTGGAAAACTATTTCATTCATACATTTGGGTCATAATGGTCATCTCAACTCTACACAGTTGGCTTTGTAAAAGTTCATGAGGAAGAAACTTGTTAGAGAAGACTTGACAGCTATTTTATAAGCATGATTCCGATGGACAGGCTAGAAAGTCCAGACAAGCATCATCCCCTAGAAGACCTGTGCCTGAATATGTATGACCTAATCACAATATTGCCAAGCTGGAATAATAATGATATTAAACAAGGACCTAACACCTACTGCAAGGCAAGAGCTCTTTTCTACAGCTCTGGGATTCATTTAATCACAACTCTGTGACATGGATGCTGTTATAACCCTATTTTACACATGAGGGAAATGAAATTAATGCGTATACAGTCGCATTAATGAGGATGGCAGAACTGGGAATTGAAGCTGGAATCTAGATCCTACACCCTGTTGTCTCCAGATAGGCTATAATGTGGCTGTTTTTAAATCCTGTCCCTGACACATGACTTTGCCTAAGAAGTCAGAAAATAAGAAAGAGGACAACAATGAAGAGTTCCATTTGAATCCCATACCAGGGCCAAGGTGCTGAATGTGAGAGGCTGGAGAGAAAACTGAAGATACTATTCATACCTTGAATTGATATCAACAAGGTTTGTTGTAACACAATTCTCAAAAACTAAATACGATCAGACTATACTCAGCTCTGAGTGCCCAGGCATGAAATCACTGAACCTGGAAACAAACTCTGTGCTCTTGGACAAATGATCTGATTTCTATGAGCCTCAGCCTTCTCATCTGTGAAATGGGAATCAAAACTATCTCCTAACCCTCTAGAGGTAGGGCTTACCACCAAATCATGACTGTCTATCACCTTAAGGATGCTGCTTCAGGACCACTGAGGAATAAGTTGTTTTAAAGTAAATATTATAGATAACTCCTAAATTACTTTTATGAATGAGTTCCTTTAAAATATATTTATAGAAAAATAAACCTAGAAAAGTGGAAGATGTGAATACATTACAACCTCTCCATGCCATATCTGCTATAGGAAAACTTTGCTCAGGTATACAGTAGGTATAAAATTCAAATGGCACTTTTTTTTTTCAACAAAACAACAAAATAAGAACACAACGTAACTGTTCCTCACTCGGTAAATATTATGAAATACCACCACGTTATATTCAGCTCCAATGAATAAATTAAATCTAAACATATCAAAAGAATAAACCTAAAAAACACGTTGAGTGAAACAAGTTAGTAGCAAAAGGAAACATGCACTGTGATAATATCCAAGTGTATATTACTCTAGATACAAATGCAGCAAAATCACACACACTCAAAAGCTAAGGAAAAATACTTGCCTTCTTCAGAGAGTGATTCTTTCTGTAGGGGAGGTAATTACTGGGAGGATGAATAAAGGTGGAGTCTGGAACTGTAGGTGTATTTGTAACATTTTCTTTTTTGATGCAGAAAAGATAGCTCATTTTTTTTTTTTTTTCTAATGAGCATGAGGTGGGGAGTGGGCAGAGGGAGAGGGAGAGAGAGAATCTCAAGTTGACTTCATGCCCAGTGCAGAGCCCAAGGTGGGACTCGATGTCACTACCCTGAAATCATGACCTGAGCCAAAATCAAGAGTTGGATGCTCAACTGACTGAGCCACCCAGGAGCCCCTCAACCAATTTTGATCACATGTTAATGTCTATTTACAGTAATGATGAGGATGTGGGTATGTATTGTAACATTTCCTTTTCTTTGTGTATGTTTGAAATGTTTGGCAAGATAAATAACTATTACAAAAACAATATAAAAGAGACTAACAAAGACAGCTACCATAATCATCCCATTAGTGACTTGTTCAACATCTAGACGGTGCTACTTGCCTAGACATTTACTGGAGGGGGAATCTCAGGCCAGTGGGTGGCTGTCCATAGTCATTAAGGTTCTTTCAGCTTCAAAAACATACAATTTTATAAAATGAATCTTAGGAAATCCTTTAGGTCAAGTTTAGTTTACCAAAAAATAGTCTCCTTTAAACTCTAATGCATATGAAATGCTAAAAGCTGTTGGGCCTTTTCTGACTACTGGCCTCAGGATTGTTTTTTTCTCATATTAGGAAATAAAGACAGCCACCTACTAGTGGATGAGCGTAGTTGACCCTGTCAGTGCCGGCCCATGATCTCCCGGGATACTGTTAACACTTTCTGTGCACACCTGCCATGGATGTTATATGTTTTTGCTTCTAATGTCCAGCATCTGTGACTCAAATGACTCAAATGACTGCCCCAGGCTGCTGAAGCCACTTTGTCTACTCAGACAGCTCAAAGTGCCTTGGGAGATGACTTCCCGCAAGCCAGCCCCAGGGCAGCCTTAGCCAATGACTAATGGGAAGTATGAAAGCCCAGCTCCTCTTAGGAGAAACCATACTTTGCACATCACAGCTCCCCATGGGATTAGGCTGGGGCTGAGACTTTATCTGAATTCTGCCTTTGCTCATCCTCTTCCCCTTTCTGGTTCTGCTCTCTGCACTCCCTTACTGTTATTTCCCTGGAACATTTAAATTACTTGCTCACAAATCCTTCTCTCAGGGTCTCCTGAGAATCCTGACCCAAAGAAAGCAGTGAATGCATTTAGTCGTTCTTTTTTCATTATACCTCACACATCAAATCTTTCTTGTAAGGTTAGTCATTCCAATCTGACCATCTCCAAACTCCCATAAACTCCTATCTAGGTCTTAGGCAAAAACAGGGCTTTGAGGAAGAAATGAACAAAATCACAGTAAGAAATAAGAAATTAGGACCCCACTATCATAGTCTAATATTAAGGCATGAAGTGGGGCTCAGGTCCCCCATGCTATCACAGGCCACTTTATATGTTCGAATTTCAGACCTTCTTTTACAGCAGCTCATGGAAAGAGATGGCAGGTGCCACAGTGCCAGGTGGTTCACCGTCGTGCCTGGCAGGTGATGTCAGCAAGGCTTGGAGGGCATGGTGGCGCTGAATGAAAGCAGCAGAAGGGCTCAGCAGCAGGCTGACATGTTGCCAGACCAGCAGTGCACAGTGGCTGTGGCACAGGTGCCCAGGAGAGGCAGAGATGCCTGGTGGGCAGACATTTCCTAGCAGAAGTAACAAAAGCGGTATCTGACAGATGCCGTATGGTACCTGACTGGGCTAGTCTGAGAGCCTGTGTGAGTGATTCCTTGGTGGAGGATTTGGCACGGGGCTGCGGGATGGCCCGAAGAGGTTTGGACAAGGGCCAATGGAAGGGGCGACTGTCACTCTGGTGCATTTATGCCCACATTGGAGAAGCAGGCCATGCTTAAAAGACTTGCCATCAGGAAGGAGAGAAAAACAGTGTTTGAAGCTTGTAGCCACAATCATTTTTTCTAAAAAAAAGTCTAAGAGATGACATTGTTTTTGAGAAACATTTACACCCCCGAGGGTAAATGGTGGGTAGGTAACTTGTACTTTGCCATCAGATTTTGTAATATCCAAAGTGGGAAAAGAGAAAGGGGGGTGATTAAAGGATAGATAAAGAGATTGAAAACATCAAGGGCCAGCTTGTGATCAGAAGCCATAAATATGAGCAGAATATTATTTTCCCCATTAATGTTAAATGTTAAAATGCCAGAGATAGGTTTGAATTTCTTGAAGTTTAGGAATGAGGAGGCAGGTGTGGCACAAGAATTCCTGGTCACACAATACTTCCTTTGGGCAGGACAGCACACAGCTCTAACTCAACTTGTTGTCTTCTTGTATAAAGGGCACTCGTGACCATTTCAAATGACAGAAAAACGTGGATTGCTATGCTACCATCTGAACAGATGTCTTAACTTTCTGTCACTCTAACATAACTGCCCCTCTCTGTTTTGGATTAATGGGTTATACAATAAGAGATCAGGCTTTCGGCTCCTTTATTGAAGGAGCCATCTCATATCAGAAAATAGTTATTCAAAAAAAATAAAAAATTAAAAAGATTTCCTCCCACTTGCTGATACTTCTATACAGAAGATAAATATAACTCACAAAATCTTCTGTTACTTTTAAAATACATTTCATTGAACTGGGCATACAGTAAAGCAATGTTTGGACTCATTTCCATGATATACCCCATGATATACTTCTAGAGTAGAAGTTCTACTCTACTCTAGAAGTTAGACTATAAATAACACTTTTATTTTCATTTTGGAAATTTCTTCTATAACGTACAACAATTTCAGAAGTTAATATACACGTGATTCTTGAGCCCCAGGTGTTAACTGGAGGTATTGAATCAGGATATCATACACCTGAAATGAATATTACACTGTATGTTAACTAGCTGGAATTTGAATTAAAAACTTTAAAAGAATTGGGGAAAAATACAGTGCTTCCTTATGATCTCGCTTAACAAGGACTTTTTGATTCCCATTTGAAATGTGCCTTCTGGAGATGTGTTCTATTTTGAAATTATGAAAGTAGAAACTGTTTAGTTATCAACTAAAATTCTTACACCTAAGTACCAAGTGTCCATACATCCTGAGAAAAGTTACTAGATTTTTGATGGTACCCTGACAATAAAGCTTTGTAATACTCTTTCCCATTGGATATCAAATACTTTCCTTTCAGACATAACAATAAAGTGCAAATTCTATTACAGAATATGCAATGTAGCATAATGATCTTCACAATGACAGTGTTAAGTGTCTCTCAGAATTCAGCCAAATATCTACTCTGCTAATATTGATACATTAAGCACAGATTCCTTATGAATTTTTGGCTTTAAAAATGAAAGCATGAATATGTTGACTATATAATATGGGTCCATAGAAATAGTATGTTAACCCACATAATACAGAAAATAATCCAAACCCTTTTTATGGGGACGGGGGTGGGGCACATAGTGGGAGGAATGCTAGAACAACTTAAATTATTGAAGCCTGTGCCATTTGGGAGACAGGACTGTGGGGAATTTCTTATACTCTATATTCCTTGCTCATTGGCACCCAGGTGAATCCAGATCCAGGCTTGATGAGGGAGGACTCACAAAGGTTTGTGAATTTTCAAGTGTCCCGACTTCTGTTCCTACGTGTTCTCAGGAAACAGAAGGGTTGGAAAGATATTCTGCACTCTCATAGCCTGAGTCTTCCTTAGATATCTACAAAGATGGGCAATTTTCATGTTATTAAGTGCAGTAGCAAATTGCCCAAGGTGATGTGACGTGAAAGACAATGCATCCTGTGGTCAGAGAATGAGCTTCACTGTCAGAGAGATGAAGTGGGAGTATTCCCTCTTCCTCGCGGTAACTGGGAACTTGAGCACTGCCCAAGTCAATGACTCTTCATCATATACATCAACCTATGGCAATCATTTTATTTTGTAGTTCTCCATATCAGCAATCACCATCTTATGTAAGCATGTATGATCTAAAGAGTCAGTGTGCTGTAGTGAAAAGCACACATATTATGATGGCTAATTTTATGAGTCAACTTAGCAGTGCTCTACATATGTATGTGGTCAACCATCAATCCAGATGTTTCAGTCAACTTAGCCATGCTCTACATATGTATGTGGTCAACCATCATTCCAGATGTTTCAGTCCACTGCAGAAGTATAAAATAAAATTGTGCACATAATTATACTCATGAGGCAATACTGCAACCACTTATTAATTTGAAAAAGAATAAAAATACTATGAATTTAAGTAAATATTTTATGTTACAAAGTGTCAGGACTGTCCAATCTAGCATGCTGATTTGTCATTTTAAAATTATACTTAAAATAGTAATTGATAAATGATGTCCTCTTAAAGTGACAGCAGCAACAAACTGCAGAAG
Source organism: Martes martes (assembly GCF_963455335.1). Classification (NCBI taxonomy): domain Eukaryota; kingdom Metazoa; phylum Chordata; class Mammalia; order Carnivora; family Mustelidae; genus Martes; species Martes martes. The sequence goes on from NC_137900.1 coordinate 57,303,239, forward strand.
TAACAATAGTTTGAGCAGCATTAAGACTACATAGTATTGGGGCACCTGGGTGGCTCAGTGTGTTAAAGTCTCTGCCTTCATCTCAGGTCATGATCCCAGGTCCTGGGATCGACCCCCACGTCAGGCTCCCTGCTCGGCAGGGAGCCTGCTTCCCCCTCTCTCTCTGCCTGCCTCTCTGCCTACTTGTGATCTCTGTCTGTCAAATAAATAAATAAAATCCTAAAAAAAAAAAGACCACATAGTATTAAAACATTTTTAATAAATGTTTGTAAAATTTTTCATTTGATTAGGGTTATTGGCATGCGAGGTAATTTGCAAGTTCCTATAATAAGATAAATATTTTCTAAATTAATGTGTACACTAGAAATAATAAAAACATTTTCATAATGGGTATTTGTTTAATATAAATGAATATTAATATGAAATAATATTAACAAATATTAATATTAACAATTATTAATATGAAATATTAAGTATTTTCTTCTAAAAGAAGAAAAATTTTAACTTCTAAGAAAGTGAATGCAAAAGAGATGAAACAATCAAAATTGTTTCACTAACTGAAATGTTGACTTTTAATACTTTGAATCACTGTAGATAATTGAGACTATATTTAATAATATCACTTACACATATCATTTTTAAATAATTGATGACAAAATATTAATGTATCTATGCATTTCAATATTTTATTTAAAACTAAATTTGGAAATTATACAAAACTATTTAATGTATTAGATATTGGGTACTGGAAAGTCTGCTTTGATTACCATCACAAATTACCATAGATTGGATGATTTTAAAAAACAGAATTTATTTTCTCATAGCTCTGGAGGTTGGGAGACTAAGGTCAGGGTGCCTCTATGGTTGGGTTCTAGTGAGGGTTCTTTGGCCTACACACAGCCCCCTTCTCACTGCAGCCTTTCCTCAGTGTCCACAGGTGCAGAGAGACAAGACAGCATTGCTCACTGGTGTCTCTTCTTACAAGGGCACTAAATCTCATCATGACGACCCCAACCTCATGACTTCATCTAAGCCTAAATATCTCCCAAGGGCCCCATCTCCAAATACTATCACTTTGGGGGTTTAAAGCTTCAACAGGTGAATTTTGGAGAGAGAAAATTTGGCTCATGGCACATGCTCTCTCATAATTCAGGTCAAGATAAAAAGTGGGAGTCACTGGCCCCACAAAAAGAGGGGATATTGGATCAAGCCTTTTATAGTGACTCCATAAGGACAGACACTTTTCCTAAACTACAGGAAATTCCAGAATGGTAAGAAATACAAAATGTCTACACACACCAAGGAAGGATGAAGAAAAGAACAAAAAGTTTAACTGAAGAAGAAGAGGATTTAGAAGACAAATCCAGAAATTAAGAAGGGGGATTTTTGAAGAACTAAAGAAATAGGGGCTGGGGCACTTAGGGGAAGCTTCCTACAAAAGCTAATCTTCAGTTCCTTTTCTTTTTTTCAAAATGGAAAACAGAGAAGAGAATATTCTAGTATTCCAGTAAGAGACATATGAAGGTATGAGAAAAAAAGGATTATTTCTATAGTACAGAGCATAGTACACAGATTTACCACTATCTTCACTGCACCTTTTGCAGAGGGAATGTGTGGAAACACACTGATGAGGTTTTCTCTTTTTCTCTTCTGCATACTTGGCTTCCATCTAGGAAATAGATTTGCTTGGGTGTGGTATTGTCAGAGTTGGCACTGGGAAGGGGTGGTAGGTGTAGGACTGTTACAGAATGAATGTAAAAAAGAAAAATACATTTATGGTTTTGCAGTAAGCCTGTAGAATTGAACCACTAGGCTGAATATCATTATATATGAACCTAACAATACTCTCATATTGTTAGGTTCATATATATAGTTCATATAACTATAACTAGGAACTTGTTACCCTAGATGAAGTGATATTTTTCTACCTGTGAAAACTCATCTCACCTGCTAATTATAAAGTTACAAAATGGATATCCATGAACAGGTGAACAGGAAGAGTGAACAGCCAGACCATCCATACCAACCTGGGAAATCATGGCCATGAGAATTAGACAATAGAGATTAATGAGCATAATTTTCATTTAGACATCTTAATCTCTGTTGGAATCCTAATGTCTCTTTTTGTTTCATTCAGCCATTATCACATTATTCAGTGAAAAACTTTATTATTCCAGCTAAGAGTTTCTTCTGGGTGGAATTTTGAATTTGAAGTAGCCCTCCAGAACTTCACCAGAATGATTAAAAAATGAGGTTGTCAGAGGAGCTCCATCTTATTCCTATGCCTCCAAATCCAGATGTGTGTATGCATGAGATGCTCCTCTTTCAACCCCCAGGGTCTCCACAGCAGATATAAACAAGGATTAAGAAGAGAGATTAGTTCATCATGATCATTCTTGGTCTTTGGTATCTAATTCATAGCTTCTTCCTGGTCACAGAGATATTTTAATCTTTGCCAGTCTAGAATCCAGTAAATAATGATTATAGCTCAAAAAATCAGCTGTGCAGGTATCTATTTCACAGAACAGACATACCTAAAAAAATCTATCCCTTATGACTGATCCAGATAGAACTTTGAAATTTGATCTAATTATTCATCATTAAATAATATTTATTTTAAAAGTTAAATGTATGTTTTTCAAATATATCAGATTTATAACATTCACTACTTTATTTGATGCTTACAAATCATTTTAAGGAAAGCCAATATCCCTCCTTAATAGATACTGGCTTTCTCAAAAATTAAACCACTTGGGACGCCTGGGTGGCTCAGTTGGTTAAGCGGCTGCCTTCGGCTCAGGTCATGATCCCAGCATCCTGGAATCGAGTCCCACATCCGGCTCCTTGCTCCGCAGGGAACCTGCAAAAAAAAAAAAAATTAAACCACTTTCCCAAGATCATACAGTTCAAAATTGTTATGGAAAACTCTCAAAATCTAATCCTTGTATTCTAAATTCCACACGAACTCTATGAAGCATTACCAAAAGTCCAAGGAATAGAGAGGTTTCAGGAAACAGAGTACCAGACTGAGGGTTGGGTGAACTGAATCTCTGTGTCCTGGGTCACTGTATCATTTCATTGAAAATAGAGCTACCCTATGACCCAGCAATCACACTACTGGGTATTTACCCTAAAGATACAAATGTAGTGATCCAAAGGGGCACATGCACCTGAATGTTTATAGCAGCAATGTCCACAATAGCCAAACTATGGAAAGAACCTAAATGTCCATCAACAGATGAATGGATAAAAATGGTGTGGTATATATATACAATGGAATCCTATGCAGCCATCAAAAGAAATGAAAGCTTGCCATTTGCAACAACGTGGATGGAACTAGAGGGTATTATGCTGAGTGAAATAAGTCAATCAGAGAAAGACAATTATCATGTGATCTCCCTGATATGACAAATTTGAGAGGCAGAGTGGGAAGTCTGGGGGATAGGGAGGGAAAAAATGAAACAAGATGGGATCGGGAGGGAGACAAACCATAAGAGACTCTTAATCTCACAAAACAAACTGAGGGTTGCTGGGGGGAGGAGGGTCTGAAGGGGGTGGTGGGGTTATAGACATTGGGGAGGTATATGATATGGTGAGTGATGTGAAGTGTGTAAGCCTGAATATTCAAGGACGTGTACCCCTGGGGCAAATAATACATTATATGTTAATAAAAATAATTAATAAAAAATATATATATAATTTCATTTAACAAGAACTTACTGAGTACTTACAATGCAAGATGCAGATGATAGCTATCTGAGAGATATCAAAATGAAAAGAGATATGAACTCTGACCTCATTAAACTTATAATCTAGTGGATCAAGACAGACATGCATGCATTTAATGATGTAAGATGGAATATTGCTGGTTTTCCAACGAGCAAGCAGGGGGTCTAGGAAAAAACTCAGGGTGAGGGATTCTATCTTTAGAGAGCTAGAGTGACTTTTTGAAAGAAGATGTCTTAGATCTAGGCTGTTTACTACTGTTTGAGTTTTGACTGTCAAAGAAAATCAAAATGTTTTCCATCTGGAAAAGGCAGATAGCTGCATTAGTCTTGTTCACCAAATGTGAACAAGTTAATGGCACACAGGATTACTCAGAGTCTGCTTCTAATTAAGTTATTAAGCCAATTTGGTAATTGAAAGGAAAAAGAAGCCTTATTAATGAGAACTGAGATATAATCACTTTTCTACTGTATTCCACAATAATATTCTAATTATGTCCTTAAGGCCAACCTACAAACTCAAACAACATGCCTAGTGTGCTAAAAAACAAATTACATGGAGGTAAAAGGACAAAGGCAATGCATGGTTTAAAAGTTGAATATAAGAGATATGGGTTATATAAAAACAATTATCAAAAAACATAAGAAATATAGAAAATTACTGGCTAATTAGATTTAAAAATTCACATGCAAAAATAAAAATCATTAGTAACAGTGAAAATGTATATACAGAAATAGCATTGGAAAACTAAACATTTAAATGATAGAATTATTTTTTTCATTTTGAAAAAAAAAAAAAAAGACCACATAGGGATGGTCAAATCTTGTAAAAATTATAAAAAGCAAATGTTAAACACATATGTACTTATTTTCAAATATAAGTTTTAATATTTTTTTAAAAATCAGCAAACAGCAAAGCTACCATGTACAAACACATGATTTCCCAGGAAGGATCTCTGAACTGAAGCTGGTCCCAATGAATGGGACCTCTGGGGATTAATTAAAATCTTCCTTAAAAAAATGTGGAGCATATTTTTCTCTACCTTTGACCTAGCAGCCACTTCCCCAAGTACATCAGAGAAGCAAAAAGACCAATTCTTATAACTATTTCTTATGGAAATAGGCAAAGTAACAAAACAAATTTCGTTGACCTTATATCTTTAGCATTAAGTATTTATTGGTTTTTCTTTTACTTATTCTAAACCACAGTTTTTTAACTACAATCATATAGATGCATTCAGTGAAAGATAGCTGGTGAAATCGTTGCTTTCTGACACTCTGCTTTTTTTTTTTTTAAATAAAACATGAATATCCAATTATTCTTTTAATATTTTGTCCTATGTTGTTTTTTAATCATTATCTGTTTAATTCTTTAATTTACTTTTTTAAAAAATAAAAATTTCCCCCTACCTGCCTCCCCCACACCAAAAAAGTGAAAATTCCCCTTGCCGCATTCCAATCTCCTCAGGTCTAGAGACAAATTTACTAACAGACAAAACATTACAGACAAAACATTACTCCAAATATTCTCCTTCCATTTCAGCACAGGATTCAGAACCCATTCTCAGTGTTCCTCTTATGACATTATTCAAATCCATGATTATTTTATCATAACAACACACATTAATTCTTAAATAAGGTCACTGAATTTATAGGCATGTGATTTTAAGACTCAAATAGAGAAGTGCTTGTTTTTTACATGTAAATTGATAAGCTACAAAGAATGCCTTTTCCATCATTTAAAAATACACATTGTAGTCCTAGTTCCTGTTTCCTTCCTACTAGCTTTTGTTTTCATTGAACTCAGTTACCATTTAATGCCTATTTCAAAACTTGGCCTCCACATCTCTATATTCAATCCCTTGACATCCCTCCCTGCCTACACACACACACACACACACAGAGGCCTGTACACACACAGAAATTACCACATGTTCATTTCCCTCTAAATTCTGACAATCACCCTTCAACTTTTGGAACATAACTTCTGATGACTTTATAACAGTATCCTTAAGCTTACCTTACTTTTTATTGCTGTTTACTTAAATTAAAAGCCATAATCTCACTTTTATGGGTCAGTAAATTAGTAACTCCAATAGTAAGCCAAGGAAATGCATGCTACTTAATGTAGTTAAAATAAATTTTTATTTGCATATTCAAATTTCATAAAATTATTATATTATTAAATAGAATTATGCATACACAGTACTTAACACAATATATGGGACACACTAAACTATTAACAATGACTGTGATAATTGCTCCTCCTCCTACTACCACCACTAGGACTACATATTACCGTACTAAAAAATGTCCATCACTGAAAACAGAATTTTAAAACACACAAAATTTGTTAGGTGTATGAAAATGATGATTAAATACATTGCTTTCTCTTATAAATTCTGAACTTGAGAAATAAATATAGAAGTTCTAAGACCAAAAAAATCAGCTTAATCATTGGTAAAACACAGCTAGAAAACACATCTCGGGCTTGATGCATCCATTATCTTTCTACTTATTTCTGTTCCCTCAATTGTCTTATGCATTAGTCCCTGCCCACCCACTGGGCAATGTCTCACTTACTTTGCAGAGGTAGAGCTAGCCTGATTAATCCCTTAATACCACAGAAGTGGCAGGAACAGGGGAAAAGAGCACATATGAACTGTGTCAAGCCACATAAAGGAATAGGACGGGAGGCAAGAAGGGAGGGGCTGGACACATTGACTTCTCCCCATTCAGTAGTATTTTCCCCGTGTCTTCCAAGTCATTTATCATTGATTATATGATCTTCGGTAAAGAGAATGGAGTGTGAGTTGAAAATAATCAGAACCTCTCTGTCACATTTCCTAGGGGATCAAAGTTCCCATTTAATGGGTAGAGGAAGGAAAAGAGGAGAAAGAATGGATTCCCTAAATAATATTTTATTTGTAAAAACAACAGCAACAAAATTCTTTTAATCAGCTACTGTCTTACTAATTTTGAGCAAATCATCCACAATAGTTTGAAGTCAGAGCTATTAAGGAATCAGTTGGCAGGCTCCTCCCTTTGTAGACACTGTCCCATTCTTTACATACACAGATAATGTTAATGTAATAGATTGGCTCTGTCCCTCACTGGCTCATCCAATTGATGAATGAGAAAAGTAAGAGATATAAGGAGAAACAGAAGGTTTGTAGGGTGAAATTTACAACAGGAAAGTTTTCTAGACTTTAATGCATGTACTTTATTTATGGTAGAAAATCGTTTCCTGAATTTCCCACAGTGCCTAATATTTACACGTTATTTACCTAGAAGAGTAACTGTTTGTGTGACTTTTCTAGGGAAGTGGTTGTACATCAGTACATCAGTTGTACATTGTGTTTGGTATCTCATTTATGTCACCAGATTCCCAGTTTGCGGCCATGACTTAGAAAGTCCTCACGAGTTCTCCATTTATTAGATCCTAAGTAGAATCTTGAAAAATCTATATCTACACCAAGAAGTTTCTTTCTATGTGAAACGTATTTTGGAAAACTATTTCTTTAAAGAATTTATGTCATACTTCACATTTTTCCTTCACATTCCTATATTTTGAGAAAAACTAGGAATTCTAGGGGAATTCTAAGTTTGGGCTTCCAGGACTCTGTCACCACTTTTGGAAACTCTACCCTGATTTCCCACTGGGATATACCCACTTCCTGACTCTCAGATCCTGCATTTCATGTAATCTCCTTCATCTGTACCTTTTTTTCCACTCAAAGATTTATTTATTTATTTATTTGAGAGAGAGCGAGCAAGCGAGAGCGCACATGAGCAGGGGAAGGGGAAGAGGGAGAGAGAGAGAGAGAGAGAGAATTTCAAGCAGACTCCCCACTAAGCAGAGGGAGCCCTGAGATCAAAACCTGAGCCAAAATCAAGAATTGGCCATTTAACTGAATGAGCCACCTACGCACCCTCTCCTCTACCCATGTCTTGAGGGTTGGAGGGAGTAATCCCATCTGAACCCAGTCTATGCCCCAAATGCTCACAACCAAGCTGAGTAGTTCATGGACACTCACATCCCTCAATCTATTGCAGTCATCTTGCCAAGAAAAGGAGACTGAGAAAAAAAATAACTTCAAGAAAGAAGAATAAAGGTAGAGGAGTGACCTTACAGATAAAAGAAAAAATGAACAAATCTAGGAAATGCATAGGTCTCATCTGAAAGTTGAAGGTTTCAGCATTCTTCTACACGCTCTTTCCTCTACCTGGAATGTTCTTTCCCAGAAAACCATATTGCAGCTCTCTTCCTTCAGGAGCTTCTGCAAACACAATTTTATGAGAGATATCTTTCCTAGCCACCCTACCCTGGTTTCTCCTTCAAAAGCTTTATAAGGAGCTACTATCTGGTATATTTATGTGTTTTGTGTTTATTCTCCTGCTCGATAGAGGAGACTTTGTTTTGTTCATGGCTGTATGTCTGGTAACTAACAGAGACCCTGAAATATAGTAGGAGTTTAGTCAATATTTATTGGATGAAAAAAATCAGCATCTGATTTGAGAAAGGTAGAAATAGGCACTCTTTTTAACTAATTGAAAAAATAAATAAACCCACAAAAAGGTCGCAAAAGTGTACTAAGAACTTAAGCTTATCTCCCACCTGAATTCACAAGCTGGTGACATCTTACCATAACAGTTCACCTCCCCACCTCTCTATATGCATCTGCTTCCCTTTGCCAAGACATCCAAGAGTATAGATTTTCTCCCCCAGACACTTAAGACACCTTTACAGTTAGCTAATGAACAATTTCGTGTCAGAGAAAAAGCAAAAGCCACAACAAAAATATTCCTACAAAATGTCAGAATCACACTGAGCCAACTCAAAAGAGAAAACAATAGAGATCATTACAGTTAGGCACTTTTTCCCTTATCTATATGGATTTTATGAACTGTGACAGAGGATAAATCCGAATGACTATTAGGCTCTAAATTTTTTAGGTAATTAAGTTGAATGGTGAAAGGATGATTTTGCATAGTGGGTCATATTGCTGGATTTTTAATGTTTATCCTCATTAATTTTATTGTGCATGGGCACACAAGGTGTTTTGAGTAAGGGAAAGATTTCTCAATAAATGCCTCATAGTAAATGATAAGTGTGTTAACCCCTTCGCCCCAGGCCTCACCGCTAAGGTACATGAAGAAAGCCAACACAAGAATCCTACGCAAGTAGCTAGACAACCATCAGTGAGTCAATAGGGAAATTGATCTTTCTCTGCTTAAAAAGGAGGCTATTCTGCTCCCCCTCAAAAAGGGCTTTTTCTTACATCAGCCCTTTGTTGTGTAAATAAAATCTCTTGGTGGGGTCTAGATAGCTTATGTGTCTCTAGCTTTTATGACCTAGGAATGTCTCCAAATTCTAGTCTATATCTCCTCTGACATGTGAATACTTAGAAATTAGTCAACCCAGTGTTCCTAGCATCAGTTAGTCTTGGGATCCCTTTCTGGCACAGAGCTCTAAAACCACTGGAATTTCCTAAGTAGTGAGAATTAGAAAGGTGTATATTATTGTTAATGAGGTGACTTTTGGAAGACAGGTAGGTAACCTAAGGATGGGGAGCTGCTTGCCAGGGAGCAGACCATGTGTTTAGAGGGTTAGAAATTTCAGTCCCACCCCTAACTCACCTCAAGGAGGGGAGAAGGGCTGGAGGTTCAATCGATTGCCAATAGGTTAATCAATCACGCCTATGCAGTGAAGCCTCCATAAAACCCCAAAAGGATGGAATTCAGAGAGCTTCCAGGTTGATGAACCAGATTGCTTCCACATGCCAGAACCCAAGCTCCAGGAGGTTAGAAACTCCCTTTGTTCAGGACCTTGCCCTATGCATCTCTTCATCTGGTTCTTGGTTCTTATCCTTTCCTCTGTAACAAACCAGTAATCTAGTAAGTAAACTGGCTTCCTGAGTTCTGTGAGCCACTCTAGCAAATTAATGAAATACAAGGAGGGAGTCATGGGAACCTCTAATTTAAAGCCATTCAGTCCGAAGCAAAGGCAGCAAGCTGGACATGTGATTGGCATCTGAAGTACAGGCCAGAGTAATGGGACTGAGCTCTTATCCAGTGGAATCTGATACTACTGCATGGAAATAGCATCAGAATTGATTTTAGGGGCCCCTGGGTGGCTCAATTCATTAACCATCTACCTTTGACTCAGGTCATGATCCCAGGGTCTTGGGATCCAGCCCCACGTCAGCCTCCCTGCTCCGCAGAGAGCCTGCTTCTCCCTCTCCCTCTGCCTGCCACTCTGTCTACTTGTGTTCTCTCACTATCTCTCTGTCAAATAAATAAATAAAATCTTAAAAAAAAAAAAAAAGAATTGATTTGAATTGTAGAACACCCAGCTGGTGTCAAAGAGTGGCTTGATGTTGTGGAGAATCTCCTCTATCCATACACATGTTTGAATTAGGTGCAGAACTCTCTACTGGGGTTTCACTTGTGGACTCTGTCTAGGCTGTAACCATTTGACCCTTTTTAGGGGATAAGAGAGATTACATTATTCTTTTAGATCAAAGCAACTAACAAAGACTGCAGATCTAATTCTCATGGTATATGAAGAGTCTCGTGAGGCTGGACTCTACTGCCAGCTCTGAGAAATCCAACCATGTTTCATTTCCCCACACATGTTTAAATAATGGAGTTTTCTTCTTTAAAAGAATCATTATAAAGACGATTGTGTATTATTTTATAATAAGCACACTATATCAGCTTACAGATGAAAGATTTCACCTGCATAAAACAGACTTATCAGAATAAAGTTTTAAACCTGTTCAAGGACAATATTAGATTTTATTACCTTATAAATAAACCCTATAAAAATCCTAAATGATAACAGAACGATATAATTTTAGTAGGTTTATTCAGTGAAGTAATGTCAATATTAAACTAAAATAGTTGGTATCATAAAAATAATCATCTTTCAGTTCCAAACCAATCATTTAATATTGTATCTTGTGATGCCTGGCTGGGAGTCTGAGACAATCAGTTCTTTGCTGGCTGGTGACCTGCTAGGCTTAGCCAACAGAAGGCACTAGAGGGAGCCAGTAGGTCAGAAGGAGAGGAAAGGACTTGGGCCCCATTGCCCATTGCTACTGTCAGCCTTACTTCAGCCGTGGACCTTTACCTTGATAGTGGTGATGAGCCCTCATATTAGCAAATGGTTCCAATGTCCAGAATTTTTTTCAGACTCCTCAAATGAACCTCATCCCACCCTTTCAGCTATACAAACACTAGCCAGACAGCACCTATACTTAGAAGTCTGAGACTCAGGTTCTGAGCTTCTGAGGCAACAGTACTGGGTGGACTCCAACCTTGGTCCTTCAGCCGAAGGGGTAGATTTTTCCTGCTGTTATTTCTGTAATCTCTTTTGCCTAGTTAAGTATCTGATATGTATTTCAACAACCTCCTATATTAAATTCTTTAACATAACTGGAATGAAGGCTTCCCTTTCCTGACTTGACCATGACTGAGAGTTAAAAATCAGATTGCCCCAAATAGAGGAAGTGTGAGCTACCAAGTAAGATAAAGAAAGCTTCAAGACCTATAACCAAGACGTATTCATATTATGATCAAGATTTTATTAACTCTGAACTCAAAATATATGGATTTCAGTGTCAAGTAAGTGCATATCTGACGGTGATTTAGATAATACGATTTAAATCATTTGGATCTCTTCATTTTTTTTATGTGAAATATTTGGATAAGAAGATTGATTCATCTTGAGCTCCAAAATTCCATTATACTTGCTGCAAATTTTTCAAGGATAAGTTAAAATGTAAGTCACAGGTGATAAAGATCCTAATCAAAAGAGCTTTAATCCCAGAGGCAACAACATCAAATCTAGAATACAAAAACACACACACAAGCTTACACATACACACATTTGCACACACTCGCAGGGACACAGACTTCTCAAGATTAAACAACTCACAGTAGTTAATAGATTAAGAATCACTAGAGTTAGTCATACTTTTCATTCATTATAAGACAAAGGAATTTTCTCTTCACAACTGAAATTTCAAGTGAAAAAAAAGTACATCATAGATACTTCACAGATCTCTGGAGCAGTTATAATAAAATCTTTGTTATGTGAAATTTTCACTTACTATAAAAGACTTTTCTCAGATTTTTTTTAAAGTTATTAAAGCTAAGATTTTTAAAAAATTTCCTTTCCTAGGGCACCTGGGTGGCTCAGTCACTTGAATGCCCAACTCTTGGTTTTGGCTCAGGTCATGGTCTCAGGGTCCTGGGATCAAGTCCCATGTTGGGCTCCACACTCAGTGGGGCACCTGCTTGAGATTCTCTCTCTTCCTCTCCTTCTGCCCTTCACCACTGCACACTGTCTCTCAAATAAATAGATAAATCTTTAAAAAAAAAAAAAAGTTCCTTCCCCGCTTTATTTAATCTGCTTGAGAGTGTTATGTTTTTACATGATGCAACGTGTCAGTTTGGTGAATTTTCATGCTAAATTGTTGTATCCTCTAAATGCTGATTCACATCAATTTTATATGCAATCTGTCTTTTATGAGAGATAACAGTAGGTAAAATAAAATATATAGAAATGCCAAAACCATGTTCAAAGGTAAGTTACATACACTGCCCAGAACTAAATTCTAACAGCACATTTGTTTTTCCTTTTACATCCTTTTTTCTAAAATGTCCCTTTTTAGTGAATATTTCCAGACCAATAACCTGGTGATTTTAAATAAACAGCTGCTTAGGGTTTTCACTTTGGCTCTTTCTCAATAGCCGCTGAGTCTGTTTTCTTTAAAAATGTAAGAATTTCAGTCACGTTCAAGTCCCTTGCGGTAGAAGAGGAATCTCTTCATCTCCATAAAGGGTCTACTCTCACATTTCTTTCCTTGAATAACCTAGTTTTTCTGTAAAGAAGAGTCAATACACTTCCTTGTTTCTTTTCATTTCTCATGAGTTTTTGTTGAAAATGGGACCCTTACGTGACAGAACACGACTACTCTGTAAATCAGACCCTCCAATCCCCAGGTTTTGCTATTGTCGCTGGTTGTCGTTGGCAATCATGCCGCTGTTTGCTCAGTTAGTGACTTTTCTGAACTAATTCTGTGAAGTCTGTGTTCTTGGTAATGTGTGGCCAAGGCAACCCCTGCCTGGTTCGCTTATGGTCAGCTGAGGATCAGACAGATTACATTGAACGCCTCCCGCCCCTAAATCCGCAGCCCTTGCTAAGCGGCTCTGAGTGTCTCTGCGTAGTGCGCCTTTAATGCTCCCGTGGACAGTTCATTCCTCCGCCTTCGCCTTCATTTCCCTTTGTATGGAAATGTCTATGTAGGGACATTTATACTTTCCAGAATCTTTTCCAATACACCTTCAATCCTACCTTTCCTCATTTTACCTGATGAAAAATATTCCTACAACTGAGATCATCTATTTAACAGCCATTGTTAGAATGAATAAACATGCCTGCTCACTTTGGAGAGAGTTTGTAATTGATCTTTGGAAAAAAAGGAGTCAATTTCTAGGAAAAAAAATTCATGCGACAGAGGTATGTATTTTTTAGAATTTTCTTATCTTGCTACTGTTGTAGGACTGGGTAGATGGCATTATTGATCTTTTCTATTTCTTACATTTGTAAGAGAACTCTGCGAACTCAATAAACACTTGTTGACTGATGACTTGAAAGTTCTTACTCTACCTCAGGGGAGCCAAACACTCAGTGCATGTCATCTTTATTCATAGCACTGGATGGTCTTCCTTTGTGTTCTGTTTACAAATCAATTTTGAGGGCAAATATACCAAGACATGTGCATATACACAGCTACAATTTCTCATATTTATACGTAGGCTGATCAACTATAATTTGTGTGTATGTGTAATAGTAGAGGAGAGATGAAAAGAGGCAAAAGGAATGTCATCATTTGTCATATATGAATCTGTTTTTTTAAAAAAATAACTGCCTATATAATTTTCATCAATATCGAGTATCTGAGAAAAGTGGGATACTCATTTATATGCAATATGAACTGCTCATTCATTCTGGATTATTAATTCTTTTATTAGAAAATATTTGGGATAAATCTCCTACAGATAATTTGCATAACTTAACATGACTCTTATTAATGACAAAACCAGTACTAGGACAACATCATTTGTAACAAGCCCACATGAATATGGTTACAGCACAGTTAAATACAAACCCTTAACCATAACTACAAAACCAATGTTAGATATCTTTGCAGTATTTGCCCAGTTTGGTATGTGTGAACCCCTAGGCCCCATATATAGGTATATGGAATTTCGTATGTGTGTATATGAAAGTTTACTTCAAATTGATTTATTAGAGAAACAAAAATATTTTCCCCAAATTAAGAGACTTCTCTTTGTATGTCAACACAGACTTTCCTTTCCTCTGAAATAACAAACAACAATTACCAAAAAATAAAAAGTCATTTTGAAATTCAGCTTTACAAATCTTTCTTCTCTTTAGACTTTCTAGGAAAAAATAGTTTCTTTTGCTACCATTTTTGAAAGCTCAATCCATATTCCACCCTTACATATTTTCTAGAAAATATTTACCAGAAGAATGAAAAATTTTAGGCATTTGCCCTTTCCCTAAGGTCTCATTTTACTTCCTCTTTTATTTACCACTTTCTAGTTGTATAACTTTAGCCCAGCTCCTTAATCATCATAAGTCTCAGTTTTCCTTCTGTAAAAGGAAAAGATAATGGCAATACATACCTCAAAATATTGTTGAAAAAATTAAAAATATCCTGTTTCATCCGTGTTTAGCTCCTGGTAAGGATGCAGTAAATGTTAATATGGTTTTTTTCCCAGCTTTATTGAGATCTGATTGACAAAAACTGTATATATTCAGGTATCACATGATATATATTCAAGGTATCACATGATTTAATATACATATACATTGCAAAATGACTACCACAATCAAGTTAATGACCACATCCATCACCTCACATATACTTACTTTTTTACAAGTGTGGTGAGAACACTTAAGATCTACTCTCTCCACAAATTTCAAGTATACAATACAGTAATATTAGTAGTAATAGTATCACTATTCTATTCATTAGATCCTCGGAACTTATTTATCTTATAACTGAAAGTTTGTGTCCTTTGACCAATATCACCCCATTACCCCCACTCCCCCCAACCACTGGCAACCACAGAGTTTCTGTTGAAGAAGAGGGGTTTCTTTAGACTTCCTTTGGCTTAAAATAATAGAATTCTTTTTTTGTCACAAACTTTTTTTAAAAGATTTTATTTATATATTTATTTGACATAGAGAGAGAGAGATCCCAAGTAGGCAGAGAGGCAGGCAGAGAGAGAGGGGGAAGCAGGCTCCCTGCTGAGCAGAGAGCTCAATGGGGAGCTCGATCCCAGGAGCTTGGGATCATGATCTGAGCTGAAGGGCAGAGGCTTAACCCACTGAGCCACCCAGGCGCCCTGTCACAAACTTCTTATACTTCATTTTTCTTAAGATTTCAAACTACGCATCTTATCTACTTTTTATGTATAGCTATTTCTGGGGACGCCTATGTGGCAGTCGGTTAAGTGTCTGACTCTCGGTTTCGCCTTAGGTCATGATCTCACAGTTGTGAGATCCAGCCCAGCACTGGGCACACTTGGCACAGAGTCTGCTTGAGATTCTCTTTCCCTCCCTCTTAGCCCCTCCCTCTCATGATCTCTCTCTCTCTCTCTCAAATAAATAAATAAACCTTCAGAAATAAATAAATAAAGCTATTTCATAAAAAGAATATTTTACTTATTCTTTAAACAAAGTTGGATTGTCTCACATTAAGAAAACAAAACTTCTTCAAATGCGTAAGTCCCTTTATAAAATTGGGTAGATTTTCTTAAATATTTTAAATTTCAGTTAGAAATTTAAAATATTTGATTTTTCTTCTTTTAAGTGCCTTGTTTTTTAAGGTTCTTTATTTTTTTTTAATTTTTTTATTTTAATAAACATATAATGTATTTTTATCCCCAGGGGTACAGGTCTGTGAATCGTCAGGTTTACACATTTCACAGCACTCATCATAGCCCATACCCTCCCCAATGTCCATTTCCCCACCACCCTCTCCCGTCCCCCCTCTCCCCGCCCCCCGCAACCCTCAGTCTGTTTCTTGAGATTGAGTCTTTTATGGTTTGTCTCCCTCCCAATCCCATCTTTTCATTTTTTCTTTATTTTGTTTGTTTTTGTTTCTTTGTTTAATTCCAGTGTAGTTAACATACAGTGTTATGTTAGTTTCAGGTGTACCATATAGGATTCAACGGTCCCATATGTTACTCAGTGCTCATCAGCATAAATGTACTCATAATCCCCTTCACCTTTAAGTGCTATGGTCATCAGAAAGAATCTAACCCAAAGAAGAAAAACATTTAATCAAATCTTATATGTCTAATAAATTAAGCATAAAGTAAATAAAATAATTTATTTTATACATCCTATAGTTTGTATATTTAGTCAAGTTTTCTTTCTCTTTTATAACTTAACATCACAAATGTAGTATCAATGACATTTCAAATTGAAGTTTCAAGACTAAATGTTAGATTCTTTAAAGAACAGACATTTAACAAAAACACACAGATCATTCTGAATTTATATAAAATTAGTATTTACTTGGTTTAGTTTACCAGTCCCATACTCAAATCTTTACCTTGCTTACTTAACAAAACAGAATTACCATCTCAGATGATCTAAACTTATTTTAATCTTTAAGCAACTGATTTCAGTCCCTCCTCAGCCCTTTGGTACACTGTGTCCTTTTTGTACTTAGTACCTCTGCAGAAGTTGCCAAGTATCCAATGCCTCACAATTCAAGTTTAGGTACATGATTTTATTGGACATTATTCTCCACTCACATTGAGTTCAACTAATTTCTTTACTGAGGGATCGGATTCTGCATTTCCTTTGCACTTTTCTTGGTTGCTTAACCACAATCTGTGACATTTTAATGCCTTTTTTAAAAAAAGCAAGTTTTGACCATACCACTGCTCCCTATCACCTATCTAGCCCATTCCCCCACCCACCTCCCCTTTGGTAGCCATCAGTTTGTTGTCTATAATTAAGAGTCTATTTCCTGGTTTGTTTCTTTCTCTTTTTCTTTAAATTTTTCCTTTTGCTCATTTCTTAAATTTCACATGAGTGGGATCACATGGTACTTGTCTCTCCCTGACTGACTTATTTTGCTTAGCATTATATCCTCTAATTTTACCCATGTTGTATGGAAAATGGCAAAATTTCATTCTTTTTATGGCTGAATGATAGTCCATTGCATATACATACCTCATCTTCTTTATCTATGCATCAGTCAATTGACCCTTGGGCTGCTTCCAAATCTTGGCTATTATAAATAATGCCACTATAAACATAGTGTTGTTCCCTTTGAATTAGTGTTCTTGGATTCTTTGGGCAAATACCCAGTGATGTGATTCCTGAATCAGAGGGGAGTTTTATTTATAACTTTTTGAGGAAACTGCATATTGCTGTGCAGAGTGACTGCACCAGCCTGCATCTCCTCCAACAGTGCAAGAGGGTTCCCCTTTCTCCACATCCTCACCAACACCTGTTGTTTCTTGTGTTTTTCATTTTAGCCATTCTGACAGGTGTGACGTGATACCTCATTGTGGTTTTGATTTGCATTCCCCTGATGAAGAGTGATGTTTCAAGCATCTTTTCATGTGTCTGTTGGCCATCTGGATGTCTTCTTTGGAGAAATGTCTGTTCATGTCCTCTGCCCATTGTTAACTGGATTATTTGTTTCTTGGATGTTGAATTGTATCAGTTCTTTATAGATTTTGGATACCAACCTTTTATTGGCTATGTCATTTGCAAACATCTCCCGTTCAATAGGTTGCATTTCAGTTTTGTTGATTATTTCCTTCACTGTGCAGAAGCTTTTTGTTTTGATGTAGTCCCAACAGTTTGTTTTTTTTTTTAATTTCCCTTGCCTCAGGAGACATATCTAGAAAAATATCACTATGGCCAATGTCAGAGACATTACTGCCTACGCTCTCTCCAAGAATTTTTATGGTTTCAAGTCTCATATTTAGGTCTTTAATCCTTTTTGAGTTTATTTTGTATATGGCTTCATTCTTTTGCATGTGGCTGTCCAGTTTTCTCAATACCATTTGATGAAGGGGTATATGGATATTGTATATTCATTTCTCCTTGGTCAAAGATTTATTGACCATATAATTGTAGGTTTGTCTCTGGGTTTTTCATTTTATTCCATTGACCAACTATCTATTTTTATGCCAATACCATATTGTTTTAATTACTACCATTTTGTAATATAACTCAAAGACTGAGATTGTGATATCTCCAGTTTTGGTTTTTTCTTTTTCAAGATTGCTTTGGCTATTCAAGGTCTTTTGTGGTTCCATACAAATACAAGGATTGTTTGTTCCAGTTCTGTGAAAAATGCTGTTGATATTTTAATAGACTGCATTCAATGTGTAGATTGCTTTGGGTACTAGAGATATTTTAACAATATTTGTACTTCTAACCCACGCCCCTGCTCTCACTTTAATACTCTATAGTCATTCTAATGACATTTCTGACATTTTCATTTTTTTCATTTTTTATATCTATATATAAAAAATTTATATTTATATCTCTATATATATCTATATTTATATATATCTATATATAAAAATTTATATTTTTGTATCTATATATTGCCTCATCTTTTATAACTTATTTTAGCTGGATACTTAATAATACTTTAGTATTCATGAAGTCTTACTATAGATAGACAGCTTTACCACAGATAGGCAAACTGTATTACTGAAACACTTCCCTACCATCATTGAAAAAGACACTGTATTTCAAGTTACCAGTGGTTCGGAGGCCTGATTTAACCCTGGGGAACCATGGAGTTTTGGAAATTTTCCATAATCCATAATTGTACCAAGTAATATTTATAAACTTAATAAATAGTGTTTCCTAGAGAAAGTCCTGCCTTTTCTAGTGCTTTTAGATATTATAACTAATTAAATACAATTTGTTTTAAATATTTCTAGATTTGTAGTCTTCTGTTTTTATGTACTTTTCAAATGGATGTTAAAATGTAATTGCAAGCATCTGGGATTCCACAGAATATTTTGATATTAAAATATGGTCTTTATATTTCCAACTGTGTAAGCAAAGATGAATAATACATAATTCCTGATTTCAAGAAGTTTACATTTTAGTAAAAGAAAAATATATGTATGAAATGGATACCAATTAAAAAACTTCCTATGGCAGTAGGTGCATGGTATGATAGGGAGAAATGAGAAGAGATTTAAAACTGGGCAGTTTTTAAAAGACTTCATAAAGTCTTTGTAAGAATTGAAATAAACATAGTATGCAATTGCTTAAATTAAAATACAGTCATTTTCTGACTAAAATTTAGCATCTATCAACACATTTAAATCTCTTCTTTTGTGCAGACTTGCTAAAAATATTATAAATGTTTATTTATACTTTATTAGCCAGAGGGTGGCAAAATATAGACCAAAATCCAAATCCAGCTACTCTATTCGTTTATTTATCATCAAAGCCTCTTTTGCAATAGTGACATATTTGAACAGTGTAACCGAAACCATATGGCTGGCAAATCTGAAAATATTTGTTCTCTGGTTTTTAATGGCAAATTCTTGCTGACTCCTATTCCGTTTATATTAATATAGGCATTTCTGCAATGTTAACCCAAAACTTTGAGTTGTCCTAACATCACAATGCTCTGGTTAATTATCACAACATCTGGCTATGAAATTGGTCTCATTTTCCTGGACCTTATTCCCCTAAAGCATCTAATCAAGAAAGGGCAAATTTCTACATTATACTTTTTTTTTCTTTAATGATGGAATGGCTTCCCTTTTTCCTTTCTGCCTGAACTAATTTACACCAAAACCTTAATTAGTTCCCTAACTGAATCTCCTATATGTTGTCTTAGCAACACTTTGAAAATGGACACTTTTTATTGCCCTTGAAAAAGGTTTATTCAGAAAGGAATAAAACATTTCACTTGGAAATATGTAGAAATCTTGAATAGGGCCAATATAGTCCTGACCTCAGAGAGCTTACCACTTGAATATATTGAAGAATGTGGAAATAAACTAATCTTTTCTAATAAACAACAGATCCTTCAACATAAAGAAATATATACCTGTGAACATGGAGTAAAAAGTAATTTTTATAGTCTCAAAATCTTTATTTATAGAATAGTATACATGAACTTGATTCAATATTTCTGTCTTTTGTGTCTTTTTTGTAAAGTAGAAGGTCAGTTTGTGAACATTTAATAAAGGGTTATTCTTTTACTCACTTTCTTAATGAACACTGAATCAAAGTGAGTAAGATACTGTCCTTAGATCTAAAATTCTCGTATATTTATAGAGGAGACACATATTTTCTGAGGCAACTGTGACAAAACAGGCTTCCCTAAGGGCTGCAAGAAATATATTTTGCATGATGGGAGCAGAAGAGATTCACTTAGGCTGGAATACTGGAGTGGGTTCACTGAGAAAGTGACAGTAAACTGGACCTTAAAATATGGGCAGACATTTTTTGAAGTGGAAATGAAAAGGGTTTTCCAGATCAAGGGAACAAGTAAGTCAAATATCTAGAGTAAGATGAATGGTTTTGGTGTTACTAACTTCTGGATATAATGCAGCTGCAAAATGTTATTAATAATACCCAGATCAGTAATAAAATCATTTGGCCAGTCTTGTATTCAAACTTTGGCATTATGTTTAAATGCTAGTTAATTCATTTGCATGATAAAATTCTGATTTAAAGAGCTCATTAAAGTTAAAAGCAGAAATAAATGAGCAATTGGTCTTTACATGGTATTCTTTTAGAGAAGGATTAACCTCCTTCTGCGACATTTAAAATAGAACGTCAACAGAGGCGCCTGGGTGATGCAGTCAGTTCAGCCTCTGCCTCTTGGTTTCAGCCAGGTCATGATCTCAGGGTCATGAGACAGAGCCCTTGTGGAGCTCCACACTCAGCACAGAGTCTGCTTATGGCTCTCTCTCTCTCTCTCTCTCTCTCCTCTCCCTCTACCCATCCCCCCTCTCTCTTTCTCTGTCTAAAATAAATAAATATTTTAAAAATATATAACATCAACAGGCAGCACAATTTTGTTCTCATCTGCCCTTTCAGACTCCTTCTGTCCTATATTCTCAATAGTATTTTATTGACAAAATTTAAATAATGATATTTGAAGATATAGGTACTATGAGCATCCCAAACACATTGTCTTACGTTTAAAACTAGAAAATAGGTGAGCTTTCTATTTTCTTAAACCATGCTTCATACACAAAGAACTATATTTTTTTCTAGAAAGTACTGATCTCACATTAGATACATGTGCAGCACTCCAATTACACATAGACCGAAAGTGCCTCTCACTCCGGAAGCCAGCTGCATTGAAGGAGCCACAATACCACCTAGTGTCAGCTACACACAGTCTCTACTAACACTGAGAAGAACAGTAGACTGCAGTAATCTAGAGAAAACAATGGAGGGGCACCTGGGTGGCTCAGTGGGTTAAAGCATCTGCCTTAGGCTCAGGTCATGATCCCAGAGTACTGGAATCAAGCCCCGCATCGGGCTCTCTGCTCAGCAGGGAGCTTGCTTCCCTTCCTCTTTCTCTGCCTGCCTCTCTGCCTACTTGTGATCTCTGTCTGTCAAATAAATATATAAAATCTTAAAAAAAAGAAAACAATGGAAAACAAAACCTGTGCCCTCTTTCTTCAGTAATCCAAGATAAAAATGTGTTGTCTAGCACTAAGTGTTCTCCGTACCTCCCCTATCTTTCATGTATTTTTGAACCAAACTTAACAAGAAAACCTATCAGTCTCTTCAGGATGTAATAGACTGCCATTTTGCTGTTAAGACTGACCCCACAAATAATAGCCCATCAGATTACTAAGGCAGTATTTCCTAACAGTGTAATCTGTTGCGTTGAGACCATGCTGCCCATGATAATGTCACTCAGCAGATTTATCTAGGGTACAACTCAGCCATTACTCATCCCTATTTGTATTATCTATGCTAAGTCTACTTTCATTGATTCTTGCCTTTTTTCCTTCATCACAGTCTAGAAATTGACATGTCCCTAAATTGGACCGAACTGCTTTAGGAAGTTGTGTTTCTGGATGTATTTAATCTAAACTTAAGTGAGGTCTCCTGAAAGGAATTTATAAAAAGGAGTCATGTCCTTACACCTGAGGGTCCCTGAGTGCCAGAGCCCTGTCTTTCAATTTATGTCTCCTAAAATTTGCTCTAGTGATTGGGCATGATTGGGTATGATTGGGCATATGATAAACATGTTGAACCAATTTATAATAAAATCCCTCATTTCATGTTTGTATACATCATGCAATGTCTTCATAATCTGGTTGTGAGATCTCTATTTCAGAAGGGGGTTCGTATACTTTCAACTGACAAAGGTTTGCCCATGATAGCCTCTCAAAAACACAGCTGATTAACAGGCATCTAGCTTAGAATATATCTTGCTATACTAAAGTGATCTTTATATAATCTATTCTTATGCTGTAGTACATCATACAGAAGCTCAAGTTGCATCTCCTCTAACGTATTTTGACAGCTTTTATGATTTATAATTGATACATAACAAACTATATATTTAAAGTGTATAATTTGATCATTTTTAACACACCTATACTGTCGTGAGTCCATTATTAGCACCAAGCCAAGGAACATTTCCGTCACCCTCCAAAATTTCCTCCTGTCCCTGTGTAATCCCTCTCTCTACCCTCTTTTCCTAGGTGCTACTGGCTGAATTTTGCCACCTTCAAAATTCACATGTTTGAAGTCCTAACCTGCAGTACCACAGAAAGTATTTGGAGATCAGCCCTCAAAAAGGTGATTCGGTTACAGTGAGGCCATTAGCATGGGCCTTAATCCAATCTGACTAGTATCCTATTAAGAAGAGGAAATTTGGACACACAATGAGACACAAAGGTCACATGTGCACAAAAGAAAGACCCTGTGAGGACACAAGGAGAAGACAGCCAACGCCAGCCAAGAGAAGAGACCTCAGAATGAAACCAACCTGCAAACAACTAAACCTTGAACTTCCAGCCTCCAGAGAAAATAAATTGATGCTGTTTAAGCCACCCAGTCTGTGATATTTGTTAGGGAAGCCCTAGCAAACATACACCAGGCAACAACTGACGAGCTTTCTGTCACTTCAGATTAGATTGAATTTTCTAGAATTCTCTATAAAAGTACTCTTTTGGGTCTGGCCTTTTTTTTTTTTTCATTTAGCGTAATTTCTTTGAGACCCACCCATTTCATTGCTGACTTATATGACACTGAATGTATATAATACCACAGTTTACTCATCTGTTCACCATTGCTAGACATTTGTATTGTTTTCTGATTGAGAATACTACAAATAAAATTTCCATGGACATTTATTTACAAGTTTTTTAATGATTTTTTTTTTATCTTATGTAACTATCTCAGATTTAAAAGGCTGGGTCACAGGGTGCCTGTGTAGCTTTTTAAGAAACTGCCAAACTGTTTTCCAATATTGTACCATTTACATTCTCACCAATGGCCAAGAATTCCATTTCCTTGCCAAAAACTGCTATGGTCAATTTTTTTTTTTTTTAATTCTAGACATTCTAACAGGTATATAGCAGCATGAGACTGTATTTTTAAATTTGTATTGTGTTAAGACAGTGGCATTGAGCATCTTCTCATGTGTTTATTTGCCAAAATTGAAAATTGAAATTGAAGTGTCTATTCGAATATTTTGCATCTTGTGTTGGATTGTTTGTTTTCTCATTACTAAGTTATGAGAGTTCTTTACATATTCTAAACAAATGCTTTATCAAATAGGTTATTGGCAAAGGTGTTCCCTCGCTCTGTGGCTTATCTTCTTATTCTTTTCTTAGTATCTTTCACAGAGCAGAAAATTTTGATTTCAGTTACGTCAATTTATCAACTTAAGCTCTTATGGATCATGTTTTTTGGTGTTGTATCTGGGAAATTTTTGCCTAACTTCGTGTCAAAGGGATTTTTTCTTATGTTCTTCTAAGACTTTTTTTAATTTTAGGATTTAAATTAGGTCTATAACCTACTTTGAGTTACTCTTAGTACTCTTTTTTGCTTTTACATGTGAGATCATGGAAAATAATGATGCTTTTTATCTTAAATGTTTTACCACCACACTTACCTGTGTCTATACTCACTGTACCTCTTTCTTCTTTGATCACCTCCTTTTAGCCAAGCTTTAGTCCCACCTGCTTCTAGGTCATCATGCTTCTGGCTGCATCAACAATACTAAATATTCAAACCCTATCTCTCCCAGTTTCTTTTCACCAATGCGCAAGTTCCAGTCTCTTCTACTAAAAACAAGAAGTAAGGTAACACTTAATTTGAGCCTACATAGCTTTCTAACAAGATTAACTTGCCTTGTTCTTTCCCTATAAAACTATTCTCTTAAGAGATTTGCCTACTTTTTCATTTTCCTCTCCCCCAACACAATACTGCCAGGTCTCTGCCGCAGTCATTGCACTACAACTGCTCTTAATGTCAGCATTTGTGATTTCCTTTTGCCGCATGCACAGGTCCTTGTTCAGCTTTTATTCCACAGGCTCTCAGGGAGGCATTTACACTGCTGACCTCTCCGAATGGTGGGAATTGCCTCAGCTTGTATGAATCCACTTTTCTGGGTCTCCTCCTCCCTGCTAACCCTCCTTAGTCTTCCACATCATCTCCTCATCTTCTACTTGAGGCATGTCTTCCCCATGTTTTCTCTTCTCATTCTATACGCTCCACCAGGGATCATACACAGAATTAAAGATGCTACTGCCATCTTTAAAACAACGCATCTTCTATGTGTATTTCTGGTCCAGACTATTATAACCAGACTTACATAATTAACTTCCTGCTGTATATTTCCAGTACACAATATGGGTCAAACTTAATTCATTCTTTTTATCCAAACGTGGCTCATTCTACATTTCCTGTGTTAATAGATGGCTTAGCACTCACTCTGTCACTTCAATCAGAAACATGTGATTCATCCTTAACACTTTCCTCTCTCCATTCCCCATGAAAAACAATAAAGATCTCTCTGTTATGTCTCTTACTTATGTCTTTGGTCCATGCTTCCTCTCCATACCCATTGTTTCTCCCCTCATTATATCTCATCTGAAGTTCCGGAACAGACTTCAACTGGTCCCACAGACTCTAGCCCTTACTCTCTACAAATCCAACTTTCATACTGATGTCCTGGTAAACTTTCTGAAAGGCATATCTGCTCATGGGAACAATATGTAAAAGCATGTATTCCTACTACCTATAGGCAAAATTACACCTATTCTCATACAACATAATCTGCCTTCCATGATCTGACTACCCTAAACTTGCCATTCTTTCTCTTAAAACTTATCACTAACAATCACCCCTCTACATGAATTCTGAGATCCATGCATAACAATCTTCTTAGAATCTCCTGAACATGGAATTTTAATATACCACCAGATTTTAATCCAGGATATGTACATCTTCTCTAAATGCCCTTTCATGTCCATTGGTGACCAATACCTCCTGAAAAGGGTAGCTCATTCCTTCTCTTGCATGGAGTCTTCCATTACTACCTAAATGTGTATTCCTTTTATCCCCAAACATACACCTGTATGATAATTATATTTTTACCTATTTTTCCCAACTGCCACACTTGAGGTTACAAGCCAGCTCAAATTTCTGTTTATACCCTCAGTGCCTAGGATAGTGTTTGGCATGCAGAAGGTCTTCCACCTTTGTTAGATTAATGATCAGTTTCCCTGTTTTCCTGCAGACTCTTGCTCAAGTAGAAATCATTTGCAATCAGAGCTTTAAGTTTCCCTTTTTCTTTAAGGGAATAGGCATTAGGTATGTTCTAATCTAGAGACATTGACGCTAGAAGATACTTCCTGAATCAGGTGTGATGAAAAGTAATTGATGCATTGAGAATACCATAAATGTTCAGCTCTTTAAGGTTCACTGTGCAATCATAAACTCAAAAGGCACTAATGGTATTCCATCTTTGTAAATGTTTCCACTCGCCCTAAAAAAGGTATAGAAAATAAATCTGCATAGAAAATAAATGCTGCTTTTGCCATTTTGCTTCTTGTTATTTACAATTATAGAAGAAAAACTTGGTCATTTAAGATGTAATTGTTTTCATAATAATTCTAATAATTTGCTTTTCACTTGATGGCTAATGTTTGGACATAACTTAAAAATTATAGCATGTGTAAACTTGAGAAAATAGTTTATGATATAAATCATTAAAGGATATTCTCAAAGTATTTTGTGAAAAGCCTACATATTAAGAACAATGGCCTCTACTCTTTAGGTATGAGAATATAGAGAAAGATAAAGAAAGTTAAAACAATCCTAAATCCTAAGCTGTTTTAGTTCCCATTATTTTTATCTTACTGTTCAATATTAAAGGCCCTTGTCATCATGAAATTATCAGTGAGGAAATGAAATATTGAATCCAGGACTAACAAAAGTCTTGATAGAAAAATACAGAGTGAGAATTCATGTACTAAAATCATTTCTTCCATTTCAATTACCATCCTAAAACCATTATCAATTATCATCGCTAGAATGACCTGTGAAAACAAAAAAAACAGGGTACAAGTCTAAATTCTACCACTTGCTACTTGCATGACAGTAGGCAGATCACTAACCCATGACTTCCTGTAAACTCACTTGTAAAGGGCTAAATTAGCAAGGTCTTTCTTAAGCAAAAGAATTTATTGAAATATTTGTGCTAATCAGGATAGGCTCCGCTATGCCTTGGCCAATGAACAAGTCCAAAATCTTAACGACTTCAAACCACAAACTTGTTGCCCCCTCATGCTCCAGGAACATCACAGCTGGGCAGCTGGCCATTCTACTCCATACTGCCCTCCTCTCTCCAGGACCCAGGGTCATACAGGATCCACCATCTAGGGTGCTGTCAGTCTGTGAGGAAGGAAATGGGGATACAGGCAAGTTGCATGTTTACTTTTAAAGTTTTGCTCCAGAAGTAACACGGATCACTTCCACTCATATTTCACTGATCATATTTCAAAAGGGAAGTGAAATCCCACCATATGCTACTGGGGATGGCCAGAAATATTTATTTTATATCAATATTCTATATTAATACATAACATTAAAGTATATGTTATAGCATTTTGGTGTATTCCATGGTACTGGGTAGAGAATAACAGTAATAGTTCAATGTAGTGAGACCTTACTCTATTCCAAGCACTCTGCTAAGGGCTTTGTTCCCATTATCTTATTTAATTCTCATATTGGCCTACAAGGCAAGTAGATGCATCTACCAGACACTGCAATTTGCCTTTCCAATAGCCACCCCTTATCCTGATGGCTACCAGGAGCCAGGTGAAAAACTTCTCGACAAACTATGACATGTGGAATTCTCTGAACACAGCATCACTTCTTGGAAAAAAATATAAATAAGTAAGGTGGAATTCTGTCTTCTTTCCACATTTCTGTAGGAGGCAGAAATTATGTCAAGTGATACAGCAGCCATTTGGGGAGTGAGGTTAAAAATCATGAAAATACTGGACCTCATTGCTGATGATGCTATCTAATGCCAGCAGTCACTTATGTCTGGCTTTCCTGTTATATCAGCTAAATAAGCCTGTTCTTCTCTGAGCTGATTTCTAAAGAGTTTTAGCTTATTTTCATCTGAATCATTTTTAATCAATGCAACGTATATCCCCATGGCTTAATAACAAAACGAAATGAGTTAAGGAGAAGTTATATACATGGGCCAAAATAACAAGACCAATTAATGCTAGAGCTGGAACTTAGATCTATAATGGCCTGACTCTAAAACTGGGTGATTCACAAGGGACTTTCCAATCAATTCTAAATAGCTGTGAGTCAAACCCTAGATACTTGACATTTCAAAATATAATGTGATAATCAAGTTATTCATAAAATGAAAGTATCACTAAGGAACTGGGAAATTCTCAATGTTTATCAAATAGAGCTTGCATAAAATCATGCTTCTGTTCAATATATCCAAGTTTGCTCTTGCTATAACTTGGGAATTGTGATTTCATTGCTTAAATGTATTTTTAAATGAAAGATTAACAATATAGGATAACCACTACTTCATTAGGTTATGAATTGTAGTAGTTGATTAGGTAATATTTATTACTTTCTAGTCTGTGTAATCCATGATTTTAATGACGTGATGAAAGCAGGTAAGCTTTGGCACATAATTATTCTTTGTATACCATCCCTGATAGAACAAATAGGAATTATTTGTTTTAATATCTATCTTCTTCAGGACTGCAAACTTCCTGAAGGCATAGTCATGCCTGCC
Organism: Martes martes; assembly: GCF_963455335.1. NCBI lineage: Eukaryota > Metazoa > Chordata > Mammalia > Carnivora > Mustelidae > Martes > Martes martes. Next base: position 57,331,338 of record NC_137900.1, read on the forward strand.
TTAATCACTCTGTGCAGCTAACATTTGATAGAGGAACTGTTCCAAGTATATTAGTTCATTGGTAAAATGATCAGTATTTTTCTACTTGAAAACAGGAACAGAATAAGAAAAAAAATGTTGAATTAGTCACTGCCATTTGTATTGTTTTTGTTTCTTTTTTTCCTTAAATTTGGAACCAATTGTGAATATTGCAAATAGGCAAATCTAGGCTAACTAAAATTTTCCTTTCCAGTTAGAGCTGCTTTTCTTTTCTTTTTTTTTCCTCAAATTTTATTTTATTTTTTTTTTAGTGTTCCAAAATTCATTGTTTATACTTTGATTAATGACCTCATGAGTTCTCAGTCCTAGAATATAATAAAAATAGCAATAAATACTAACCTTAAAAAGAGATATTTTTCTTAATTGAGTGAGGATAGACTTGTAATATTTTATTGATAATAAATAGGTCCTAAGATTTGAATAGCTTAAAAAAATAAAATTACTACTTGTTCATGTAACAATCTTGTGTATATTCTCTCCAATAGGGTAGCTTGCCTCCCTATAGTAGTTCAGGGATCCAGCCTCCTTTCATCTCTGGTTCCACCATTTCCTTGGCCTCTTCTACATCTGTATTCAGTTGACAGAGGAGAAAAAGCAGGAGGGAGGGTCTGTCATGGTGTTTTATGGTCCATGAAGGAAAGATGTTCATGAGCACTCAGTCACTATAAGAATTTGGATACAAGCCATATCCAACAGCAAGGAAGACTGGGAAATGTAGACTATCTCTTCAAAAATCAGAATAAAGGATTTCAGTAGATAATTGGTCTCTGCTAGTCACATTACAGTTCTGCAATCTGTAATTCTACACAAAATAATATAGGCAACACTTCATGGAAGAACGAGCAGCTACCTTTGTATATTTACTATGGTCTTTCAACTCCCTGAACCCATCCTGAAGCATTGCTGTTTTTTCCTTGATGACATTAAGGCTTGTGAAGATAAACTGAACTCATCCTGAGAATTTTAGTGGGAACTGCCAATAATATTCTTAATGCTGCTTGTGTCACATATTCTTATTTCCTTAGAAAGCTCATCAATGAGAGATTGTGTGATGCTAATTCAGCCTCAGCCTCTGTACTAATTCACATTATTTCCATTAGAAGTTCTACTCATTACAGAGACTGGATAAGCACAGAAAACACAGAATTGAAAAGACATTTATTTAAATTGACTGTAATGAGTGAGTGGCTTCTATATTCCCCTTATTATCTTCAAATGCCAAATGAAACTTTCAGTAATGGGCACTGGCCATTGTTCAGTTTCATGATTATTTCACATGTGTTCAAAAGTCAATTGGAATAAATGCCTTGGTTAAAGTAATTGAAGGTCATCTGTAAACTGATTTATCTTGTGTGTGTGTGTGTGTGTTCTCTATAAACAAGCACCTACAATAAATCTTGGAATATTTTCTTATACTTAAGGAAAAATAAAAACCAAACAACTAATGAAAGCAAAGGGAAAACATTGCAATGTTATGTTATACTATTTTTTATTTGCTCCTAAAATTTAGACTCGTAAGTCTGATGTTAATTTTAAAAAGATTCATATACATGTCCTTACCCAGGCTATTTTATTTTAAGCTATTTTTCACCCAATTACTCTTTAACTCTCAAGGGTCAAGGATCATGTCTGTCTTTCAAAATTATGTCCCATAAGACCACATTATAGACACTCAATAACTTATTTTCCATGTCAATATACATAAAACTTCATTTCGAATATTAGGTTCACCCTGACATACATCCACATCCACATTCACATCCCTTTCTCTCTCTCTCTCCTATACACACACACACACACACACACACACCCTTACCTCACAGGTTATTTTTTGTATAATAAAAGACAAACACGAGTTGAGGGAAATTGGAAGGGGAGGTGAACCATGAGAGACTATGGACTCTGAAAAACAACCTGAGGGTTTCGCAGGGGCGGGGTGGGGGGGGGTGTGGGAGGTTGGGGGAACCAGATGGTGGGTATTAGGGAGGGCACGGATTGCATGGAGCACTGGGTGTGGTACAAAAACAATGAATACTGTTACGCTGAAAAGAAATAAAAATTTAAAAAAAAAATAAAAGACAAACAAAAAATGATAGCTTAAGTTTCCATTATTTAAGGTTTTTCTGCAGAATGGTAAATTTGAAGGGTTCTTTCACAATACCAACACCATTAATGGAAATTTTGAGTAAGTAGTTTTATGGACATGTGAAATATTTTGGTCACAGAATATTATTAATACATTTTGAAAGGAGGAAATACTCATAGGGCTAAGAAAGTACTTTAAGGGAGACTACATTTAGCAGCCATAATATATGTTCCTTGATGCAAGAGCCAGTATCATTATTTTATAACCTACAAAACACATAAGATTATTTTATGTGAAAAGTAACTTATAAAAATGTAAAAAAAAAAAAAGACTTACTTATTTGAACTACTATGAATAACCATACACCTTTAATAACTTCACATTTTAATTGTGTGGTTTATCCAAAATGTTTCCCATATTCATTTTTAATACTCTAATATTCCATTATGCAATATTCTAATATGCACCCATGCACACACACATATCATAGATATCCCCCTTCTCCTTCCATTCTCATTGTCTTAATTATCACCATCACCCCACCACCACCTCTACCTACCCTCAAAATTATGTTTACAGAGAAGACAAATTAGAGCATGGTTTATCAAGGATATATATAATCCTGACCACTCATATGGCAAAACCTATTTTGAACAGTTTGAGATCCTATCAGTAGGATAGTGACAATGAGCCCTCTAACCCTGGTCCCCAAAGGAAGCAGATGTTATATGAAATATTTAAGATCAGAAATATCTGTGAGGTGGTGTATTCCCATCTCTGTATGGGAACTGTATTCCCATTAGTCATTCATTATCTTCCAATTTTTTTAAAGCTGACTAATTGTCATTCGTTACTATTATTTCTGAGAACGAGACAAAATAAAAGATGAGCTTATGTTGACAATTCCACTATTGATATTCTTATTATAAGTAAACATAACAACGCCTCTAAAAGACTTGAAAAATGGCAATGAAAAAATCTGGCAAATCCTTTCTCACTGTCGCATCCCTTTTGATACGCTATGGGTCAAAAAACTGCCTCAAACAAAACTTCAAGACTTCATAGAGAATATAAGCAGTGTGGTAGGCAAAATCCCAATGTCCCCTCAAGATCCTGACCCCCTAGGTTATTCAACCAAACACTAAGGTAGGCACTGCTGTGAAGGGACTTTGCAGATAAGGTCACTAATCAGTTGACCTTTAACTAAGATTATCCTGGGTTATCTGGTGTATTGATCCCATCATGTGAGCCTTTCAATGCAAAAGAGGAGGGCTGAAGAACCAGGTGCAGCAGAAGAGCAAGACTAGAGAGAAGCCGTAGAAAGGAAAGCTGGAGAGATGTGCAATCCAGGACTCTTGCTGCCCTTATCGGCTTTAAAGGGGGCTGCAACGAGGGAATACCAGAAGTCCCTATAAGCTGAGAACAATCAACAAAGAAGCTAGGACTTCATTCCTATAACCACATGGAACTGAATTCTGTCAACAACCTGAACAAGCTTGGAAGCAGACTCTCCCTCTGAGCCTCCAGAAAGGAGTATACTCTTGTGGATATTTTGTGGGGTTCTAAGTAGAAAACCAACTGAGTGACCCTGTGAAATCATGAGATGATATGTAAGTTTTGTTTTAAACTGCTAGGTCTATGGTAATAAACAATAAAAACCTAACACAGGCAGCTCAATTGTGTGGTGTGTGTGTGTATGTGCATGCACAAGCCTTTATTGTTGTTCATGCAGTATCTCTACCGCTCTGAGCAGAAGTGGTCACGTGGATTGAAGAGCGTAACTATTTGAGAGAGAAATTTCTTTAACCGCAGTATAGTTAGGCAAAGTCACTCCGAGGACAGCCAGACTGTTGTGCTAGTATATATTTTTTGTGTGTAATCCAACCATCCTTATGACATTCCCAAATTGAAGACATTGGTACCTCTATGTTAGCAGGAAAAGAAAGTTAACAAGATCGTAACAGGAATGGGTATTTCCAAGAGACCCAAACGATCATGACTCTTTAAGTCTTTGAAAGAAATGTGGCATTATTAAGGCAAAAACTCAATATCCCCCTGAAAAACATCAAGTGTGTTAATAGGGCAAAGTCTCTTCAAAAGTAAATACAGTAATGCATAAAATTAAAAATGCTATGAAAGAACTCAAGGTCTCTGTTTTTGTAATTAATGTAGATTAAAGCTAGAGTCATTCATTATTCTCCAGTTAAACATTTCAAGTATAATACAACTACTAAGCCTCCAAGAACCAAGATACCCAAACACAAAGTGAGACATGCTAGGTAAAGAATGTATGAAACACACACACGCTCACGTACATACACACTCAAATGCATGCATTTCCTGCTTCTAGAACCAACTTATTTCATCAAGCCCCTCGGGAAAAAGCTAAAACTGGTACAACGCAGGGCTTAAGAGTGCTGACCCCCTATGCCATCAAAAACGTGCATATAACCTTTAATTCCCTAAAAATGTAACAGCTGAGTCTACTGCTCAGCAGAAGCCTTACTGACAACATAAGTAGTTAACACACGTTTTGTATGTTACATATATTATATACTGTATTCCTACACTAAAGAAAACAAGAGAAAAGGAAATGTTATTAAGAAAATCCCAAGGGAAAGAAAATATATTTACAGCACAGTACTATACAGGGAAAAAACCTGCATAAAAGCAGACCTGTGTAGTTCAAACCTGTGGTGTTCAAGGGTCAGTTAGTTCTGATAGGGGTACTTGACTTTCCCAGAGTTGGTGAATGAATGATAACTTATCTACCTCTCTACTCTGATCAGATTAAACCACTATACATAGTCAAGACTACCTAGTGCCCACGTAGTCCTTGGAAAGAAAATACTCACCTGAAGAAAAGACACTACCCTCTTCTCCTAATATCCTTGAAGTCTAGAATGTGACCTGCTCCATTCCCGTTTATCGGTAACTTAACAACCACTTGAAAAAAAACACATTTTAGAAAGGAGAGCTGAGCTGGTGCTCAGCCACACCAGGATAAGGAATTGGCAGATAAGGCGCTCTTGCTCATGGGGCCCTGGGTGGAGAGCCCGAGTATGTGAGAGTGCCTCTGGAAAGTGCCTGGCAATGTCGCTCTAAGCCCATCTGTCAGCTGTCCTGCCAGGACTCTCAAGCCTGCATGGGCGTCGCCTGCTCCCATAGAGCTGTGGAGAGTGAGGCCTGTTTTAGGCCCAGGCTGGACCTAGAGACAAATGAAATCCTTACACAGGTATATTAGGTGATTTTTTTTTAATCTGATTCTTTCTCTAAGGAAATCTCAGTTCATGTATCCTGAGCCAGTATTTGGGGATAAGACAAGCAGCTGGGGAAATAAATTAGGGAAAAGTGGGGATAATAAAAAGTACCTGTGCTGAGAATATTGGGAGGAGAGTACATTAATTCTTACCTGGCAGGTTACACTTTGCTGCTGACATTTTACCTATCAATTTCCATCAAAGTTCTAAACTTATGGCTCAAGAGATTACTCTGATATAAAACAATGGATTGAGAACTTTTGCATTTTTATGATACTCGTCCCCAACCAAGAGTTAGCCATTGCCTGACTTTTTTCCCTCTCTCCTTCCATCCCACAGTTAGACTAACACAAACTCTTAGAACTCAGTGATGACACATCATCTTATTTTGCAGAGCAGCTAACTCAATGTTTGACAAATAAAAGAACCTTAAATGCTGAACTGCATTCTAAATATCTACTCACAGAATTAGAAAACCTGATGACAGGAGCAGGGAAACTTTACCTCCTATCTCTCCGGCTCCATATGGAGGACCCACGATGACTCTACCCAATTCAGTATCTACCGTGGACACCACTAATCTACCACAATAGTTTCCCATTGAAATGGCAATAGCACAGAGATCCAGAGAGCTACTCTTAATCGATTACATACGTCATGTGAAATAAAAACAGTATATCCTCCATGGAATGTTTTATTTCCTCACTCAGAAAATAAAGGAAACCCAGGAACAAAGAGTAAGTTCTTTAGACAGAGCCATGAACTAGTAAGTGACTGAAATGGAATTTGAATACAATCCTGTGGAGATCCTTGGTCTTCACTCTGTCTACCCTCCCACATTATGCTTTTAGGCAAAACCAACACCCAAAATCTATTAAAATATTTCATAGTGTATTCCAACAAAGAATGGTCTCCGGTCTCAGAAATAACTGATTCTCCTATTATCTTTACAACGTATTATTTCTGTAAGCTGGACATGGCTACTTAGGCTCTCCATGTTTAGTTTCCTCATATGGAAAATAGGATAATCACAATACCTACTTAATTGTGCTTTTATGAGGTGTAAATGAGGTAATACATGTAAAATGCTTAGTCCAGTACCTGACACCTAGTAAATACCCATTAGAAGTTGTCATATATCATTACTATTGTCGCCTGCTACACTGGGTGAATGAAACCGGGAATATAATGCAAATGTTAAGATGGAAATTATGATTGTGCACTAGGATAATCAAATACAAATTACTCACCTTAAAAAACAGAGCAAGTTAAGCATCATAAGCATTTTTCTCTGCACTGGTTCCAAACATAATCTCTTATCATAGACAAGTGCTCAGGGTGCATTGAAATCATATATAAATAAGGCCCTATGTTCCTAAAAGAACTTCAGGAAATGTATAATTGGATAAGGTAATGCATAATGGACAATGCACACTTTATTTGTTTGCAAAGCTGAAGAGTTTGTTAACAGGAATCACTACAAGCTGATAATGAAGATGGAGGTGAATTCCTTTTTCCTTTGCTTTGGGCCATCAGGATGCCTGCCAGTTCTGTGTAAATGCAACAATGGCTACTAAGAAGGCATTGGTGGGCACTGCAGGGGAGTGGCAGGCACATAAGAGAAGAGCAGAGGTGGGCTGATAAATTAGGATGGGAAAACAGGCATCAGGAACCCCCCAGGAGGGATGTAGTAGTCATTCAATATGAAAGCAAGAGATCAGACAGTCTCGGGCTGGGACTCTGTACTACCATGCTGTGTTCTGCTCTTTTGAAGGAACCTATTAAATGACAAGGACAATACTAAAAAATACTAAAATCTCCCCAAATGCCTGTCATCTAGTGTTGAAATATAGCCTCATGGACCTGAGCTACTACCATCTAAAGAAGCTACAGGGGCACATTTCAAGTCACGGGCATGTTACAAGTGCCCTGGGAATTCTCTCCAGTGTGAGGCCTTTTAGAAGGGGAAAATTAAGCTCTATTTTTTTTTCATCTTTGTTTAGTTATTCTTTTCTAAACTTGGGGGAAAGTGCCATTTCTGTCAGTGTCTAGCAGTAAAGGACAAGTGTGGGCAAAGTGTAAAGGAATGGAAGACTGGTAAGCAGCACAAAAAGGGGATTCTTGCTTCCTAAAACGTCACAGATCGAGTCAGAAAATCAGAACAACAGAGGTCATTAGATTCATTTTCCAGACAGGAAAACTGAATTACAGAGAGGTAACATGACTTGCACGGTCAGTTGGCGGCAAAGCTGACACCGAATGTCCAGTCTCACTCCGGGCTCTAAAATCACACCAGCACCACAGAGCAGTACACTTTGACTTTTGGTGGGAGGCCAGATTCTCAGATGGCCCCCAAGGTTCCTCCCTCCCCTGATGTAACATAACTTCTGCATTTATATCATGAACTTCCAATTACCCAGTTTGAAAGTAGTTTGAGGGGGTCCCCTGGGTGGCTCAGTCATTGAGTGTCTGCCTTCAGCTCAGGTCATGATCCCAGGGTCCTGGGATCAAGCCCCATGTCGGGCTCCCTGCTCAGTAGGGAGTCTGCTTCTTCCTCTCCCACGCTCCCTGTTTGTGTTCGCTCTTGCTGTGTCTCTTTCTGTCAAATAAATAAATAAATAATCTTTTAAAAGTAAATAAATAAATAAAATAAAAGTAGTCTAGGTACTACTCTGAAGGGGTTTTCCAGGTGTAAGTAGGTTCTAAATCAGATGACTTTAAGATAGGAAGATTATTCTTAGTGGGTCTGACCTAGTCAGATGGGCCCTTAAAATATCTGTATTTTCCCTAGTGAGACAATTCAAAGTACAAGGGAATTTGGCAAAGCGCGAGGGAATTTGGCAGTGCAGACTAAATTGTGACCACCACCACCACCCCGCCCAAAATTCATATGTTGAAACCCTAACCCCTATTGAGACTGTATTTGGAGACAAGACCTATAAGGTGATCATAAAGGTTAAATGTGGTTATAAATACGGGGCCTTAATTCAATATAACTAGTGTATGTATAAGAAGAGAAAGAGCCACAGGAGACCTTTTCCTCCAACACCTGAACATACAACAAGGAAAGGCCATGTGAGGCCACAACAAAAAAGCAGCCATTTATAAGCCAGGAAGAGTGACTTCACCAGAAACCAACCCTGAAAGCACCTTGATCTTAAACTTCTAGCCTCTGGAGTTGTGAGAAAATAAATTTCTGTTGTTTAAGCCACTCTGTCTATGGTGTTTTATCACGGCAGCCCCAGCAGACTAACACAGAAAGACTGCCCATTTCATGTTTTAAAGATTGACAGGGTTATGTGACAAGAAATAGGAAAAGTGGCCTCCAGCTGACAGCCATCAAAGAAACAGAAACTTCAGTCCTACAGCTACAGGGAACTGAATTCTGACTCAATACATGAGTTCAGAAGAGAACCTTGGGCTCCAGATGAGGACACAGCCAGAAGACACTTATATTTTAGTCTTGTGAGAAGCTAAGCAGGTAATAGCCACACTATGCCCAGACTTGTGCCCTCTAGAACTGTGACTTAATAAAGAAGTTTAGTCTTAAGCTGCTAAAATGTGGTAATGCTTTTAAAGGTGACAGAAAACTAATAGACCCACCAGCATTAATTATATTTTTAAACAGCTTTATGAAGGTATAATTGATACACAAAACCTGCACATAAGTAATTCATATAATTTGATGTGTTTGAGCAAAAGCATGCATTTGTGAAACTATCACCACAATCAAAGTAATAGACATTTCCACCATCTCCAAAAGTTTTCTGGTGTCCTTTCTTTATATCAGATCTCTAATTTATGTACTTCATCTTGCATAACCTAAAATTTTATATCCACTGAACCACAACTCCCATTTCTCCCTCACTCAGAGAGGGTTACATCCAGCCCCTCATCACTACCATTCTAGTCTTCATTTCTTTAAGTCTGGCCTTCTGAGGAGATTCATGCCGTATTTGGTCTGCTCTAACTGGCTTCTTTCATTTTGACATAATGTTCTCCAGTTTTACCTAGCTTGTCCCATATAGTACTCTAGTATAAAATTAACAGACAAAAGTACTAAGAATGACTGTAACTATGAAACTTTATTAATGGATACACAATATAAAAAGGTGTGAAGTGTTATATCAATAACATAAAGTGCAGGAGGGAGAGGTAAAAAGTATAGAAGGATAGAGTTTTTATATGCAATTGAAGTTAAATTATTATAAAAATAAACAGTTGTTGTTATGTTTTATATCTGTCACATGGTAACCACAAAGAAAATACCTACAGATGACACACAAAAGAAAAGAGAAATAAATTAAAGCATATAACTACAAAAAAAATCAACAAATCACAGAGAAAGATGTTAAGTAAAAAAAAAAAAAGAGAGAGAGAAAAGAATCACAATTCAAACCAAAAAATGAACAAAATGGCAGGTCTTTATCTATAGTTATTTTAAATGTATATGGATTAAACTCTCCAATCAAAAGTCAGAGAGCAGCTGATGATTTCTTTAAAAATCCAACTATACACTATCTAGAAAAGACTCACTTTAGAGTTAAAGACACACATAGGTGGAAAGGAAAGGAATGGAAAAAGATATTCCACACAAATGGTAAGAAAAAGAAAGCAGAGGCAGCTATGTTTATATCAGAAAAAATAGACTGAAAGGAAAAAATGGTCATAAAGTCACAACAAGAGATATATATATAATCTATAGATATTAATATAGATATATAATCTATAGATATTAATATTATTATTATATATAATGATAAAAGACTCAATTTATCAGGAAGATATAATAATTACAAATTTATAAGCACCCAACATTCCTGTAACTAAATATATAGAGCAAACATTGACAGTTCTGAAGAGGGGACTAGACATCAAAACAATAAAAGAAGAGACTTCAATACGCCATTTACAAAGGATAGAACATTCAGGGAGAAAATCGATAAAGGAAGAGTAGACTTGAACTATACTACAAACCACATCGTTCTAGCCAACATAAACAGAACATTCCATCCAGCAACAGTAGAATACATGTTCTTTTCAACTGCACATGGAACATTATCCAGGACAAATCGTATTTTAGATCATAAATCAAGTCTCAACAAATTTATACAAAGGTTGATATCATCTCAAGTATCTTTTCCAACCACAATGGAATGAAACTAGAAATCAATAGCAGAAGGACAACTAGAAAATTCACAATATGTGGAAACTAAACAGTACATCCTTGAACAGACATTGGTTCAAAGAAGGAATCAGAAGAGAAATTAAAGAATAACGAGAAAAATGAAAATAAAAATAAAACATAACTGAAACTTAGAAGATATAACAAAAGCAACTGAGAGAGCAGTTTATAATGATAAATATCCATATTAAGAAAGCAGCTCAAACAAACAACCTAGCTTTATACCTCAAGGAAGCAGAAAAGGGATTAACTAAACCCAAAGTTTGCAGACTAAAGGAAAATTAAAAATTAGAACAGAAATAAATGCAACATAGAACAGAAACACAATAGGAAAAAAAATACAATGAAACTAAGACTTTTTTTTTAGAGATAAATAAAATTGACAACCTCCTTAGCTAGACTTACTAGTTCCAAAATTAGATACTGAGGCAATAATCAGAGATACAGGCAAAAGTGTTACATAATAAAAAATTTTCAAAATAGTGAAAAGTTTAAAACCTCCATGTCCAAGGATAAGTGATTGACTATATCAATTGTGGCATAGCTGGATGAAATACTCTATAGCCATTAAAAATATGTTTAAGAAAACTACCATTAGAAATGGGTAAATATGAATAATGTGATTTCTATGTATGTAATATATGTATGCATGCATTATATATGTACACACACATATGTGCAGACATATTTCAAAATGTTACTAAATATTAGTTCTGGTGATTGGATTATAGAACACTGATTGGAACTTTCTTGTGCTTTTCTGTATTTATCAATGCTTCCAAAATAGTAGCTATTATTTGTAATAAAAAAGAAACAATACTTACAAATTACATTTTTTTGACACTGTCATAAATGAAAAAATATCTTTTCGTGTATCTACAACCCTCCAGAAGTGAGATTCACAGATATTTTTAGTGGGTTGCCCAACATTTTTCTGGAGAGAAGCTCCTTTTTTTATTTCTTAAAGTTCTCTATCTCAGAGTTTAGCTCTGAGGTCTGGGCTGCAGGCGTACACCCAAGTGGGGACTGAAATGAGCGTGGCGGGGTGCCTGGGTGGCTCAGTGTGTTAAGCCTCTGCCTTCAGCTCAGGTCATGATCTCAGGGTCCTGGGATCGAGTCCCGCATCTGGCTCTCTGCTCAGCGGGGAGCCTGCTTCCCTCAACCCCCTCTCTGCCGGCCTCTCTGCCTACTTGTGCTCTCTGTCTGTCAAATAAATAAAGTCTTTAAAAAAAAAAAAAGAAAGAAATGAGCGTGGACAGCCTCTGGACACATTTTTCTTACCAAGGGTTAAGCTTCAGGATCATGGGTTACTTACTTCATGGAGAGTAGGCAGATCAATGCTGACATTTATTTTTTGTGGCTCCTAGAGCATTTTAAAATACTTTCGGATAGCCCATAGGCTTGAGAAATTAACTCAGATGGGACATTTTGATTATGTTACTATATTAGATAGACATGTAACTGCAAGCAGTGACAAACGAGGAGGGTGGCAGTATCAGCAGAAATGCCCTGATTCTCTCACGTACACAGTGCCCCGCAATACCTGAGTGCCAACTGATAGCATAGAAAAGTTCAGTGATGATTTAATTTAAAAGTTCCCTGTGCTTTATCATTCACATGTAATTATAGTTAGTTCATTAATTACCTTCTTGAGAAGTGAGACTAGAAAGAGAATTAAATGGTACTTTAAAAAGCTAATTTTGCAAACAATTAAATGAAGCCAAATATAATTGATAATTGCAGTACCAACTGGCCCGGAGGCATTCCTCTTTAGAAAAATTGTTGTTTAGACTTTGGTACTATGAGAGAATAGAAACTCTCTCCCTAAGTTTAAATAAGCATGAAAAAGTCAAAGTAAAAGCAATTAAGCTTTTCATAAAATTTGGCTCAAGCTAAAGGTGCCCGGCAACTTTAGCAATATGAATTTCAACAGTGTTTCTCTAAAAAAACACGGTTGATGATGACCAGGTCTTGAAGTTGGGAAGTAATATATTTGAATCACAAAAATATGGATTAGAAAAAGGCAATAAATCTGTGACTCTCGTGCCTTTCTGAGGGACGCATGATTCCCTTGGACCTCTCTTTCCTAGTACTCTTGGCATCCTTGAGTGTTTTCCAACTGGAACCATTGAGCATATGGTTAAGTGTTTGATTTTAAAATAGCATTGTCAAACACGTACTGTGTGACAGGGCTTCTGCTAAATGTTAGGGATCCATCTAACCCTTCCCTCCAAACAGCTTAGAGTCCAGCAGAGGAAAAACATCCGATGCAACCAAGCACATAAAGGGCAAGGAACAGAGTAGCTGAGGAAGAAAGTTCACACATTTTGTCTGGGTCCCCCAAAGCAGGCTTAACAAAGAGGTGGCTTAGGATTGCAAAGACCAGGGTATGGAAGGCTTGATAGTACCTGATGGGACAGACTGGGTAATGGATGAGATCCCAATAAGGAAAAGCATTTCAGGTAGAGGCAGGAGCATTGGAAAAGCCTGGCAGCTGGGAACAGACTATGTGACAGCTGCTGAGGTGGCTTGCAAACTTTTCCTACAAGTGATTCAGAGGTTTTGAAAAGGATCCTGGCATCAATACACATTTTTGTTAACTTATTTTGTTAACTTCCTGTAATAATCAATTGTTTCTATCCATGTGCTTGACACTTGGCTCAGGGAACCAGAATGTTCCCAAGACCAAGTCTTTCCCTTGGGGATCTCACAAGGCACTGGGGAGAAAAGGAGGAATATCAGGTAAAAAGCAACATAGGGCAGCATGAACCGCAGTAACCCCCACTGTTGCCCTTCTTCCTTTGACACCGAGCACAGCTTTTTTTTTTTTAAGCAGCAAAATGATAGCCTTGGTGGATGAATTGTGACTGGTCTAAACCATCATAGTAATCCCCATTCCTTCCCCTAACGCTCCTTTTCCAGCCTCCCTTGCCATTGGGAATACCAAAGAGCAAATGAGTACTAAATGACAAAGGTGAATCCTCATTGTGTTCTGGTGTCACATTACATTGTATGTTCTATTATGCACACTATACACACACACACACACTCACACACACACATTCACGGTGTACATACAGATATATTTATATGCATATATATGTATAATATGTAATATATATATGTATATATTACTTCTTCCACACAACAGTTCTTCAGCAATCTACTTAAAACTACTAAAGCAATAACCACGTGTCACATGACAGAGTCTGTACCCTCATTTCCCAGGCTAGCCCTTCTAGAGACATAGGCTGCTAAGTTAGTGCCTTTTAAGAAATGTGTTTCTCAAGGGTGCCTGGGTGGTTCAGTCGTTTAAATGTCTGCTTTGGGCTCAGATCATGATCCCAGGGTCCTGGGATCAAGTCTTACATCAGGATCCCTGCTTGGTGGGAAGCCTGCTTCTCCCTCTCCCACTCCCCCTGCTTGTGTTCCTTCTTTCACTGTGTCTCTCTCTCTCTGTCAAATGAATAAATAAAATCTTTTAAAAAAATAAAGAAAGAAAAAAAATAGGTTTCTCAGGTCAGGATCCACCTTCTGCGTGATCTACCAGAGCTCAACCAGAGAACCGGTTGCTTCCTTGGTAGCATAGAATTCCCTTCACTTTTATTTAGAAAGAAACTCTGTCACTGAACTGAGAGAGGCTGAAAAACATTCATTGCCTTTGACAGTTTTAATGTTTATGGGTCCTTTCTATCAGGAGGATTTTGACTGCCAAAATCCTTGACTCACCTCTGTAATAACGATCCCACATTTGAAAGCAAACATCATCATACTAATGAGTGATACTTTAATCTTTGATACAACTCACACAGTGCCAAAGGTGTAGCTGCCTCTCCATTGGTCAGATCCATCTTTATCATGTGTCCTGAGGCCTAGCATCCTCCCGTCTCCTAGGGCTGGTGTCTGAAGCCCCTTCAGAGAAATGTCCTGATTTGGCTTCTGCTGTCACTGTTCCCCCGTCCCTCCACTACCCTGCGCATGGGCTCAGATCATAACACCGTCTGCCCCAGGGACACTCTGGGACCTATCTCACTAAATGTACTGGCATAGAGTCTTCCCCTTCACTGTGAATTCTTTCTCGTTCTCGGGTGTCTGCTAAGATTCCTTCTCCATGAAGTAATAAATTTCTCTCTCTCTGCAGCTGGTGATCAAGAAAAAAAAGCATTCTGAGAAACAGCACGGTGAAGACAAAACAGGCCCCACACTCTATCCCTGGCATCCCAGTCTCCCTAGGTCTTCATGTCATCAAGGAGGAGGCCCATATGTCCACTGTAGAGGGCTCAGGTCACATGGGAAATAACTTCAGCCTGAACCCAGGAGTGTGAGTGGCTATGCCAGACCCTTCTTGTCTCCAACGCTCTGAAATGGTCTGGAGCTGGAGAGAAGAAAAAAATGCTTTCTCCCATTATGACCTGATCTGATCATTGTCAAGAGAAGCTCGAACAAAGCACTGCATTTTATACATAGGAAATAGAATCAAAGTGACCGAGAGAGAGATAAGAAACACCTGGAGGTATCCATAAATGACTCTGAACCTGGGCTACCCTACTGTGAGAAAAGTAACTTTTGCAGCAAAAGGAATGCAATATACTCTTTCCCAAAATGGTAAGTAAGGAAATTGTCAACCTTCTGGGCTCTGAAAGAAGCAAGTAGGGCAGAGAGCAATGATACACCAGACCAGAGATGAGAGCAGGAAAAACAGAGCCCATCCTAGTGGTGGGATGAGTAGAAGTTCCACTTCAACACGGGAGCCACTGTCAAACTGCTCTGTAAAGAAAAGTTCTATTGATTTGCAAACTCACTAACAGTATATGAGAGTAAACAGTTCTACCATCATCTACACTGGATATTAGAGTGTTTAAATTGTTTACTAATAGGATAATAACCTTATTTTGCTATGTTTTTATATTCAAGGGCTAGAAAAACTTTTCATACATCCATTGATAAATTATATTTGTTTCTCTATAAATTGGAAAATGAATTATAACAATAGATTTTGCAATAAAAATGACTGATATTAAGTCAGAAATTACCCTGTGCATCCTGGAGTCAGGTCTTACATGGACATGCTGTTCAGTCGACAAGCCTCCCACGGAGCCCACCCTTCTCACATTTGTAACTGAGGTGATGGACACTCTGATAATTGGATGTGTGAAGTGGGAATTACCTGCTTCACACACCAGCCACCAAATTGAGTTTACCTTGCTTATGGTTTTGTATCAACAAATCTGCTTATGTCAAGATGCCAGATTAGACTCAAGGAGAAAGAACAAGACCTGATTCAGGATATGGGTTTATTTATGATGCTTTAAATCTAATTGTTTCCTGGTAACGAAGGCAGGCACAGGCATTATAATTGCCTTGGTGTTTCTTTTCCCTAATTGCTTTGAATCTTTTTTGAACATAGGTGCAATGAGGTCTCCTTGACTGTGAGTTTCTCTAGAGCCAATTAAATTTGTATTCCCAAGGTTTGAAGAGTGTCTGGCACAAGGCAGTTGTTAATAAGTATCGTGAAATGCTTTCTGATGATATGAATGGGCTTCAAAAATTAAGGTAATAAAATAAAAATATATGTGACATCTAAGACTATAAATTCTTATGAACATCAACAAAAAAAGGCTATTCTGACATCTCTTTTTTCATGCAGTTGAAATTCTAAAAATGTCATTCTAGTGACATAGTGCTTCCTTCTTCTCATCATTCATGACAATGCATCATTCTCACTCATTTTATGGGGTAGAAGCTATCGGCATTTTTCTATAGAAGCATTTGTAGGGATTATACATTCTCACACTTTGGTGCATTCTTTGATATAAAAATGTACTGCATTGACCTGATAGTTGTAAAATACTTGAGATTTGCTATCTTTCTCTTCTGTGGATGATGAGAAATAGCTCCTTTTCACTAAATAGCAAAGAAAAATTATTTTTCTACATAAATATCATCAGTCCTAACATTTATCTTCTTGATAAATATGGAAAATAATGTTTATCCTTAAGAACTTCAAGAAAAGCAGGTAATTCAAGGCAATATATGCCTTAAAAAACCCATTAATCTTTATGAATTGAAAATAAATCCTATGGGAAATGTATTATAATCCCCCCTCTTAAAAAGCATTCTTTTCTGATTTTTTGATGACAAGGGAAACACAATTTCATTTTCTCTAATTAGAGACTACCAATTTGTTTTCAAAATAAATTAAAAACCATGTATAACCCATTACCACCCAGGGGTATCAGCCAGTAACAACTTATTATTAATTCTTCCTATATTTAATTACATATGACTATATATTTATTAAAGAGATAAAAATTTTGTGAATATCATTTGCAAGTCTGTTAAAAAACAACATTGTTATTTCATGACCTTGTTCCCATGTCAATAAATACTCGTTTAAAAAACTTTGTGGGGACTTAACTACAATTTATTTAACCATCTGCCTACTGCAGGAAATTTAGATTGTTTACAGTGTTTGGTTATAATAAATAATACTGCAGTGAATATTTATGACTCTGTATCCAGTCCACCCTGAATATGAATCCTTAATACCCCTGCCAACTCATTATATGCTTTGGAGCGCTTTCAATTTACTCTCCTCAAAAGGGGGCAGGGAATAATTTTTAAAAATTTTAAGTGCTTAATACCTAACATCAAATTGTTTTCCCAGAAAACATGCATTTTATATACATAAATAAATGTATTTTTATACATTTTCACATTCCCATTTATAGTGTATGAGAGTATTCTCATAAGATTCAATAGTTCATTTTAATAATATTTCTCCCTGAAAATTCAGCTACTGGCTCCATTTTCAAGTAAAGGCCACAACATATGCTTTGGTATAATGTCTTAAGCAAAAGCACAAGTCTGTAGCATATACTTTTCCTCTTTAATAACAGATGGAAGGCATTTTAGAAGGCATTTTTTTAAAGATAAATTAAAACTATACAATGATACATAAAATAAACCATGACATCATCCCTCATGCCCTCAATACTGCTATATTACTTTCTAGAGAAAATAAGTTTTTCTCTGGAAAATTTATTTTAGTTATGTTAGTTTTGTGTATACATACATATTTGTATATACATACGTACTCTTTATACACATACATACACACAAATACACACACAGGTTAGATGTGTTTGTAGAAGTAGCTTTTCCTTTTTCCAAAATCGGGATCATACCCAACATATTATTATGTACTTTCTGCTATTTAACGTTGAACATTTCATGAAGAGTTGTCATTGTGTTTTTTATAGCTTTTTATAATATGAAACTCTTTTGAATATAAATTTTTTTCATTTATTCCAACATGTCCGGTTCACATCTCCTAACTCAGCAACTTCAACTTATCAAAAAATAAGTATTTTGACTTTGTTATAGACTCTATTTCTCTTCTTATTAGCATCATCAGAAAAGGCCAAGAATTGAATAAATGCAAACTTGTTTTTTCTTGTGAAGCTACCTCTACCTTCAATTTTTTAGCTAGTTATGCATTTCCAACAAAATCACAGTAACGTTAGTTTTGCATAGGATTTATTTTAAAAGGAAGAAAAAAGAGTTCTGCACTTTTGAATTTCTTCATTTAGCCCCATAAGCTAAACTTCGGGCCAGCATCCTCAGATCAGATTCTGTGTCTTTATTTTAACCAATATGGATACTGAAGAATGAAGAAATGAAGTGTGCATACTGGTTACATGTGGATGAGCTTTAAAAATACAAAGGGTAAAAGAAGCGAAACGCAAAAGGACAACCAGCTTGCCCTCTTGTTCTTCTAACTGTGGTGGTTTTTCCTAATCACTCTTACAGTATCCCGGGCTGAAAAGGATCGCTTCAGAAGTGAGGAACACAACCAAACATTCTTCAGATGTAAGGAATTCTCCACCAACTACAAACGCCATCTACATGTACCTAAAACAGTCAGCTGTGCACCATCCCTAAGTCATGCCAGGATTTGTTTCCTCTGACCCACCTGCCAGCCCCAGCCTAACCTTATCTCCTGCTCATCCTTCCCACCCACATGCTCTACTCACCCTATGGGTCACCCCTGCACAGTCTTGCCACCCAGTGTCGCAGGACTTAGCCTTCAGCTGGGAGCATCTTTTCCTACCTGTTCTCTTTGTAATTTAGGTGTCCGCTGGATCCATGGGACCAATATTTGTACTGAAGGAAACAGGTCCCAGAACAGAGTCCTGTGGTCTCTACTCAGTGACAGGTCAGTACCTAGAAAACAGAAACATGGGCATGGTTTTTCTTTCTTCTGAATATTTTCTTCCCCATTTTCATCCATTTGCACTCTGGGGATGTGCTACAAGGTCAGCCAAATTATTGAGCTCTTAATCTAGAAGCCACTAAATATTCTCTTTACCTTTAACATATTTATACATTAAATAAATGTGTACTGGGAAAATAGGAAATAAAGGGAAAAGTGTGAGGCCCAACAAAGTGCCGACAGGTAAACCTATTCCCTGAGGAGTCACACAAAAAGATAGAAGTATTTTCCCAAATGTATTTGTTTTCTTGTTTATAAATTATTAAAAAGGAAAAAGGGCAAATAGACCAAAAGCGTAGAGTGACAAGACCTCAGTTTTAAAATATATTTTTATTATAAAATAATACAAATAATTTGCTAAAAATACAAAAGTGTAGGAAGTAAAAATCAAATATTTCTAAGTTCTTTGCATAATTATTCTTGCTAATCATTTCATCTGTACCTTTCTGGTTTTTCTTTTACAGATCACATGATTGTTGATGTGTGTTATTAGCCCTTTGCAAATGTCTTGCAGTATGTTTTTCTTTATTACTTTATCTCGCGCAGGCGAGCGTGTGTGTGTGTGTATGCAGCATGTTTCTGTTTTTTCCCTTTATGATTCATAGGCTTTGTGTCACACTTGGAAAAGCATTTCCTACTCACAAGATTATATGATTTTTTAAAAAATAATTTGTATATGGTTAGCGAGCGAAGGATGATAGAAAATCCTTCCTTTTTTATAACAAGCTTTTTACAGATGCTGAAACCAACTAGCCCCTGGGAAAAGAATGACATTGCATTTAATGGAGCTGAACATGTTTGGAATCATCAAGTGTAAGATCAATTAACCAGAAAATTGATAGCCCCATAAATTTATATAGAAGCTTTTCAATGAACCTACCTACAGTTTATGAGTACTTGGCAGGAAGGACACTTACAGAAATAATCTGTACATTTTACCATTAAGTCACATTGAGATTTATTTAGAAATGTTGTAAACCATATTGAAAACTAAGCACAAACCCATACACAAAGCTGCCAGACTTAAAATGGCTTCTTAACTGTTCTCAAAAAACTTACTTCCATTTGTATATGCAATTTGTTGGCTTTATTCATCATAAATTAAACTTTCTGATGTCACCTGTCTAGTAACTTTATAATCAATTAGCAATCTGTACTTGTTCCTTTTCTGGTTAACGTCTTTTTTTTTTTTAAGATTTTATTTATTTATTTGACAGACAGAGATCACAAATAGGCAGAGAGGCAGGCAGAGAGGGAGGAAGGGAAGCAGGCTCCCCACTGAGAAGAGAGCCTGATGCAGGGCTCGATCCCAGGACCCTGGGATCATGACCTGAGCCAAAGGCAGAGGATTTAACCCACTGAGCCACTCAGGCGTCCCTTTTTTTTAATTTGAGTGTACTTGACACACAATGTTACATTAGCTATAGGTATAAACATATGATTCAATGTCTGTATAGATTATGCTATGCTCTCAAGTGTAGCTACCATCTGTCACCATACCACGCTATTACAATTTCATTGACTAGATTCTCCATGCTGTATCTTTTATTCTGATGACTTCATTCCACACCTGGATGCCTATATTTCCCACTCTCCTTCACCCATTTTGCTCATCTCTCCCATATCCCACCCCTCCAAAACCATCAGTTTGTTCTCTATATTTATAAGCCTGATACTGCTTTTTGCTTATTATTTTATTCTTTAGATTCCACATATGTGTGAAATCATATGTTATTCCTTTTTCTCAGTCTGGCTTACTTCACCTAGCATAATACCTTCTAGGTCCATCCATGTTGTTGTAAATGGCAAGATCTCATCCTTTCTTATGGCTCTGTAATATTCCATTATACACATTCCACATCTTCTTTATCTATTCATCTACTGAGGGACACTTAGGTTGCTTCCATATGTTGGCTATTGTAAGTAATGCTGCAACAGACATAGGGGTACATATATCTTTTTGAATTAGCGTTTTTGTTTTGGGTATTTATGAAGTAGTGGAATTATTGGATCAGCGTTTTTGTTTTGGGTATTTATGAAGTAGTGGAATTACTGGATCATATAGTATTTGTATTTTTCATTTTTTGGAGAACCTCCCTACCGGTGAACAACTTTTAACACCCATCTCTATAAATGCAGAGAAATACAATAATTTCAATTTCTTGCTCTTTCTAAATGCTTTTTCCAATTATGCTTCTTTCTGAACAAGCTGCTGACATCAAGCTGTGTTGACATTCATTCTAACATCAGCTAGGTTGGGTAACATTACTTAAATTACAATAACATGGCACCTGTTTTCATTAATAAAACTGTTTAATAAAATATGGGCAGATTCGGAACTCTGCCACAGATTCTCCCATGGATTGACATCAAACTCTAATCTGCCTACTTCCTGATGGTCCCTTAAAAACCATGACACCATCTAACCACACTGAAATCCTGCCAACACCTCAATGAAGTCTTTACAGATACCATGAGAAATACTCTGGGAAAATGTAGATACACTACTATATGGACCTAACACCCTCATCAGTCTAAATGCATGATATTATCTTTGCATGCCTTTCTGTTTGTGGTCAAAGTTATAGACTGTTCTTGTAACAAGAGAATTTTCTAAAAGTGGGATTAAACCCTCCATCTAATCTGTACGTAAATGTCTCATTAGTGTAAATAAATAATTTTTCATACTCTGTGTGATTGCACAAATCATACATGCTATAGATACCAGGATGACACAGAAAAGCACAAAGAATAAAATAACTCAAAATTACACTATCTGCAGTATCTGTATTAACATTTTGTTGACTAGTCATCTGAGTGAATACTTCTATTTATAGATATATTATTCTTTATTTCAAATAATAGTCCTATGTTTACCAATTGACATATTGAAAACAAACAAATGCACCCAAAAACCAAAACAAAACCAAAGCACGGTGACACATAAAAAACTGAATCTGAATATACAGAGACCTTAAGGACTATGTTCATTCCAACTATCGACAGAGGTTGATAAATCTTTTCTTCCTTTGTCATCCACATTACTTATGACAAATGTCCTACTCAGCTACATACTGGTTCTGTTTTTTGTTTTGTTTTGTTTTACATACTGGTTCTTGAAAGATATAGTTCACTCTTGGCTCCCGTGGCTTCTCTCTAAAGAGTATCTTTCTACCTTGGTAACCTGGTAACTCAGGGTATTATAATCAGCCTCTTCAGGAAATTAAATTCACTTTTTGCTGAGATCTTCATTTCAATTATTTTGCATATCTACTCAGAATTGCGATTGATGGATCAAATGCATAGTAGTTCCACTTATAACTTTTTGAAGAAACTCCATACTGTTGCCCACAGTGGCTTCAACCATGCACATTCCCACCATCAGTGCATGAGAGTTCCAATCTCTCCAGTCCTCCCCAATGCTTTTTTTATTTTGATTCCTGATAGCATCCATCTTAATAGGTGTGAGGTGACATCTCATTGTTGGTTTGATCTCTACTTCCTTGATGATTAATGATTTTTTTTAAAGATTTTACTTATTTATTTTTGTGAGAAAGAGAGAGCCCATGTGTTGGGGGGAAATGCACACAGGGAGGGATAAGCAGACCCTCACTGAGCATGCAGCCTGATGTGGGGCTCGATCCCAGGACCCTGAGATCTAGTTTGTCTGATGTAAGTATTGTTCTCTGACTTTGTTTTGACATCCATTAGCATGACAGATGGTTCTCCATCCTCTCACTTTCAGTCTGCTGGTGTCTGTAGGTCTAAAATGAGTATCTTGAAGGCAGCATATAGTTGCATCATGGTTTTTTTTTTTTTTAAGATTTTTATTTATTTATTTCACAGACAGAGATCACAAGTAGGCAGAGAGGCAGGCAGAGAAAGAGAGGGAAGCAGGCTCCCCGCTGAGCAGAGATCCTGATGTAGGGCTCGATCCCAGTACCCTGGGATCATGACCTGAGCCGAAGGCAGAGGCTTTAACCCACTGAGCCACCCAGGCACCCCATCATTCTTTTTTTTTTTTTTTAAATCCATTCTGATACCTATGTCTTTCGTTTGGTGCATTTAGTCCATTTACATTCAGAGTGATTATTGAGACATATGAATTTAGTGCCATTGTGTTACTTGTAGAGTTCGTGTTTCTGGTCATGTTCTCTGGTCCTTTCCAGACTTTTTTGCTTTCAATCCTTTTTCTTCTCTCAAAGAGTGACCCTTAAAACTTATTGCAGGAATGGTTTAGAGGTCATGAGCTCCTTTAGTTTTTGTCTGGGAAACTTTTAATCTTTCCTATTCTGAATGACAACCTTGATAGATAAAGTATTTTTGGCTGCATATTTTTTGTATTCAGCATATTGAATATTTCTTTCCACTCCTTTCTGACCCATCAAGTCTCTGTGGACAGATCCACTGCAAACTTGATCTATCTTCCCTTGTAGTTTAAGGATCTTTTTTCACTGCTGCTTTCAGGATTCTTTCCTTGTCTGTGTATTTTGTGAATTTGACTATGATGTGCCTTGGCAATGGCCAGCTTTTGTTTAATTTAATGGGAGTTCTCTGTTTTTCTTGGATTTTGATGTCTGTGTCCTTCCCCCAGATTAAGGAACTTTTCAGCTATAATTTGTTTGAAACCTTCTTCTCCTTTATCTCTTTCTTCATCCTCTGGGACTCCTATGAAATGAATATTATTACACTTTACTAAGTCACTGAGTTCTCTAAGGGTACCTATGTGGTCTGTTACATTTCTTTCCCTTTTCTTTTTTACTTCCTTATTTTCCATAATTTATCCTCTATATTACTGACTTATTCCTCTACTTCACCCATCCTCATTTTTGTGGCCTCCATTTGTGTTTGCTTCCCAATTACAGCATTTTTAATTTCAGACTGACTAGATTTTAGTTATTTTATCTCTGTAGTAAGGGATTCTCAGTATGTAGTTTATAGCAGAAATCTGCACCAAGACCACTGCTCACCGCTAGCTTCCCAGATTCTATGCCTGGGAACAGTGTAGCATGTTGGTACCACCCATTCTTCCTGCAACCCAGGAGATCCTAGGACCCCGCATCACTCCTGGGATTCCACCCTGCATAACCACCTAAGCTTTAATCCAGGCACACCCTCCACAGTAGTGAACTTAAAAGTTCAGATTTTGCACTCTGCCACTTCTAATACTTTGCCATCGCCCCTGTAAGCAGGCTCCTTCCCCACCACCATATCCACAGCTGTCTCCCCCAAGTGAACTTTTGTACCTCCTATCTTCCAAAAGGTGGTCACTTTTCTACTTGTAAACTTTCTATTTTTGTTCTCCCATACCTCTAGTTGACTCTTGGGTGCTCAGAATGATTTGATAACTATCTAGCTGTGTTCTAGGGATGAGAGAGGCTCAGGGTTCTCCTACTCCCCCGCCACCTGAACTCCTTCTTCATATGTATGATAGATACATATATATGTATATACATACATACATATGTATGTCTTCTTTAGAGAAATGTCTTATATATGTCATATATACATATATACATATGTATGTCTTCTTTAGAGAAATGTCCATTCAAGTCCTTTGTACATCTCTAATAAGATTATTAGTTTTGTTTTGTTTTGGTTACTGAGTTGTAGCAGTTACCTTTATATTTTGTATATTAACCCCTTATCAGATACAAGGTTTGCAGATATTTGCTCCCACTCTGTAGTTTGCCTCTTAATTTTATTGATTGTTTCCTTTGTTGTTCAAAAACTTTTGGGGTTGATGTAGTCCTACTTGTCTAATTTTTCTTGTGTTGTCTGTACTTTGTTGTCATGGCCAAGGCCATTATCTATAGTCTCATAGTTATTACAACATTATTCACAATAGCCAAGATATGGAAACACCATAAATATCCATCAATGGATGAATGGATAATGTGTCAAATACAAAATGTATTTGTATACATAAAATGGAATACTATTCAGCCTTAAAAAAGAAGGAAGTTGTGTTATACACAACATCATGGATGGAGCTGGAGGACATTATGCTAAATAAAATTAGCCAGTCACAGAAGAACAAACACTATCTGATTCCACTTATTAGGTATCTAAAATTGTCAAACTCAGGGTGCCTGGATGGCTCAGTTGGTTAAGTATCTGCCTCCGGCTCTGGTCATGATCCTAGGGTCCTGGGATTGAGCCCCACGTCAGGCTTCCTGCTCAGCAGGGAGTCTGCTTCTTCCTTTACCCCACCTCCCCTCCCCGGGCTCTCTTGTTGTCTCTCAAATAAATAAATAAAAATCTTAAAACAAAACAAGATAAAATAAAATAAAATTGTCAAACTCAAAGAAGCAGGAAAGTAGGATGATGGTTTCCAGGAGCTGGGGGAGGGGATAAATGAGGAGTTGTTATTCAACAGGTATAAAGTTTAAGTTATGCAAGAGAAGTAAGCTCTAGAGATCTGCCATACAACATAGTGTCTACAGTTCTTCTTTCCTCTCTCTCTCTCACTCTCTCCCCCTGCTTCCCCTCATATTTAGAAATAATAACGGATCAGCAAATCAAACAACAAAAATCTTTCAATATAAGTAAAATTTGAGCCAAAAGCAAGAGGAAGCTTTTTAGACAATGACAATTTGCCCACCACTACTAATACATTGACCTGCAAGTAATAAGTTAATTGGATGCAATAATTTTAAGGGAGGATAGCTCCTTGAAAATCAGACACTACTTTTGATGACAAGAGCTTTGAGAAAGGAGTAGTGTGAGTAGGGGCTGGTTAGCATGGGGCAAAATGTGTGTAGCACACAAGACAAAGTGAGTAAATCCTGGCTACTCGGTAGGACTACTGGCACATTTCTCCTTTCTAGGAGGCATTGAGTCATTATCCGTCTGGAGGACTGTGAGGTATCCTGGAGTAACTCTGGAGAGTAAATATTTTTGGTGCATTTCAATTCTTACCCAGCAGCCACTAGAGGGAGCAGAACAGGTTGGAATTAGGTATTCCCCCAAAGCCCCACAAGCCCCACCTTCCCCCAAAGCCCCACCACCAGAGAATAGTTACTATTCGAGCTGCCTGGAAGATCCCTGGAAAA
This sequence comes from Martes martes, assembly GCF_963455335.1. Lineage (NCBI taxonomy): Eukaryota > Metazoa > Chordata > Mammalia > Carnivora > Mustelidae > Martes > Martes martes. The sequence continues at coordinate 57,357,238 of NC_137900.1, forward strand.
AAAAAACCATTCACAGGACATTTTTTGACCTGACTCAGAACTTGCTTAGTGTAAACCGTCCAATTCCCATGGCATTTGTCAAAAACAATCAGTGGCATCTGCTAAAATCAGAACCGCCTGAGGTGGTAAAACTAGTCAGGTCAAACAAGTGTCTTACCAAAGAATTTAAAATGAAACACTGGTGAAGGAGAATCAGCAGGGGACTTTTGAAAAGCTCTGATTTTCCCCAGGAGATACAGAAGTCCATTTGCAAGCGGAGGGCTTAAGCGCATGCCCAGGAATAACATGCAAAGCCCCTCAGCTCTCACCTCTCACAAAGGCTCCTGCAAGCAGCAAGTGAAAGCTAAGATGGTCTGTGAATACACATGAGAAAGAATATTGAATTTTAAGAATTAGTTCAGCAGTCATTAAAAGAATGTTAACAACAACAACAGAAACCCTAAGGAGAAGGGAAATCAGATTTCCAGGATTGCAACGTTGTATTATTCACATTGCCTCCTTTCAAACACACACACACACACAGACACACAGACACACACACACACACACACACACACACAGACACACACACACACACACACACACACACACAGAAAGAAAAAAAGAAAAGAAAAGAAACGAAATGAAACAGGAAAGCAAAGCCCATACACAGGGGGGAGAACAAGTCAAAAGAAACTGTCTGAGGAAGCCTATTTGGTAGAATTATCAGGATAAAATTACATCAGGTCTTTTCAGTATCTGCAAAGAACTGAAGCAAACCACATTTAGGAACTAAAGAGGGACTTCTGGTTTCTAGCTCCAGGGCTGAGGCAAGAAACCTGACCGGTAATGGATTGATGGAGGCTTAGTGTGGACAAGTGATTGTAAAAGATGCCAGGAGGAGAAAATCTGAGGGGTGACACCTAGGCTTTACCTCTACGATCTTGAGTGGGTTGTCACAGTAAGTATGAGAAAAATATCCCCTCATTCTTCCAGCAAGGGGAAGAGAAAAGGAACCATCTTCAAAGACAGAGCACTTGGTTATTCCTAACAAGACCTGTCCTGAGAGGACAGGAGTTCATCACAGCCTAACCTGATGAGGTATTTTCAGAGCCTAACTGACTAGGGGAAGGGAAATATCCAACTCCAGCACCCTCTTACCATCCTGTCCCACTCAAAGAAGGAAGAAAATCACTAGTGAAGGTCACAGCCCAGAGGCAGAGGATCTTTAAAAGCCTGAAGCCTAATTATAGGGCTAGGGAATGCATCCACTCCCCCTATACCTCACTGCAACTTTACAAAAGGATAGCTATACTTCTTCTTAGCCAGTACATTATGTCCAGATATCAAGGAAAAAACATAAGGCATACCAAATGGTAAAAAACACAATTTGAGGGACAGAGAAAACATCATAACTAGAGATAGCAGGGACATTGGAACTGTAAGAACATAAATTTAAAACAATTATGATTCACATGCTAAGGGCCTTAATGGATAGACAGCATGAATAGATGGTCAACGTAAATAGAGAGATGAAAATGCTAAAGAAAAATAAAAAGGAAGACAACAGATAAAATACACTGTAACAAAAATGAAGAATGCCTTTGATGGGATTGTTTGTAGACAGGGCACAGCTAAGGAAAGAATCTCTGATCTAGAAGATTTAGCAATAGAATCCTCAAAACAAAAAAGCGAAGAGAACAAATACTGAAAAAAGGTCAGAGCAGATTATCCAAGGATTGTGGGACAACTACAAAAGGTGTAACAGATGCATAACAGCATAATGGGAATACTAGAGGAGAAAGAAACAGGAGAAATATTTGAAATCTCAAAGAGACAAATCTTCCACTTTATTAAGTCAGAAAAAAAAAATGAAACCCACAGTAAGCAGAAGGAAGGAAATTATAAAGACTATATATAGTGGAAATAAAGAAATAGAGATAGAAAAAGAATAGCAAAGATGAACAAAACCAAAAGTCAATTCTCTGAGAAGAGCCACAGGATTGACATAACATAACTACACTGATAATGGGAGAAAAGAATCAAATTACTTAATGAATAATGTACAAATACAATAATGAAAGATGGGACATCTCCACCAACTTTACAGAAATAAAACAGATTATAAGAGATTACTATGAACAACTTTATGCCAACAAATTAGATAACCTACATGAAATAGTCAAAGACCTGAAAAGAGAAAAACCACCAACACTAACCCAAGAAGAAATATAAAATCTGATTAGACTTACAACGAGATATTGGATTAGTAACTTAAAAGAATAATGCCATGAGTAAGTGTCCAGGGCCAGATGGCTACGTTGTTAAATTCTTAAAGAAAAAAAAAATTAAGAAAGATTAAGGTAGTAAAAAGCAAAAATAAAAAAAGAAATTAAAAAAACAAAAATAACTTGTACTATAAAAATATAAAAAAAGAAATATTAACATTGATTCATCAGAAACTTTTCAAGAACTATATGAAGAAAGAGGAAAAAACACTTGCGAACTCATTCCATGACATCATGATTACACTGATATCATTATAAGAAATAAAACTGCAGATGAAATTCCATAATGAACAACGCAAAAATCCTCAGAAGAGTAATAAACCTAATCTACCAAACATAAAACAAATGATACAACATGACCAAGTGGGATTTGTTTCACTAATGAAAAGTTGGTTAGACATCTAAAATCAGTCAATATAATGCACTATATTCATAGAATTTAAGACAAAAATTGCATGATCACTATCACTGTAGTAAATTTGGAAGAAGTTAAACTATCTGTTTTACAGATGATATGATTTTGTGCATAGAAATTCTTAAGAAATCTGCAAAATATCATGAGGACTATTGAAGGAGTTCAGAAAATTTACCAGATACAAGATCAATATGCAAAATTCAATTTTTGTCTACATGTTAGCAATGATTTGCAGAAACTGGTACAAATAATTCCACTTAACAATAACAGCAAGAATAAGAAACTTAGGAACAAATTTAATAAAAGAAGTACAAAACTGGTACATTAAAAAATGACAAAGCATTGTTGAAAAAAATAGAGACTTAAATAAATGGGAAGACTTTTCACAGTTACCAACTTGAGGACTTAGTAAAGTTAAAATGGCAATGTTCCTGGGGCACCTGGGTGGCTCAGTGGGTTAAAGCCTCTGCCTTTGGCTCAGGTCGTGATCCCGTGGTCCTGGGATTGAGCCCCACATTGATTGGGCTCTCTGCTCAGCGGGGAGCCTGCTCCTCCCTCTCTCTCTACCTGCCTCTCTGCCTACTTGTGATCTCTGTCTGTCAAATAAATAAATAAAATCTTTAAAAAAAAATGGCAATGTTCCCAAATTGATAAAAAAATTCAATCCAATCACTACAAAAATCCCTGCTGATTCTTTTCAGAAATTGACATGCTGATCCTAAAATTTTACTACTATTCTAAGAATTTTTGCATGGGTGCTTGAGAACCTCATTGCAGCCTTATTTCCTGTAGTGTATTTGTCTGACTTTGATATATAACAAAATTCGTGTACAATTTGATGATTTGTAGTATATTCACAGACATGTGCAAACATGAACTTTATCTACATTCAGACACTTGTCACCACCCCAGAAAGGAATGTTGTCAACCATCAGCAGCTACTTCTCACCCCCTTTTGTTTTTCCCTTACAATCTACTTTATGATATATCAATTATATCTCAATAAAGCTGTTATTTTTTTAAAGGATGCACACAGCCAGTCCATAAAAATATACACATGTTCACTACAGTCCATACGAATGTACACATGTAACAAACACCAGAGTGTTTATTATAACATTAGTTATGACCAAAACAAACGCTGGAGGAAAAGGGACCTACCTACTCATGAACTGGAAAATTATGAAATAAACTATAGCCCATCCATTCCATGAAAATTAAACATCCATAAAACAACAATGTGTTAAAATATCACTTGGGGTAACTGTAATCAGAGTAAAGTGGATAAAGCTAGACATGGAAAAATATGTGTAGGATAACCCCATTTTATAAATGAATAAAGAAATTTACTAAATGTGTGTATCTGTGTAATGTATTTACATATGTTGCATTGAAGAAAGGTTGTGAACTGCTAGTCACCCAAGAAACAGGAAAAGACCCATTAAATATGCCAAGAAAAAATTACCCTTCATATAACTCCATAGATGATATGATTCTATGCATATATGTAAAATGGATGATATGATTCTATGCATACATGTAAAAATATATAGATATTCCTATTCATAGAGATATGTATTAGAGGACAACCAGCAAAATATGAATGCCTTGTGTTTCAAGACATTGAGATTCCAGAATATTTTGATTTTTGTATTGTTCAATTCATTTTTATGACTGATTTGTTATAAAAAGTCAGAATTAGGGCGTGTGGGTGGCTCAGTCGGTTAAGCATCTGCCTTCAGCTCAGGTCTGATCCCAGGGCCCTGGGATCGAGCCCCACATCTGGCTCCCTGCTCAGTGGAGAGCCTGCTTCTCCCTCTGCCTCTGCTGCTCCCCCTGCTTGTGCTCTCTCTCTCTGTCAAATAAATAAAATCTTAAAAAAAAAAAAGTCAGAACTAAAAAATGATTCAACTATTTTCTCAATGAAAGTGAACAAAAATTATCCATTTGAATATATCTGTAATGCATCAACTTATAAAGGATTAAGCTCCTTCTCTTTGCTTTTGTCTATGGAAAAATACTCAACATGAGTGCTAAGAGTAGGACAGTGATATTATTGATTCTTTCTGTTACACAGGCCCCAATATCCATCCTTTGTCTTTCCACACTGGGCATAGAGTTTCACATCTTAGAGTGCTGTTTACTCAGTTATAACTGAATGTAATGAAAGATAGTTCTTAGTCATGGTATAGAATATTCCAAATGTGGGGCTCAGTTGGTTAAGCATATGACTCAATCTCTCTCTTGATCTCAGGTCAGGTCTTGATCTCACAGTCTGAGTTCAAACCCCACATCGCGCTTCACACTGGGTGTGGAATCTACTTAAAAAAAAAAAAAAAGAATATTCCAAATGCTTTAGAAAATATATATGAAATGGGTTGCTTTTCTATGAGTAACATCAAGTTAAAATTCAAAATCTCTAGCATTTTAATCTAGTGTTTTGTCTTTTGAATCTAGTACATTAAGATCTCATCTTGAAGTTTTTAGTATGGTTAAGTTACTCTACTCACATAAAAACTAATGAAACCATCAAAATGTTACATGACGAAAAAAACCTTTTTTTTCTTAAAATTTTTTGTTAATACACTCATTTATCCAAATAAATGTATTGTCAGTTTGCTTTTATTGATGTTCAACAGAATAATCCCTTAACACTGGAGTCAAAAATACCACAAAGGACAAAATGTCTGTATTTGCTCTTTACAGGGTGAGGTAGGTTTCTAGAGAATCAGTTTGATGTTATTATGTTTCCAAGGAAATCAGTGGGTTACAGGTTAGATGAGACAGAAATGGAGGTCAACACTGGCTAAAGCCATCAGTACATGGCATCAGTGCCTTAGGGACCTGGAGATCACACACATTGTAGGAATGGGATTCTAAAAGAGACAGAACATACCATACTAAATATGTGTTAAAATTCTGCATTCAATAGAACTGTGATTATGATTTTTAAAGTTCAACCTTCACTTTAAATGAACTCTATAACATCTGATGATGTATTTTTAAAGCACCCAAGGGTAGTGGCCCTCTGGCTTTTATGATTCAGTTAAGCAACATCTCATCCCCTTCTCTGGGGCCCTGTCTGTGCTCCTTTGCATTCTGCAAATACCCCTCTACTACTGTTTGATATTTTTATGTTGCAAACATTTAAACTATAGTGTCAATCTGTATTTATACTTCACTGGAAGAGCTCCAAGGGCAGAGACCTCTTTTTGTTTTTACTTTTGAGATCCTTTTACTTATTATAGTGCCTGTGTCATATAATAAAGCAATAAATGGTAGCCAAGTTTATGAGTTAATGTATTACATATATATGAGTGATAAACCAATATATAAAATAAAGAAGGAGAGGATAAACAAATTAATGAATACTTGTCAAACTATAATTAGGACACCATTTTGAACACATTATATGGAAAAGAGAGCAGGGTGGCCAAAGAGTGAACAAAAGATAAATATATCACTATTTCTGTGTTAATTTCTTTTTTTAAAGTACGTACGTATGTTATGTATGTATGTATTTTTGAGAGAGAGAGACAAAGAGAGGGAGGGATCTGGGGGAAGAGCAGAGGGAGAGGGACAATCAGACTCCATGCTGCACACTGAGCTTGATGCGGGGCTCAATCCCACATCCTAAGATTCCAAGATCACAACCTGAGCTGAAACCAAGAGTCAGATACCTCAAGCCACCCAGGCGTCCCTCTATGGGCTGATGTCTAAGGAGGCTTTGAGAACAGGTAGGACAGCATGATGAGATGGGTATGTTCATTCTGAAAAGAAGGAATACTCGAAAACCTACCTGCTGATAATTGATCAGTAAGCCAAATTGCCCGCATCTGAACATCCCTCCCCACAAAACACATGAACAGTCATTGTCTTCATTTAAGAGCTGCAGAGAAGAGAAAGCATTATGTCCCCAGTGTTAATGGGGTACAGCACTGAGAGAGAAGAGAACAATTCCACTAGATATTTTTACATAAGCAAATTAAAAAATACAGTCATTCTCAGTTATAAAATACTGCTTTGACAACCATCAAATAGACACCACTTAGTGCTTGTGTTTAACATAATTGAAACAATATTAATAACATCAATTCATGCAGATAGAATGAGGAAAAATGAAGAGGGGGCTTGAAAATGTGTTGCCTGTACTGAAAAGTTTTTATATTACTGTTATGCCTATTTTTTTGCTATAAAACACTATTACAAATAAATATTATTTATTTAATTCCCCTCATTAAAAGAATATATATACATATACATTTATATAATATCAATTATTTGAAATGTAATTCAGAATTAGAATAAAATTAGAAGTTATTTGAATTAAAATAACTATACATTTTTTTGGATATGATTGGGGATAAAAAGAAAATTGTGTCATGGTTATGTGGACAACCACATGTTTCATAATCAGCTATTTGGATTAAACCCCCCTGAGAGTCTGCAAGGGTAGAACTTATTCAGAGTCACTGTTTGGACCTCTCCCTCTCATTAGTTGACTTGCAACCTTATCAACTGGTCCCTTCCAGATCTTTTCATGGTGAGGAAGAAAACCAAGGCTGTATCTGTGACAAAGGGCAAATACTGCTTGGTTCCCAAAGGAGCCAATGTCCACATTATCTAAGTTCAGCAAAACTCTTTATTGTATTTCAACTTGCCTCATACAATTTGATCAACTGCTTTAGTTCTCATTTACCCTTGACTGTGTCTGGATGAATTAAAAAATGAAATCCTAGTCTATCATAAATATAAGCTGAAACCATGGTGTGTCTATGGTTATCAGGGTCTATTAAAAATGAAAAAGCATGTCACAATGACAAATGTTCATTTTGACAGGTCTTTCACCTTTGCAAAGACATAGATCATCTGTTTGTTTTGTTGTATCTGTTGGATCTCTGAGGTGTGAATCAAATTACTAAAAATACATTTTTCTGCTATGTTCTTTGCCAGTGATTCTAAGTTTTTCTCTCATGATAAAGAATCTAAAATTCCATGAGTCTAATAATTAATATCCAAATAACCCCCAGAATGTGTTATTAATTTGATCAGTTGTCTTTTAACCTTTACTATTTAGGTTAAAGGAAGAATACTAATTTAAAAAAAAGAAAAACAGGAAAAGATGAAATATCTATCCCAGGTACCTAATGAGTTAATGATTACAAAATGCCTTGCTCTCTGTAGTATTCTCTGACAATGTAAAATATCAATTGCAAAACAATTTCCTATAGCTGAAAAATTGACTTACTTACTAAAAATACATCTTTACTAATACTATATTTAGATATATCTATGTCTGTCTACTGATTCTACAAAAACAGTCTTCATTAAACACAGGCATAGTATGCAGATAAAACATGAAGAAAACAGGGGAAAAATTCCTTAAACTCAAATTGTATTTGTGGTCACTAAGCCTCTACAAACATCCTAAAAGTGCTGTTTCCATAAACAAACAGAGGCAAGAGGGGAGGAGCAAGATGGCGGAGGGGTAGGAGACCTAAATTTCCTCTGGTCCTGGGAATTCAGCTAGATAATTATTAAACCATTCTGAACACCTACAAATGCAACAGGAGATTGAAGGGACTAGCAGCAATTCTATGAACAGAAAAGCGACCACTTTCTGGAAGGTAGGACGTGCAGAGAAGTGAAGCTGAGGTGATATATATGGGAAGATAGACTGTGGGCTAGGGGCCAGCTCTCAGCAACTGGTAGAACAGTGCAGCACAAAATCAGAACTTTTAGAAGTCTGCTCCACTGAAGGGCATCACTTCAGAGGCTAATCAGGGGGTGGAATCTTTGCTGGGACAGTGTGGTCTCATGACCTGTGGGGTCACAGAAAAACCAGGGTGCCTGAGTGTGGCAGAGTTCCCAGGTATCAGAGCAGAGAAGCCAACAGCTGAGATGGAGCCAAGGCGTGGGCTCTCAGCTCGGGGTTACCTGAAACCGTGATCCAAGAGCAGGCCACTGCTCTTCAAACAGGGACACCACAAGTGACAGATCCAGGGAGACCCCCTCCCTCCTCCTCTGGGAGGAGCAGTGTGGGAGTGAGCTGCAGGAATCTGCTGGGTTTGGAGTCTCCAAATGGGGCCATGTGCCAGAGATAGAAACACTTGATCACAGGCTGTGTGAGCTTGGAGTGCAGCCGGAGACCAGGAACATGGGAGTGAGTGACTGCTTTTCTCTGAGGGCACAGTGAGGAGTGGGGCAAGGAGCTATTGGCTCATATGGGCTGGAGATTCGGAGGGCAGCATTTTCATTCTCCTCCTCCAAAGCTGTATGGAAAGCATTCAGGGAGTAAAAGCTACCAAGAGGGAACCTGAGCAGATTACTTAGCCCGGCCCCTGGCAAGGGCAGTGCAATTCCACCTTGGGCAAAGACATCTGAGAATCACTGCAACAGGCCCCTCCCCTAGAAGATCAGCAAGAACATCCAGCCAAAACCAAGTTTACTTACAAATGAGAACTGTAGAACTCCAGAGCTAGGGGAAAGCAACACATAGAATTTGTGGCTATTTTCCCATGAGTCTTTAGTCTTTCAAAGTTAAATTTTTAAATTTTCATTATTTTTTCCTCTTCTATTTTTTTTTAATGTTTCCTCTTTCCTATTTTAACCTGTTTTAACTGTTTTAGCAAAACCTTTTGAAAAATCTTTTTTAATTTTCATTTTTATAGTCATATTTTGTCTCTTTATTGTATTTAACCTTATTTTTTGTATATATATAAACTTTTCTTCCTTTAAAATTTTGGCATACAGTTTCTTCTAACAGAATAAATATACCCTAAATCTAATGTATGGCTTTGTTCTAGTCTCCAGCCTGATCACATTCTCTCCTTTTTTTTTTTTTTCTTTCTTCAACCAACTTCTTAACTGATCAATTCCTTTTTTAAAATCTTTTTTAAATTTTCATCTTTACAGTCATATTCTCTCTTCATCGTGTTTAACCTTATTTTTATATGTATAAAAGTTTTTCTTTAAAATTTTGGGAGGCAATTTCTTCTAACAGACCAAAATACACCCAAAATCAAGTGTGTGGCTCTGTTCTATCCATCAGCCTAATTATACTTTTTTTTTTTTTTTTTTTTGCTTTCTTCTCCCCCCCAGTTTTGGGTCTCTTCTAATATCATGAGTATATATTTTTCTGGGGTCATTGTTACCCTCTTAGCATTTTGTTCTCTCATTCGTCTATTCTTCTCTGGACAAAATGACAAGGTGGAAAAACTTACCTCAAAAGAAAAAAAAAAAAGGCAGTACCAACTCCTGGGGACCTAATTAATATGGACATTAGTAAGACATCAGAACCATAGTTCAGAATAATGATTATCAAGATGCTAGCTGGGCTTGAAAAGAAGCATAGAAGATACAAAAGAACCCCTTTCTGGAGAAATAAAAGACCTAAAATCTAACCAACTTCAAATCAAAAAAGCTATTACTGAGGTGCAATAAAAAATGGAGACTCTTACTGCTAGGATGAATGAGGCAGAAGAGAGAATTAGGGATACAGAAGATCACATGATGGAGAATATAGAGGTGAGAAAAAGAGAGATAAACAACTATGGGACCACAAGGGGAGAATTCAAGAGATAAGTGATACCATAAGATGAAACAGTATTAGAATAATTGGGACCACAGAAGAAGAAGAAAGAGAGAGAAGTGCAGAAGGTATACTGGAGCAACTTATAGCAGAGAATTTCCCTCATTTGGGGAAGGGAACACACATCAAAGTCCAGGAGGCACAGAGAACCCCACTCAAAAACAATAAAAACAGGTCATGACACCATCACCTAGTAGTAAAATTTACAAGTCTCAGAGACAAAGAGAAAATTCTTAAAGCAGCTCAGGATAAGAGGTCTGTAACATACAATGATAGAAATATTAGACTGGCAGAAGACCTATCCACAGAGACCTGGCAGGCCAGAAAGGACTGGCATGATGTATTGAGAGCATTAATGAGAAAATATGCAGCCAAGAATACTATAACCAGCTAGGCTGTCTCCTATTGAAAATAGGAGAGATGAAAAGCTTCCAGGAAAAACAAAAACTAAAAGAATTTGCCAACACTAAACCAACCCTACAAGAAATATTAAAAGTGGTCCTCTAAGCACAGAGGGCCTACAAGTAGTAGATCAGAAAAGAAAAGAGACAATATACAAGGACAGTCACCTTACAGGCAATACAATGGCACTAAATTCATATTCTTCAATAGTTACCCTGAAAGTAAGTAGATTAAATGCTTCAATCAAAAGACACTGGTACCAGAATGGATAAAAAAACACAAGACCCATTGATATGCTGTCCACAAGAAACTCATTTGAGACCCAAAGACACCTCCAGATTGAAAGTGAGGGGGTAGAAAACTATTTACCATGCTAATGGACATCAAAAGAAAGCTAGGGTGGCAATCCTTATATCAGAAAAATTAGATTTTAAGCTAAAGACTATAATAAGAGATGACGAAGGACACCATATCATACTTAAACGGTCTATCCAACAGGAAGATCTAACAATGTTAAATATCTATGCCCCTAACATGGGAGCAGCCAATTATATAAACCAATTAATAATAAAATCAAAGAAACACATCGACAATAACACAATAATAGTAGGGGACCTTAACACACCCTCACTGAAACGGACAGATCATCAAAGCAAAAGATCAACAAAGAAATAAAGGCCTTAAATGACACAACGGACCAGGCAGACATGACAGATATACTCAGAACATTCCATCCCAGAGCAACAGAATACACATTCTTCTCTAGTGCACATGGAATATTCTCCAGAATAGATCACATCCTAGGCAATTCAGGTCTCAACTGGTACAAAAGACGGATTATTCCCTGAATATTTTCAGACCACAATGCTCTGAAACTAGAACTCAATCACAAGAGGAAAGTTGGAAAGAACTCAAATACATGGAGGCTAAAGAGCATCCTACCAAAGAATGAATGGGTCAACCAGGAAATTAAAGAAGAATTTTGAAAATTCATGGAAACAAATGAAAATGAAACACAAGTGTTCAAAATCTGTGGGACACAGCAAAGGCAGTCCTGAGAGGAAAGTATATAGTGATACAAGCCTTTCTCAAGAAATAAGTAAGGTCTCAAGTACACAATCTAACCCTACACCTAAAGGAGCTGGAGAAAGAATAGCAAAGAAAGACTAAACCCAGCAGGAGAAGAGAAAACATGAAGAGCAGAGCAGAAATCAATGAAATAGAAACCAAAACAACAACAACAACAACTGTGGAACAAATCAATAAAACTTGGAGCTGTTTCTTTGAAAGAATTAATAAGATTGATAAACCCCTTATCAAAAAGAAAAGAGAAAGGACCCAAATAAGTAAAATCATGAATGAAAGAGGAGGGATGGCAACCAACACCAAAGAAATACAAACAATTATAAGAACATATCAACAACTATATGCCAACAAGTTTGAGAGTCCGGAAGAAATGGGTGCATATCTAGAGATGTACAAACTACCAAAACTGAACCAGGAAGAAACAGAACATGTGAACAGACCCATAACCAGTAAGGAAATTGAAGCAGTCATCAAAAATCTCCCAAAAAACAAGACCTCAGGGCCAGATGGCTTTCCAGGGAATTCTACCAAACATTTAAAAAAGAATTAATGCCTATTCTCCTGAAACTGTCCCAAAAAACAGAAATGGAAGGAAAACTTCAAACTCAATTTATGAGGCCAGGATAACCTTGATCCCAAAACAAGACAAGGACCCTATCAAAAAGGAGAATTACAGACCAATATCCTTGATGAACACAGATGCAAAGATTCTCACCAAAATACTAGCCAATAGGGTCCAACAGTAAATTAAAAGGATTGTTCACCAAGATCAAATGGGATTTATCCCTATGCTGCAAGGTTGATTCAACATCAGCAAATCAATCAATATCATACATTACATTAATAAAAGAAAATAAAAGATACGATACTCTCAGTAGATGCTGAAAAATCTTCTGACAAAGTACAGCATCCTTTCTTGATCAAAACTCTTCAAAGTGTAAGGATAGAGGATACATTCCTCAACACCATAAAAGTCAGCTATGAAAAACCCACAGTGAATATCATTCTAAATGGGGAAAAACTGAGAGCTTTTCCCCTAAGGTCAGGAACATGGAGGGATGTCCACTCTCACCACTGCTACTCAACATAGGACTAGAATTTCTAGCTTCAGCAATCAAACAACAAAAAGAAAGAAAAGGCATCCAAATTGTCAAAGAAGTCAAACTCTCACTCCTTGAAGATGATATGACATTTTAGGTGGAAAACCCAAAAGACTCCACTTTAAAAGTGCTAGAACTCATTCAGAAATTCAGTAAAGAATTAGGAAATAAAATCAGTGCACAGAAATCAGTGGCATTTCTATATACCAACAGCAAGACAGAAGAAAGGGAAATTAAGGAGTCGATCCCATTTACAATTGCACCCAAAACCATAAGATACCTAGGAATAAACCTAACCAAAGAGGCAAAGAATATGTACTCAGAAAACTATAAGCTACTCATGAAAGAAATGGAGAAAGACACAAAGAAATGGAAAACATTCTATGCTCATGGATTAGAAGAACAAATATTGTGAAAATGTCTATGCTACCTAAAGCAATCTACACATTTATTTCAATCCCTATCAAAATGCCATCAACTTTTTTCAAAGAAATGGAACAAATAATCCTAAAACTTATATGGAACCAGAAAAGACCTGAATAGCCAGAGGAATATTGAAAAAGAAAACCAAAGTTGGCAGCATCACAATTCCAGACTTCAAGCTCTATTACGAAGCTTTAATCATCAAGACAGTATGGTACTGGCACAAAAACAGACACATAGGTCAGTGGAACAGAATAGAGAGCCCAGAAATGGACCCTCAACTCAATGGTCAACTAATCTTCAACAAAGAAGGAAAGAATATTCAGTGGAAAAAGACAGTCTCTTCAACAAATGGTGTTGGGAAAATTGGACAGCCACATGCAGAAGAATGAAACTGGACCATTTCCTTACACCACACACAAAAATAGATTCAAAATGGAAGAAAAACCTCAATGTGAGACAGGAATCCATCAAAATCCTTGAGAAGGACACGGGCAGCAACCTCTTCAACCTCAGCCTCAACAACTTCTTCCTAGAAACATCACCACAGGCAAGAGAAACAAGGGCAAAAATGAACTATTGGGACTTCATCAAGAACAAAAGTTTTTCCCTGCAAAGGAAACCGTCAACAAAACCAAAAGACAACTGACAGAATGGGAGAAGATATTCGCAAATGACATATCTGATAAAGGGCTAGTATCCAAAATCTATAAAGAACTTATCAAACTCAACACCCAAAGAACAAATAATCTAGTCAAGACATGGGTAGAAGACATGAACAGACATATCTGCAAAAAAGACATCCAAATGGCCGATAGACAGATGAAAAAGTGCTCTGCATCACTCAGCATCAGGGAAATACAAATCAAAACCACAATGAGATACCACCTCACACCAGTCAGAATGGCTAAAATTAACAAGTCAGGAAACAACAGATGTTGTCAAAGATGTGGAGAATGGAGAACCCTCCTACACTGTTGGTGGGAATGCAAGCAGGTGCAGCCACTCTGGAAACAGTAGGGAGGTTCTTCAAAAAGATGAATATAGAGCTACACAACCCAGAAATTGCTCTACTGGGTATTTATCCTGAAGTTACAAATGTAGTGATCTGAAGGAGCACGTGCATCCAAATGTTTATAGCAACAATGTCCACAATAGCCAAACTATGGAAAGAGCCTAGATGCCCATAATAGATGAATGGATAAAGAACATCTGAGATACACACACACACACACACACACACACACACACACACACACACACAGGAATACTATGCAGGCATCAAAAAGAAAAAAAAAACAATGAAATCTTGCCATATGCAATGACATAAATGGAACTAGAGGATGTTATGCTAAGCAAAATAAGTCAATCAGAGAAAGACAATCATCATATGATCCCACTGATATGAGGAATTTGAGGAACAAGACAGATCATAGAGGAAGGAAGGGAAAAATGCAACAAGGTGAAACCATAGAGGGAGACAAATCATAAGAGATTCTTAATCTCAGGAAACAAACTGAGGATTGCTGAAGGGGAGGAGGATGAAAGGAATGGGGTGGCTGGGTAATGGACATAGGGGAAGGTATGTGCTATGATGAGAAAATAATAAAATTTAAAAAATTTTTTTAAATGAGGCAAATGGCCAAAAAATATCCAATAGATGAGAACTGAGCTCAAAAGGGCAGTCAAGGATTAGAGTTTTTAAAAACCTAAGTTTCCAGGACACTCTTAGATCCTCTTTTATAATGTGAAAGGTTCATAAGGGCCTTCCCAGAAAAATCCCATTTCACAGGTTTTATGTCAGAAGTAGAGCTGTTTGCAGCCTGAATCTCACTACATAAAGTAGCATCAGGCCAGCTAAGGACAGCATGTTCTGTCACTTGGATGACTGAAATGTCCTCCTGTCTTTCTTCCCCTCCAGAAGTCCCATCACAGCCCAAATTATTTTCCATTTTCCATCCCCGTGGTCTATCCAAAACCCTATGTTAACTCTATTATTCTCATGCTTGATGTTCTTCAATAAATTCCCACAGACCTCGGGATAAAATCTAAACTCACTAAAATTGCTTATAAGAAAGACTGTCAGAAGACAGGTCTCGCCCACCTCAAATTTCTTCTGTCCTGAAATGTACTCTCTCTCTCCTCCAAGGACTTTGTGCAGATTTTTTATTCTAGTATTCTTTGCTAATTCTCCCTATCATCAGGTCCCTGACTCTGAACCTTACCCTGGTAAGACAAAAGTGAATCCCTCTGGGAAATGGTCCAACAAAGCCCTACCCTTTGGCTTTATGACATCCATGACTATAGTAAGGCCTTATTATTAGATTTTCTTACTAAAATAGACACTCATGGGAAGCGGGGGAAGCCTCTGAATTATTCACTGATCTGTCACAGTGGGCTAGCATAGTGCTGACACATACAAGGTGGATGATAAATGTTTGGTAACCGAGTGAAAGAGAGCTCAGACTGAGATTTTCCTGCCAATAAAATTCTGCTAACAAGTAGCTTGAAGTCCTCAATCAATCCAAAGAAAGAAATGTCTGGCATTCAAAGTTTTCCAAAAAACTAATATGATTGAAACTAAAACTGCCATTAACACCAAAGACTCACTGAAACAAGACAGTGGTACAATAAATTCAAATAAAATCATACAATTGAAATTGTGTAACTGAACCAATGTAAGTTTGTTTCTTGGTGGGTCACAAACCGCATCAAGTTGAGCTGGCAAAGGAAGAAACTTTTACTTGCAACAAATAAGGAGCTCACAGGAATTGGTTTGCAAAGCCATGACTCTTTGAGAGCGTGAATGGATTCCCTTTGTTTAGGGTTAGGATGAATATTTACACATGGAAGCCCTGTCATCCTATGTAGAGATGGGCATGAGGTCGCACATGTGCCTTAAGGAAACATGCCTATAACCAACATGGCATGTTATGTATATTAGGCTGAGGCTCCTCCCTGGCTGGAGATTTTAGTATTAAAATGAGGTAAAGGTGATTGTAAGTCATTCCAGAGGTCACCACATGATCCATCTGCACACATGTGAGTCAGCGTTAGCTCAAACGGTCTGGGTGGTCTGGGCCAGAAGGAGACTTTGTCATGGCAGTTGCCATCACCTGGGGGGGGGGGTTGGGTTTCATTTGGGTGAGTTGAAGGGAAATCTGGAAAGAAGAGCTTAGAGAAAAATGTAAGATGAAGGCGAGTATAAGCAGGTAGGCAGTGAAGGCCAGGTCCTGGGGTCTAGCTGGTGATGGTGGCATGGGATACTTAATATTCATTCAAGACTAATAGGTAAGAACCCTTATGGTATGCTATTTTTGCAAAAGAGCTATTTTGATATAACCCAAATAACAAAGAATTGACCTTATTTTCAACTGGCTACTTTGACTCTGGTTGAAAGCTAAAAGAAATGGAAAATGCTGGTTCATTTATTTAGCTGACTTTTTAAATGAGGCAGTTTAACATATTTCAACCTCTCTAATTAATCTTGATTCCTAGCTACATTCGTGAAAATTAATGTTTGGTGTTTTCCTTGCAAGCAGCTCACATATTTCTTTAAGTACTATAGATTTGGAAAACCTAATAGATCATGGACAGTATTGACTTGGGCAATCTCAAATTTGATTATTTACTTTAAGATAAAAGCTGTGTGAGTGTGATTTTTCTAAAACACTATATTGTGATCTGGCAAATTGGGTATCTACTTTAATTTAATGCTTCTTTATTGACAGGATGCTGTTGTCACTGCAAGATAATTTATCATCTCCTTTTGTTTGAAGCTTCATATTTTTCTCTGGTGTGAAGCCTATCTGTTACTATCCTATAAGAAGCATGAACATGAAATTTTATCAAAACCTCAACTTGTCAAAAATAAAAAAACTAGTGAGGTTGTATTTTCTCCAGAAATTGGCCATTTAAGAAAGAAATTGTTCTATTCTCATTCCAGATAACAAATTCCAATTCATTTTTCTTAAGATTTTATTTATTTATTTATTTATTTATGTAACACAGAGAGAGAGAGAGATCACAAGCAGGCAGAGAGGCAGGTAGAGAGAGGGGGGGGAAGCAGGCTCCCCGCTGAGCCGAGAGCCCGATGCGGGGCTCCATCCCAGGACCCTAAGATCATGACCTGAGCCGAAGGCAGAGGCTTAATGCACTGAGCCACCCAGGTGCCCCACCAATTCATTTCTGAGACTAAAAAAGCATCATTTAAATGGGTAATGTTTTCTATTAATATATATATATATAATTCATTAAGTGTTAGATAATGCATTTAAAACTTATATACAAATTTAAAATATTCCATATTACTTTGAAAAACCCTGTTTGGAGTATTATAAAAAATATTATGTATTTTAATTAGTCCTACCCCATTGAAAACTTAAGGTGAGGGAATGTACACTTAATAAATAAAACTGAAGTTTTCGTTGAACTCTCCCTGCTGCTAGCTGAGTTTTCATATATGTATTTCAGAAGAACTTCCAACAATAGAATCAGATTCCCAGGCATGAGCAACCATGCTACAAAGAGGATAAATCCACCATCAGAGAACTTCAGTTCTTAGCACCAGCAATTACTAGCTGTGTGTCTTGAGGAAAGTTGTTCAATCTAAGTTCTGGTTTAATCACCCATAAAATGCCAGCAGCAACAACCCTTTGCAGAGCTCGAGGACTAAATGAGACAGAATGTTTAAAGTGCTTTGCATACTCTTTGGAATTTAGCAAGCCATCAATAAATATTAGAATTACAATTAATATTGGGTGTAGGTTGGGAATTAAGATTCATGCCCTAGACAAGTTTCCTTTTAGACCTGGGGGATACTAGTATTGCCACCTCCTGAGAGTTTATTTTATCCATCAACCCCCCTTCCCTGTTACAGTCCCAGCATCTATAGCTTAACCACCTCAGACAACTGAGAATTCTTGCCAGTCTTCCTGGCAGTCTTCTCTAATGTGAGAACTCCTCGCTTGAGGGTTTTCTGTTACCCCCATCCACAGATACTCCGTGTTTGGACCTGCTACCAGCTGGAGCTTGCTCACACAGCTGTCAGACTGATCTATTTGCTATTCTGGGTTTTCTTCAAGTTCTTGGTGTTGGGGGTCTCTCACACTTACCTCCCATCTACCTACCTATTCACCCCAGAGCCCTGTTTGGAATCTTAGCACCCACTAGCTGGAAGCAACATGTGGAAGCTACTTGTACTAAAGAAATCTGTGACATTCACCTTCATAAATGTCACAAAGAAGCAGGGTTAATCATAAAATCCAGATTTAATTATTTCACAACTTTCAAAAAATCAGCCATCTTAATTTTTAATTTAATCATCACAAAATCTACAGGAGGGCAATAGTAACTGTTTCCAATATTAGAAAAGAACTGCCAGTATTTTCTAAAGAAAGTTCATCCATGTTCATGAATAATATTGATTGGTAATTTTATTATTTTGGTCAAGTTTTGTAATGTGCGGGCCACAAATAAAACATTTTGGGACATGTTCCTTTCTGCTCTATTTTCTAAATACTTCTTTTAAGAGTGCTACTATGTCTTCCTTAAATGTTTGAGAGAATTCACCAGTGAAACTTGGGATAGAGTTCTCATTGTAGGAGTATGTTGATAATGAATTAAATTTCTTTAATAAATGTAGAGCTACTCAGTTTTTCTTTTTCATCATTTAGGTAAAATGTTTTACAAGGCATTTGTTTATTTTATCTAATGGATACACTTGTTGTATTCAAATTCTCTTTCATTCCCAGTATTTTTAAATTGTGTTTTATTATTTTCTACAGCAGCCTTGCTACATTTTTTAGTATACTTTTTTAAACTGCGATAATAGATGTAACAAAATGCACATAATATAAAAACCATCTTAACCATTTTTAAGTATGCAGTTCAGCCATGTTAAATGCAGTCACCTCTGCAAACAAACCCCAGAATGCTTTTCATCTTGCAAAACTAAAATTCTATACCTATCAAAAAATTCCCCATTTGCTCTTGCCTCCAGATCCTGGCAACCACATAATGTTGGCCTTTATGAATCTGCCCATTCACATAAACCATACTGTATAGTGTTTGTCTTTTTGCAACTGGCTTATTTTATTTTGCATATTATCCTCAAGGTTCATCCCTGTTGTAGCAAGTGTCAGAATGCCCTCCCTTTTTCATGCTGATATTCTATTGTATATGTACCACATTTTGTTCTACCAGACTTGGGTGGCTTCCACCTTTTAGCTATTATGAATGATATTGCTATGAACATGGATGTACAAATACCTTCTCAAGGCCCTGCTTTCAACTATTTCAACTATTTCAATTATACCTAGCAGGGGAATTGCTGGATCACATAATAATTCTATTTTTAATTTTTTGAGGAACCATCATGATTCCCATTACAGTCATGCCATTTTATATTCCCCTAACAGTGTATAAGTTTATCCTTTCTTTAAAAGATTTTATTTATTTATTTGCCAGGGAGAGAGAGCAAGCATGAGAGAGAGCACAAGCAGGGGAAGCAGCAGGCAGAGGGAGAAGCAGGCTCCCGGCTGAGCAAGGAGCCCAAGGTGGGACTCGATCCCAGGACCCTGGCATGGTGACCTGAGCCAAAGGCAGATGCTTAACCAACTGAGCCACCCCAGTGTCCCTGTACAAGTTTTTCAATTTCTCCAGATCTTTGCCAACACTTATTTTCTGTGGGTTGTTTTTTTTTTTGTAGTAACCATTGGGTATGAAGTAGACTACAATTTTAATTTTTGTCTTTCCTGTACCAGACAGTATTCTAAGTGCTTTACATGTGTTCCTTAACTCATTTAATGATCACAGAAATACTATGAGCTAAGTATCATTATTAACCCTATTTAGAGAATGTTTGTGAATTCAGATAAGATACTTAGAAACACTTTAATCTTTCCAGATTGCATTTCTGAACTCTGTTAAGCATCTAAGAGAAGCTTAGAAAAGATATTGTTTGTCTTAGTCCAACATGGACAGAGGCAGAAATCTCCAGTCTTGCTAGGATTTTTATCAGTTTTCAAAATCAATTGTGTCAATTTTCAAGGACACTTGGCTTTTAGCACTTCGCTATCATAGGTCAGGATTCTACTATTAATTGTTAAAAAACAAAACCACAGCTTTTGTAGTGAAGCTCAGACTGAATATTGGGAGATCCAGGTTAGTAAAATGAGCAAGTCACTGAAAAACTTTACATCTAGTACTTTCAGCTGTAAAATAAAGGAAAATCTATAAAATGAGGAAAATCAGTTTCTACATTACAGGTTTTTGGTGAAGGGGTCAGGCAATAATGTCTGTGAAGGACTTCATACATTGTCTAAAACGGCAGTTCTCAAAGTGATCCATGGAGCTGTGTGGTTCCTAAGACTCTCGTATTGAGTCATTAAGGGCAAACTATGTTCAGTAGTTTTGAAATAATACTAAGTATGATTTTAGTTATTGTTATTAATTATTATTAATACAATAATACTAAGGTATCATTCACCTTTTTCACTGTTGACATTTGCACAGATGATGCACAATCCATGGTATGAGAATATGCATGAAGAACTTTTGCTTTTGGAAACATTATGATGGTCTTAAGGAAAACTGTAATAGCTTGAGTTGAGAGGTAAACCACTTGGTTTACCTTGAACATCTTTTTTCATAGAACACTAGCTTTAAGAGAATGACTAACAGACAAAAATAGTTATTAAAACTCAGGTATTTGACATTTCCTTGAAAATGAACAAAAGGAGCTTATTGCTTTGTAGAAAACAACTGACAAGTATTTCCTGACAAACATATAATTCAAGATTTCAAACAGAAATTGCTATCTGTCATCGGAAAATTTGTATCTACTATGATGAACTCAACATGCCATACTTACAACATTTTCTGATGGGTTCAATAGTGATATTAATAAGTGAGGTTATTTTTTTTTTAATTATAAAATGAAATGTGTCAACATTGGGTGGACTGTATAATTCAGTGAGCCAATAACTTCCAAATAATCAAATACATGCACAGGTAAAAAGATTTACTAAAAGGGCAAGGGAGATCAGGGGATTTTATGTAAATTTTTATGTATGAAAATTCATTGATATGGTTTCAGATTCCACAGTGTGACTAATCTTTAAGAAATTACCACTCGCCAAGCTTCGGTGTAGTATCAAAGATAAATATTCTCAATTACAGGAAATATTTTAAAATATTCTTATCTTTTTCCATCTACATAGTGAGCCTGCATTTTCTTCATATCCTTGCAACATACTGAATACAGAAGCTGATGCATATTCAGCTTTTATTAAGACAGACGTTAAAAACATTTGCAAATAGATAATACAGTGTCACTTCTAACTAATCTTTTTCTTTTAAAAAGCTAAAATTGCGGGGTGCCTGGGTGGCTCTGTGGGTTAAAGCCTCTGCCTTTGGCTCAGGTCATGGTCTCAGGGTCCTGGTATCGAGCCCCGCATAGGCTCTCTGCTCTGCAGGCAGCCTGCTTCCCCCTGCCTCTCTGCCTACTTGTGATCTCTCTCTCTGTGTCAAATAAACAAATGAAATCTTTAAAAAATAAAAATAAAAATGTGCTATTTAGAGCAACTTTCAATGGATTTAATACAGATATTTTAAAATAAATCAATTCATTAAATATAATAAAATGCACAATATTTTAACATCCACACATTTGTGAGTCATACTTCATCTTACACCTTTCTTCTAGAAAATTATTTAATTATTTCACTTAACTACAGACAAAAAACAATCACATGATTGGGAGGGTCTTTAAAACACTCCATATCCCCTTCTCTCTTTTCTCAGCACAGACTCCTGACTCTCATGTCTTGATCTCTTATAGCTCTCTGCCCTGAGGTATTCAGATACGACAGCTAAATTATTGTAAATTTTAGTGTGATAGCATCAATACTGCTCTTCCCATTTCATACTTCAAAAATATGTCTTAAATGAAATAAAAAATAATAATGAAACAATTAAAAAAAGGAAACCAGGAAAGTGAACAAGTACCATCTTAAATAAATTCACTGTCTACTAAAGAATATATGTATACACATATATATATGTGTATATATATATATATAGTATATATCGAAGAAATTGCCAGAAAATAAGCCTAACATGGAAATAAAAACAATCACAGTCTACCACTTCATTTTGCTGTATGTTAAGTAAGCTTTTAAAATCTAGCAATTTCTAAATTAAGCCACTGCAAATCTTAAATAGTGCTCAGAGAAGTGAATAATTTCTGGTTGTTACACGTTTTCTTTTTGGTTAAGTGTGGGGTTGAAAATGAGTATTCTCGGGGTACCTGGGTGGTTCAGTGGATTAAAGCCTCTGTCTTCAGCTCAGGTCATAATTCCAGGGTCCTGGGATCGAGCCCCACATCGGGCTCTCTGCTCATCGGGGAGCCTGCTTTCCACTTTCTCTCTGCCTGCCTCGCTGCCTACTTGTGATCTCTGTCTGTCAAATAAATAAATAAAATCTTAAAAAAAAAAAAAAGAAAATGAGTATTCTCAGCCACTGAACTGATAGCACTTTATTTATAGCCTACTGTATTTACCCTAGCAGGTAACAGCCATAATCTTTTGCTACTAACACCCAGGAAGGAAAATATTCAGTGCCAGGAGGAAATAGTAACGAAAGAATCCATGGTGTTATATTTTGCAAGTTTGTGCAAGTATTTCTTTAACAAGAAGCCAAGAGCAAATCTCTAGAAATCCAAAATAGAAAAATACAATGAAAATGCATTTTGGGAAAGCTTAACTATGTTTCCAACCTAATTCCTATAATGTTTTACCTTTTAACTTCGGGAAAATTTTACTAATTCTTCAGAAACTTAAATCCTCTGGTCAACTAACTTTTTGATTCCTTTTTTTCCCTTGAAGACGACAGATTTTGTTTTGTTTTGTTTTTTTCTGTGAAGATGCAATGTAGTTAAAAATTATTAGTTGATTACCATTTTTCTGTGTGTGAACAACTTCTAAATTAGAAGAAATAAGATTAATGAAAGAAAGGTAGAACCTCCTACTTTGATTAGCCATTTTTTGGGTTTTAAGTTTCAGCTATAGGGGAGATTTTATTGTGAAATTTTACTTCACAATGTACAATTTTACTTCACAATTTATCATATTGTTTAAGATATTTAACTTATCACTAAATAGAATGAATAGTCCTTTTCTTTCCTCATGTATTATTCAAAGTGTTTCATTTTGAACTGTTGGTGATTCCCTTAAACAAGTGTGTATTTTGACAGATGTTTAGCATAGATCAACTTCAGATTTATATTGCCACCAGAGAAATACAGAACATCTGGCATTTTTGAAAATGAGCCTTTCTTGATTTATTTAAGTATAATAAATGTATTTACATGACTGTGATTCTGAATTTTATAGTAACAGACTCTAAGACTAATGAATCTGAGAATAACTTAAATATCCATTCAGTCCCAGCTTCACTGGAATGCCTCCCTAATCTATTTTTTTCCCTTTTAGCTATTCTTCTAATTCACTGCTTAATTGCCTAACATATAAAGAGGCATTTTGCCTAAATGAAGCAACATCAGTAAAACAAATGAGGCTAGACATTGACTATGATATCCATTCTAGTGCTTAATCACTTACCCACAGAAGATTATCTCTGAAGGGCTCTAGTCCCTCTTCTATTTCTCTCCAACAACACTCACATACATATTCTAGAAGCATTTTATTTTATTTGCATTTAGTGAGAGTAAGCTTATATATGGCAAGTCGACAAAGTTTAAAGTCACACAGCCAATAATTTTAAGTACTGACCTGAGCTTCCTACATTGAATTCCTCTTTTAACAACATTTGGAAAGGAGTTTTATAAGACTAAATGAAATTAACATCACCTGCTTTTGTACAGAACAGAAAAATATATATATATCCACAAGTTTCCAGAAGGATAGTCTGTAACTATCACCAGATTTTACTGGAGATTCAATAGTAAGGGCATCACAGAATGAAGAAAGAATAAACAGGTGTGGTCTCACTTCCCCCAGGTCTGTTTCCTATTGGTTCCCACTCATTAGCTATTTTAATAGAAACTTCACCCTACTAATTCTATTCTGGAATGGTGTTGCTTTGTTCATTAGGGTCCCAGTAGAAAACAAGGTATACTAAGATGGAATTTTTACAATAATGAAGAGACTAGTTACAAAGAAGGGAAAAGGAACTGATAAGGACTATTAAAACATTCTGGGACAAGCAGATGTAGAAGCTAGCTATTGAACAGAGTCACAGGGAACACATTCCAGCCTCAGAATCCAATTAGGTAGAGCCTGTGAGACTGAAAATGTAACACAGTCCCTGAGATGGTATTTTGGGGGCCCATCTAGTAAGTGGCATAGACTATGTGCAACATGTTGGCTGTATTGGAGAAAATGTAGAGACCTTAAAATAGTCATCTGATCAAAAGAAAGCAGGTTATCTCCTGGCCCAATAACCAGTGAATCCTGATGTTAGAAGACACATGCATGGCCAGGTTATATAGGAAATACCACTCCAAAATACTGACAGCCCAAAGTCTACAGAGACCCATCAAGCTTTATTCCTTCACACTATGTATTTCACAAAATTTGCTCATCAGGTCTGCAAAGGTACCATCCAACAGCAGGAGGGAGCAAGACAATTCTTTATTTCTATACATTTTTTTGCCATTTTGGCAGAATGCAAGATGCCCTTAAATTCTTAACCTTATATATTGTACTGGTCTGTCTCTATGTCTAATAGACTTAATTAAGTCTGGGTCTAAAAGAGTAGGGAAGGAAACTGTAGGAATCTGATGAGAGTTGGAGCCAAAGAAGTTCCTCAAAGGAGATATAATTTGAAAGGGAGAATTAGACCAGAACCAAACAACCGAGATGGGGTAGGAAAGGAAGTAACTCATCCTTTCTCCTCTCTACTCTGATCTCCCATTGGCCAAATTTAACTGGAAGCCCCAGTACAAAGCAGCTCCGGTGATACATCTGAAAAGTCAATTCTAGAGTCACAGAACAGGGCAGGAAATTTATAGAGGCAGTGTGGAGGGCCGGGGGGAAAGGGGTGCAGACAAGCAAAGAGAATAAGGAAACGAACTAAGTTACTAAAATTGTCGTTATCCTGTAAATCAAATCACATATAAAGTCAAAAGGGTAACTGTCTACTTAAGGAAACTGAGGTATGAATTCTTCTCATTTTAGGCAAATTCTCAATTATTTTATATTTTAAATATTTTATATCAATATGCAAGGTCTTTGAATGTGTAAACATCTCAAAATAAAAAAAAATTAATTTCTTTTAAGGAAAATACTTCTAATTTTCTTTTTAGAAAACAATGGCTTCAATTTCTTCATTTTAAAATAATTTAATGTTGGGGCACCTGGGTGGCTCAATCGGTTAAGAGTCTCCCTTCAGCTCAGATCATGATCCCAGAGTGCTGGGATCAAGTCCTGCACTGGGCTCCCTGCTCAGTGGAGAGCCTGTTTCTCCCTCTCCCTCTGCTGTTCCCCCCGTTTGTGCTCTCTCTCTCTTTTACTGTCAAATAAATAAATGTAATCTTTTTTTTAAAAAAAGGAAAATAATTTAATGTTATTAAGTGACCCTAAGTGTTATTACAGAACTATGGTTCTAATTTTAAACATCAAACGATCCCTACATTAGCAACTCTTTGGATTCAGTGTTGAGCATCTTTTCTTAAGTTTTATGTTAACACCTAATGCTTTTTATAATGCTATGTAACTATGTCATTAAATTAGAGATTTTTTCTTTTTTGTTCTACTGCTTTTTTAAAAAATTTGAGTATAGTTTGCATACAGTAAAGGATAAAACATTAAGCACGATAAATTTATATAAATATATCTATACACATACCCATATGTTCTAGCTATATATCTAGAGATATATCCATACAACCAGCATCAGAAGAAGTATAGGACATTAGTTAAAATTTCAGTCAGGATCTGTCAGCCCTGTTTATAAGAGAATCATGACAATGTGTTGCTCATTTTGGGCTCAGAAAATGTCCCTCAGGCCTTCTTATCCTTGTTCTTGCCTATTTGACACAGTCATCCTAACATGCCCTACTTAGACACAGCACTCAATGTTTGGCTCACATCCCATAGTACAAACTGGCATCAGAGGAGTAAAAGAGGAATTCCCATTTGGCAACCATCATAGCAAAAACTGATTTAGGCAAAAAACATCAACAGATGTTAAAAAGTAAAAGTACAATGAGGACTAGAATGCTTATCTGGTCTCACAAAATTTATTAATTATACAATATATTTATTAATTATAAAAGAAAATAGTAAGTTTACAATCCAGAAACTTGGCAGAAACCCAAACTAATGAGAGCTAATATCATTAGTAATTCTTCCTGATATCACGAACTGAGAAGAACAAAACAATGCTCCCATGCGATCCTGTCAAAATTGAATAAGTGAACTTGATCATGGGAAGACATTACCAAAACCTAAATTGACAGTCATTCTCTAAAATACCAAGCCAGTTCTCTTCAAAGATGTTAACACCACTAAAGACACAGAAAAATGGGGAAATGGAATTCATGTTCCCTAGAAAAGATAATATTGGGACAATAGTAAAACTTGGAATACATATCAATGTTAAGTCCCCGTTTTAATTATTATACATTGGCTACATAGGGGAATGTTCTTGTGTTGAGCAAATACACCACAAACTGTACCACATAAGAGGCATGAACTGTTCCACATAAAATGATGTGAATTGTAGAACACAGATGACATAAAGAGAAAGATACCTATCTATGTAGAGACAAAGAGCACGTGAGAGAAAGCACAAATCCTAACAGAAAAATCTTGATGGAGTGTCGGAATGCTTTGTATTGTTCTTGAAAACATTTTGAAATCCTGTCAAACTATATATATGTATCTTTTCATTTCTGGGGGCTTGTCTAGGATTCCTGTCAAAACAAAAAGTTAAACAAAGATGAGAGAAAGGAGGTAGAGTTTAGGCTAGGTAAAGGAGCACCACAGCAGAACACAACAAAGGCCAGTCCTAGTCCTAAAGCAAAACAAAGAACATGGAACAAAGTCCCATTCCTCCTACCACGAAGCAGAGCTTATTCTCTCCATTCTAGCAAAACCCAGGAAAGGAAAGATCTCAGGGCAGAAAGAGTGGTTGATGCTAAAGGAAAGCAAGATCCAGGTGTGGCATTTTTATTCACAAATGGCGCCCCATGCCCCGAGCACAGAGACTGTAAAACAGCTTCCTCTGGCAGGACCAGGCTTGCTTCCATAATGGACACCCTCTGTTAACAGTGAGGACGACTGGATGCTGAATAGAAAGTGCGCTCAGTGTCTCACCATTACACTAAACAATGATGCTGGGATCCCCAAGAATGGCTGATACTAACATTTCCTGCAGCCTGGCAGAGGGTAGGCTCTGAGTCTGACTTGGGGGTGTTTTAAACAGAGAGTTCCAATTTCTTCACTTGTCACCAATGCTTGTTGTCTTTTGTGTGTTTGATAATACCCATCCTAACAGGTGTGAGGTATCTAATTGTGACTTTGATTTGTACTTTCTTGATGATGAGTGATGTTGAGCATCTATTCATATGCCTATTGGCCATCTCTATGTCTTCTTTGGAGAAATGTCTATTCAAGTCTTTACCCACGTTTTAATTGGGTTACCAATTTTTTTTTTGTTACTGAGTTGTAGGAGTTCCTTATATATTTTGGGTATGAACCTCTTATCAGATACGTAGTTGGCAAATATTTTCATTTATTCTGCAGGCTGCCTTTTCATTCTATTGATTGTTTCCTTTACCAAGTATTGGTGATGATGTAGAGAAATTGAAATGCTTGTGCATTGATGGTGGAAATGCCAAAATGTGCAGCCACTATAAAAAACAGTATGGAGTTTCATCAAAGAAATAGAACACCACTAGATCCAGCAATCCAATCTCTAGATATTTATCCTAAAGAAGTTGAAATCAAGATCTCAAAGACATATTCGCCCTTCCTTGTTCATTACATCACTATTTACAATAACCAAGATGTAGATATGACTTCAATGTTCATTAATGAGTAAGAGGGTAAAGAAAATGAGGCATATACATACATTACAGTATAATTCAGCCTTTAAAAAAAGGAATCATACAGTATGTGACAACATAGATCACACTTAATGACATTAGGCTGAGTGAAATAAAGAAGTCACAGAAAGACAAATATTGCATGATTTTACTTTTATGAGGTATCTAAAATAGTCAAACTCATAGAAATTGAGTATAATGGTGGTTTCTAGGGACTGGAGGGAAAGGGAAATGTCAGGTTGTTAGTGGGTATATATTTTGTAACAGAAGATGAACATACTCTAGAGATTGCTGTACAACTCATGACTAGAGTTAACAATACTGTATTGTACACTTAAAAATCTGTTGAGAGTAGACCTTAATAATACCACATAAAGTAAAAACTAAAAGTTTCTTTGAGCTGCCCCTCCCCCAAAAAGGAGAACAAAATAAATGTTTTAAATTGGGGGTTAAATTTCTGTGATGAATTAAGAATTGGCTCAAATTCTTTATGACTCTCCCATAAAGGGGGAGGGGGCTGTTTTTCAGGGTATTTTTTTTTTAATGTTTTTCTCAATGATTCTAGAAAGGGCCTATGCCTTCTTTGGCTAATAGAATATGACAGGAGTAGCACTGAACCAGTTTTCCATCCAGCCTTTGAGAGATCTGGCAGTTTCCACTTCTTCTCTTTGAATGCTCATTTTGGAAGTCCTGGGCTTCTAAGGAATCTGACAATCTTCTGTAGAGACCAAGTGCAGTGGCCATGTGCAAAGGAAAAGAACCTGAGATTACCTGCAAGAGAAGCTGAGCAACCCTAGCAACCCAACTGAAATCAGCCTTCCTACGGTTCTCAAGGCATATAAGGGAGCCATCTTGAATATTCTGGCCCAACTTGAGCCCCCAAGTGGCTCCAGTCCCAGCTGACATCATGTGGAAAAGAAGATACACCCTGGTGAGTCTAGTTAACTCTCAGAATCACAAGAGGTTATAAAATAGTTGTTGTTTAAGCAACTAAGATTTAGAGTAGTTTATTATGCAGCAAAAAATAACCAGGTTGGTTTATATTCATTCACATTCATAATTATTTCCTTCATTAAGTAAATATTTTATTAAGCATTGAATAAGGAGCCCAGGGGTAGGCTTCTTGCTGGTGATTTCTGTCTAGCTAGAAAAGAAACATCAAACACATAAGAACATAACAATGTATCTCTGATATGCGCAGCTAGAAGGAGGTGAATGGAATGCGAAGTGTTTGACCCAAGCATGGAAGCCAAGGCGATGAAGATTAGATGGCAATCAAAAGAGGTAGTAGGAGGTGACTCCACATGGAAGAAGCAACTACCCATGAGAAAGCCTTATAGTATTTCAGAGCATGGCACGGTGAGGACTAAGAGAAGGTTATTGCAGCTGGGGTTCAGGACACTAGGGGATATGTGGTCAGTTGAGGCCATAGTCAAAGGCTGTGGTCAAAATTAACTTAATAAACATGTAAATAGGGACCATCATGTTCACTTAATATTTTTACTACCTAGAACATTTCCTGACACAGTAGATGTTCAACCCATGCTAAATGTTTCCAGGAAGGAAGGAAAGAAGAAGGGAAAGGAGGACATTGTTCTTTGCTCTTATGTAATCTGCTTACACAGGAGTATGTTCTCATTCAGTCAAATTTTGCTGCATATTAAAATAACCTGGGATTTTTTTTTTAAATCTCCATACACAAGCTGGACTATATATCTAATGAGTTAGAATCTCTTTAATGGGTGGTGGGGTGTCTGGGTGGCTCAGTCAGTTAAGCTGTTGATTTCAGCTCAGGTCTCGATCTCAGGGTCATGAGTTCAAACCCCACATTGGGCTCCACACTGGTTGTGGAGCCTACTTAAAAAAAAATCTCTTGAGTGGGACTCAGACATCACAGGAGATTTCAGTGCAAAGCCAAGTTTGAGGAGTGATGTTCCTTTGAGTCTGTGCTCTTCACAGTAAAGTGGGGAATAGTGCTCCCTGAATCATTTTCTGTGTTGACCTTGCAATTTTAAAGGTCAGCAAATGAATCTTGGTTTTAAGGCCACCAGACATTGGTAAGAAATGGAGAACAAAGAATCAGCATTGAGTAATATCACATCTTACTGAAAATACAAAAATCTAATTTAAAAAATAGGTCTCTATGCCTGTGTGCTAATGAATTATGTAAGTAGACTAGGTAGGGGTTATTTACTGAAACACTCCCTCAATGGAATATATTGAAAAATATGCCAGAAAAAAATGAGCAAATCTGGTTCAATTACTACTATATCATGGACTGTTCAATGAAAAAAATATGTTTGATCATAGGCCTCAGCACCAGCCCAGCATAAAAATGTAATTAGTGTTCCAACTTTTAGCTGTATTATTGCTGATAAATTAGCAATGTGAACTCAATTACTAAGTCAGTAATAACTGTGGAAAAGAGCCACAAATGGACACACTATTTTCACTTGTTTATAAAATACAGTTTTGATGCATATACTGAATAATCTTGGGCATTTTTCTTTCTCCTAATTGTGCCTGTCCTGAAGTATTCTATGAAAAGTTATTCTGCATAATTTCACTAACTTCATGGAAAACTTGTCCAGGGAGGATTTGAATATAAGAACGTCTCAGCATTTTTTTGTCTCTCTTTTTTCCAAAACTAAATACTTTTACACACACACAGCTAGTTTGATGCTGTGAAAATATAAAAATGTCTATCATTCAACAACATTCAAAAATGTCTATACACAACTTTATAAATAGTGTACCTGTGATACTAGTTGCCTCTTAGACTAAAGTCCTGTGTTCTAATAAAGAGCAATTTTCACAGAAGACATTTGTCTATTTCTTGGAGCTCCAGTGGTCATGGCAAGGCCAGTCTGTTACCCTGGCTGGTGGGCTATGCTTTTATTTTTGTTTTAGTCATGGAAGCCATGGTTCCTTTATCACTGCATTATATGGGTGGACTATTGAACTGTCTCCATCTGAATCTTGTATCTCTGTAAATGTAACCCTGAAGTTGTGCTTAACTCCTTACTACTGACTGGACTTGAGTCTACATTCCTCTTTCTGTGTGTCATGAGTTGATAAACAGACACGTCCATGACATCAGTTGCCTGAAGTCTTAACACCTTTCTAGTTTACTCTGCTCTTCCTGGTATCTTGGTACTGTTCCCCCTCTCTCCACATACATTTTCCTGCAGGCCATCTGACCATCATATTGACTTCCTAGTAGGGGCTATTTCTACTATTTCTATGCAATGGAATTTTTAGGTGTTGACATGCATTGTTAATTAATCTTCATAACAAATCTGTGAGATAGGAACTATTATTCTTACTCTAAAAATGAGGAAATGAACACATGGAGATTTGTAGTCACTTGCACAAATTCCTAGGGCCACAAAAGGACACAAATATGATGAGCCAGAACTCCCAACCCTAAGTCCTGCTGTTTAATTGTATTCCAACTGGAGGGGATCTGATTTTATTCAATTAAGAAGATATTGTCTCAACCGTAAGAGACTCTTAATCTCACTAAACAAACTGAGGGTTGCAGGGGGGATGGGAGGTATGGAGAGGGTGGTTGGATTATGGACATTGGGGAGGGTATATGCTGTAGTGAGTGCTATGAAGTGTGTAAGCCTGATGATTCACAAACCTGTACCCCTGGGGCAAATAACACATTATATGTTAATAAAAAAAAGAAGAAGAAGAAGATATTGTCTCAACATTCATTTTAATGGGTTAAAAACTTGGTTTTGAAAGTCCCTATCACTTTATATAATAATAGTAAATTTCATTTCCAAATACTTTCTGTCTTTATTTTAAAAAGAGAAAGTGTAACACTTTAAACCAAAAATAGACTGCTGCCTTTCCTTGCTACTCCATTGCTGCTTTATGGCAATTTTTTCTCATTAGTTTTCTGTATCAGGCTTTTTGTTTGACATTGTTAACTCCCTGAAAGTATGGACTCAAAAATCAGGCAAACCCAATTTAAGTTTCACTATAACATGCCTGAGTGAACTTAGTCAAGCTCCTTATCCTCTTAGTGTCTCAATTTTATCATTTGTAAACTAATGTTAAGAGTAGAGCTCAGACACATGTACCCAAATATTTATAGCAGCGATGTCCACAATAGTCAAACAATGAAAAGAACCTAGTTGTCCAACAACAAATGAATGGATAAAGAAGATGTGATACACACACACACACACACACACACACACAGGAATACTATGCAGCCATCAAAAAACTGAAAATCTTTCCAATTGCTACAACATGGATGGGACTACAGGGTATTATGCTAAGCGAAATAAGTCAATCAGAGAAAGACAATTATCATATGATCTCTCTGACATGAGGAATTTGAGAGGCAGGGTGAGGGGTTGTGGGGAGTAGGGAGGGTAGGGAGGGACAAACCATAAGAGACTCTTAATCTCAGGACACAAACTGTGAATCATGTAAGACTGATAAATCACAGACCTGAAGAAAATAAGACATTATATGTTAATAAAAAATAAAAAATAAAATAAAATAAATTAAAAAATTAAAAGAGTAGAGTCCAGAGCCCAGTTTACTGAGTGGTAAAGAGAACCAAATAAAATAATGTATATAAAGCACTCAGCACAGTGCTCTAAAAATACTGATGATGATGATGATGATGATGATAACAATATTTAGAAGAATTGATCCTTCTTTGAATGGGCTCTGGGTGAATTTCATTTTAGCAAATTGCTATGACACTTAACTTCGCCAACTTTAACCCAGAGAATCTCACAGTACAGTTTCTCTTTCCTAGTTTCTCTACAGCAAGAGCCACGCCTTCCTCCTCTTTATCATTAGTAGCCTCCAAACCAGTTGCTCTCTCTCCAACTTCTCCCCACTTCATATCCACATACTGCCAGACTATCTAACAGAACTTCTTAAAACATACGTTCTGTTTGCTTTAGTACCATTAAAAACTCTTTGTAGCATTCCATAAGTTACCATATAAATTACAGCCTCCTGATACAAGCTTTTATCGTACTGCTTTATAAGCAATATGATGGGTTTTGTTTGTTTTTGTTTGCTCATCAATTTGAACTTGTTATCCTATCTTCTTGAAACATTACAGTGATGCCAACTCACCTCTCATTTGATTCCACTTACCCAACTTATATAAATCTTTTATTTTACAATATATCTTTTACTACTTTTCTACCTCTCTTTTCAGTTTAGATGCCCCCTTCTCCATGCTTCTATTATAGACTCCATTGTCCTTCCCTTTCACTCATCACACTTTGACTTCAACTTCAATGTCTCTCTTCTCCAGCAGACTGTAAGCTATCTGGGCCAAAGCCAACCTGTCCTATTTACCACACTTTCCCCAAAGTCCAGCAAAATGCCCAGTGCCTAACAGAAACTAGTGCATGAGTTTACGAATGAATAAATAGATGAATAAAAGCCCACTGAGAGTATCAAAGACAATTTATATTTCACATTCTTGCAGACCTCTCAGAAAAATTCTCTAACTGCCCAGAGTCACTTCACTTCATGGAGAGATCCAGAGGGAGAGGCAGGGAGGACAGCCTCTTACTATTAGTCTAAAAAATTCCCTTGCATGGAACACTTAGGATCACTCAATTGTGGATTATTGTCCTGACAGTACCTACCGGTATACAGTTAGGTTGGAGACATTTGGGGTCAATACATCTCATGGGAAAGCAGTCCCCAACTGCTTGAACAATTAATGTTCTAGTGATCTACTACTGTCTTCATATATACTTGTGACACTTGACTTGATTAGTGTTTCTTTTGGCCTCAGGATGAGCAAATTTCTATTAGACACAAAGTGATCTGATTTCCCTCTTCTTAGGGATTTCACATCTGATGTTGTTGCTCAAAAACACAGATAGAAAAAAAATGAAAGGAAAAATGAGAGGCAACCAAAGGTATACTTTTTATAATGATAATAATAATGATAGTAGAGATGTTGATATTTGTAGGAGGAGCTCATCCTTTTATATGTCATTCATTTTGCTGAATGCTTTATGTATATTATCTTAATTTTCACAACATCTTTATAAATGGTAATCTTTTTCTCTAATGTAAGGTAAGTATACAGGTTTCATGGATTAAGATACTATCAGCCAAATAGAACATTCCATATGTCTAATAGGAATACAAACTGAGATCTCTTTGCTTGGATATAAAGCCAGCACTTCCCATGATGACTGGGGATAATGGCTCTAGGTCCAGATCCTAGTTATCCAAGACATGCAGTTCCATATTTTGGCAGAATTACTTCATTTGCTTCATCTCTTTTGGAAGTCAGCAGACAAGTTAACAGAATGCAATTTCATACTGACTTCCTTTGCAAAAGTAGGCTCAGTCAGGATCTATGATATGCACTCCAAATTGGACAGATGACAACCATTTTACACAATAAGAACTCTGAGTATGTTTATAAATAATTGTCTAATATCAACCTAGAAAATATCATCTTGTCTCCACAAACCCACTGAGAACAGTTATATCCATCTAGATAAAAGTGCTTTATGTTAACACAAAAGGCAATAGTTCTGTTCTTTAAAAGTATCCCTAGATACATCATCTTTTAAATGACTGTCAATATTCCTGGTATGTTGTAGCTTTAACACTATACCTAGGTTCTAAGCCATGGAACAAAACTGGAGATCAAATAATTATAATGAGACTTTTCTGTTTTCTTTCAATAAGAGCAAAACAAAAAACAACAAAAAGCAAAACACCGTCTTAGTTACAATAAATGGTGTCTTTGGGGAACCTGGGTGGCTCAGTGCGTTAAGCCTCTGCCTTCGGCTGAGGTTATGAGCTCAGGGTCCTCGGATCGAGCCCCACATCGGGCTCTCTGCCCAGCAGGGAGGCTTCTTCCCCCTCTCCCTCTGCCTGCCTCTCTGCCTACTTGTGATTTCTCTCTCTCTGTCAAATAAATAAATAAAATCTTTTTTAAAAAAGTGGTGTCTGACATTTCTAAGAACAAAGAACTTGCTTTTGGTTAACAGTAATTTCTGAAGCCTTGAATGCTAATGCATTTTCCCAAGATTTAAAAGAATTTCTTAAGCACTTTTATTGGCAAGTCTCAAAGCACGTAGGAATAATTTTCAGTGTTTGCAAAGACAAGACAGTCACCATCATGCTAAATTGTGAGAAGTGGGTAATAATGGGTTGTTCTCTTACTTTCTTTGAAGGACATGAGTACCATAGGTGTGTCTGAACCAGGATCTCCCCCAGGGGAAAATATTATTGGAAGGTCCTATCCTGTTCAGTACTGGCACGGAGGGCATTCAGAAAGCTAGGCTGTTTTCAGGGGTCCTCAGAGAGCATTAAGTGTTCAAATCAAGAGTTGTGCCAAGGTAATATTTGTGTTACTTACTGTTTTTCTTCACATTTAAAAAATACTTAACATATACCATGAAAGTTGGTAACTCCCTTAAATAGGTCACTTAATTTTAACTCTCCCATAAGTACATGAGATAAAAGAGAGAGAGTGATGAAATAGAGAGAACGGTAGAGAAAGGATTTAGAGGAAGGATTTAAGCTCTGTTCCCATGAGTACAGGTCCCCTGATCTCAGCCGCCATGCTCCTCTGTGTCCCGGACCAAGATACATTTGGTCCAGAAGGAAGTACTACACACTTTAGCAGCTTGAGTCCAAATTACAAAGGAACAGTCCCATGAAAAGGAGGGACTTAAAACTGACCTGGAACCAGACAGTTCCCAATTGATATTCATTTGTTATAATGATGAACATTTGTTACCTGGCATCCACTGGCATGGATTCCTTCAAGAAACAGGGCCATTTTGACATGCTGAGGCATACTGTTTCTAAACAGAACTAGTTGGAGTGTCCAGCAGAATGAAATGGTCTTTCCTTTGGTTATAAGGATATGACTGATGGAAGCAAAGTCAGATCCAAACAAACTAGGTCCAAATCACAGAAGTAGACAGCTTGTTCTATTTCCAGAATAATGATAGTCT
Source organism: Martes martes (assembly GCF_963455335.1). Taxonomy (NCBI): domain Eukaryota; kingdom Metazoa; phylum Chordata; class Mammalia; order Carnivora; family Mustelidae; genus Martes; species Martes martes. The sequence goes on from NC_137900.1 coordinate 57,393,580, forward strand.
TAGTGTAGTTCAGCTGTTTACAGAAGAATGCTAAGAGATGAGGCAGAACACTGCACCAGGCTGTTCAACAATAACACACACATAGCAAAGTTAGACTTCAGACAAGCATGTTCCAAGAAACAGACCTAAAAAGAAGTGACATGAAAGCCATGGAGTGCCTCTTGTGGAAAAAGAGCTGTGCCTCAGGTACCAAGTGAGCAAAGAAATGGTGTGCCCTCCATGAATCTATGAACTTGATTCCTGATGGACTAAGGGCTTCTTGCCCTAGCACCATGCCAAGCACAGGGCTTCTGAAAAGAATCCCAAAACAAAACAAAACAAAACAAAAATGTGAAAAAAGTGAAACTACAAGTTCAGTACAGATCTCCTGAGGGTCACTAGGCAGAAAATATTAGGCTCCTAAGCAGAAAAAAAATTAACATGTGCATCCGGAAATGAAAACAAACTACCCACAGAAGTATATTGAGGAGAACAAAACCAAATCCAAATTTTTATTTAAATCATCCACTTTTAAAGGATCTAGGAAAGAGACGTTTATCTTCAGTAGGGAAGGACAGAAAGGCTATCTGACTGCACGGCTTATTCAATTCAGTTCTGCTTTCTAGAAACATTTACAGTGGGAGAAAGGTTAATGAGCTCCCCTGGTGGTAGTCAGGGCATATACACTAGAGAGGAAGAACGAATTCTTGTTTCCATCCAATCTGTTTTTCTTTTCACTCCAATGCAACATGCCAAGTGCTCCTATTACAGTAATTCACCATAATATATATGGTGAGATGACCCTGACACCACGCAAAGCAATGAATGTGTCTTTTTCTCAAATAATTGAAAAACAGATACTGAAACATTTTCTTTAGAAATGGACCATTAGATTGTCTATGCGGTGTGGTGACTAGCGGAATACTTAAGGAACAATGCCACTGGTATTTATATATTTCTGGGCAGGTACAGCTGACAGTATAAACTCATTTTATGGGATAGCTAAAACAGCTGCAGGAAAGAGATAAAGACATTTTATCATTTTAATTTGCTATCACCTAAACGTAACAGCAGTATAACAAAATTGCCTGGGATTATTGAAAATAATCTGTCATCAGAATTGATGGTATTTACCAAAGCAGTTTCACTAGCAAACTTCAGTCCGTTCTTGGGTTTAAAAAATAAAAATCTAGTATATGCCATGTGAAAATGCCCTTGGTTCTATCTGTACTAATAAATAATAACAACGTGAACTGCAGCAAAACTGATGTGGGATAAAGAAGATTATTCTTCTGAAAAACAAATAATTATCCTGGAAAGGTAGATCAGAAGAAAGTATATCCAGACTGATTTAAGAGGCTTACCACTTAAACCACATTTATACCTAGATTTTAAAAGTATCTGAATTCTTATTTATCAAAAACCAAACAAACAAAAATCTCTGTCTATGCAGCAATTTTTCGCATTTGTTGTAAGCAAACAACCTTGATAAACTCAGTAAAGAAATAAATTCATTCCCAGAACCTATTATCAGTGTTAGGCCAGACCATTTTTATGTTGAATTTTGTACCAAACCAATACCTTAAGTGGCCAGGGACAGGCTATCAAGTATGACGGCAACATAAAAATTAGGATCGTTCTCTCAGGAATCACACTGAGTAAGGGATGGGAAAGTTATTAGTTTGTCTTTTCCATTATGAGGAGCAGAACCTTTGCTGGCAAGGACCTAAGAAGCTAAAATACATGAGCCCTATTTTGTGCATTCCTGTAAGAATATTGTCCCACTCTTCCATAAGTTATCGCTTCCTCCTTGAAATACCAATAGCATTTATTGCTTGTACAACTCAGATAAACATAGATTATCATGTTTTCATAGTCATAAAACTGAGAAAGATTTTTCAGGAGAAGGAAAGCTAAAAATACTATTGTTATTTTTACGGTGGGTAAAATGTGCCAGATATCACTCATGGACAAGGAGCTAATGTGGGGAAAAGGCCGGGAATAAAGAAGATTTTCCTCTGACTCCAAAGCCTCTCCAAAAATCTCTCTGTGATTATATTGTTACTTATGTCAAATGTCCAGATAGGTTGGTAAGTGGTCTGAAATCAGGGATAAGGTTTTACATGTATCTGTGTACCCAGAACCACCCATTCAACTGTGCTTATCTAAACCATTCAGCAGAGATTTCACTGTCAAGAAAATACAGTTTACAGCTAAATAAAACGTAACTGAAGAGTACTACTTGGGAATTTGACCTTGCAGCATTTTAGACTTGAAAGGATGTGCAAAATCATCTCGTTCAGCTCTCATTTTAAATTAGTATTTATTGTATCAAAATAATACAAGTACACAATTTTAGAAGTCAAATTATAAACATTTATATCAAAATGTTAATTCTGCCCTTCTCTGCCATCCAGTGGTTCTCAACTAAGGGTAATTTTGCCATGCAGGAGACATTAGGCAATGTCTGGAGATATTTTTGGTTGTCATTGCTTGAGGAGAGAGTTGATAATGGTATTTGGTGGGGAAAGCCAACAGATACGGCTAAGCATACTGAAATGCACAGGACAGAGTCCCACAATGAATTTCAAATAGCATCAAACTGAGAAACCCTGCCATACCCCTCCATAGAGGCAACTACTTCCCATTTTTTAAGATTTTATGACATTCACATACCTCTATGTTTCTAACATACATACACTGCTACCTTTTGTAACACCAATTAAGTATATTATCTACTGAGTTTAAATTAGGAAGATGATAATTCAGTTCTCCTTTCCTATCATTTTCTCTGCTTTTCCACAACATTCTCCTGATAGTTATATGCCAATTATTGGTTAAATAAGTTATATTTTTTTGTTTTTTTAAAGATTTTATTTATTTATTTGACAGAGAGAGATCACAAGTAAGCAGAGAGGCAGGCAGAGAGAGAGGAGGAAGCAGGCTCCCTGCTGAGCAGAGAGCCCAATGCGGGACTTGATCCCAGGACCCTGAGATCATGACCTGAGCAGAAGGCAGAGGCTTTAACCCATTGAGCCACCCAGGTGCCCCAAGTTATGTTTTTATATACCTTATATATTTATATATTTTATAAATATATATATTATTATTAATTAATTATTAATTGATTATATATTAATTAATATAGAAATATATATTATATATTTTATATAATTATATACTTATTTTTATAGATTTGTTTACTATATATAATTTATACATGCCATATGTAACTTACTAAATACACATATATATTGTACACAACTGAGCACTGTTTTGTTTGATTTAATGTTTTCTTTTTTCATCATTAATGTTTCATTGTACATGTTGCTAATTCTTCAAAGACCTTCCTAAAGCCTTAAAGCCTTTAAATGAAGTGTTACATGTGGCCAATTACATCATTTATACTATTAGTCCTATTTGTTTAAAGAAATCTCTTCTGAAACTTTCATGCTCTTAATATTCAGACAGGTTCCTCTCTCAGTCTACAGGAAAGCCTTTATCCAGGGAATTCCTCTGCTTTGATCCTTGAAATTTCTTTTGTTTTTCCCCTGGCTTGATGTCTTTTTTCTGGAGGCTGTATCTTCCTCCTTCTTGTTTTGATGGACCATATCCATTCTCCAACTGTGACATCTAGTTCAAAAGTCAGAGAAATGTCAGAAATCTTGAGTATTTTCCCCCTCAACAGCCCAATATCTTGAATCACACTAATCCAATCTGCTGTCATTCTGTCTCAATTTTTATACATTAGAATTACTGGGATGCCAATTATTTTAGAATTCTGGGCATGGGACTAATCTCTCTCTTTTACGGCTTCCAATATTACATTGTTGTTTTCTCTTTCTTTCTTCTCTTAATTTTTACATTTTATTTTCTCTTGACCATAAACATCTCATTCCTACTCATTTTGGTGTCTTAGGGAAAACTAAAGGTCTTTGGGGCACCTGAGTAGCTGAGTTGTTTACACGTCTGTCTTCAGCTCAGGTCACGATCCCAGGGTCCTGGGATCAAGCCCAACGTTGAGCTCCCTGCTCAGCGGTAAGCCTGCTTCTCCCTCCCTCTGCTGCTCCCACTGCTCATGATCTCTTGCCCTTCCTCTCTCTCAAACAAATAAATACACAGATATCTTAAGAAAGAAAGAAAACTAAAGGTCTTTGTCCAATCGCTCAGCTCTACACAGAACTCAGATTGGAGATCTGAGAAGTCCAAAGACTTGCCCAGGGTCACATAGTTAGCAGCACATTCAGGACCAAAAGCCAGTTTTCTTCTTTCAGTTCAGCATTTGTAAACTTTCCATAGACTATCAGATCTACTTAATTAAATTCTTCTAAAATATATGCTAATGACTCATAAGTTATACCTTTTCTATAACCACAGGAGGCATACATTCCTATACTCAGCAATTCTCTTTTGGTTGCTCAGTATGTATGAGGCATGACTTAGACACTGGAGATACAAAAGAAATCAAACCAAAATGCTGGTTCTATTAGAGTTTCTAAGTTAGTGAACAAAGATTGAAAATTTAGGGGCACCTGGATGACTCAGTCGTTTAAGCATCCAACTGTTGATTTCAGCTCAGGTCATGATCTCAGGGTCATGATATCAAGCCCCTCATCAGGCTCTGCACTGCATGGAGACTGCTTAGCATTCTCTCTCTCTCTCTCTCTCTCTCTCTCTCTCCCCTCCTTGGTCCCTTCCCCCACCAACTCTCTCTTTCTTTCTCAAAAAAAAAAAAAAGATTGAAAATTTAACTAATAGGTAAATTATTATATTCAAATGGTCATGCAAACAAAAAGCAGAAACAGACCTATAAATACAGAGAAGTAATGGTTGCCAAAGAGGTAAGGGTTGGGGGCAAAATGGGTGAAGAGGAGTGGGAGATACAGGCTTCCTGTCATGGAATTAATAAGTCATGAGATAAAATGTACAGCAGAGTGAATATAATCAATGGCATTGTAGTAACATTGTATGGTGGCAGATGGCAGCCACACTTGTGGTAAGCAGAGAATATAACGTATAGACTTGTGGAATCACTGTGTTGTACCCCTGAAACTAATGTGACATTGCATGTCAACTATACTTCAATTTAAAAAATAGTGAAAAGAATCTAAATGGTCATGAATATATGGCAAATCACACACATATGGATGCACACACATATCTCAATATATCAAGTATGAATACTAAAGTCCACATCCAAGTATCCTATATTTCTATCTTTACCTCAGTGTAAAAACAGCTAAAGCTATATTTACCGACCATCCAACTAAACAGAGTAAAATAAAATATCCACAAAAATCTCGATTCCTCTCCTTATTTTGCCTTTATGGACCATGAGCACCTGGCACCTGGTCCTTCAAGACTTTGCATCCTTTACCCACCATAGTCAGTCACCCTATGATTTCTGAAAATTTCTAAATCTCTTTTTATCAGTTTATTTCCAGTGTTCCTACCTTATTTTAGCCTATTGTTATTTGTGGATTAAACTACTGCTGCAGTCTGATAACAGATGTATCTCTTTCCACCCTTAAACCCTGTTCTTTTCCTTATTCCTCAGTCACACTGGGACCAAAGTTCTCTTCCCACACACACGTCACTGCTCCACTTAAAGGACTGCAGTGCCTCCTTAAAACCTGTAGAATAAAACCAAAGTTTCCTGCTATATCACATATTGCCCTCTAAGACTGGTCTTTCTCAGTGGGGTCCCTAAGTCACGTTTGAAGACTTTAGGAATCATTTTAGGGTAGCCACAATAACTGAAGAGTATTAAGAGTATTAAGTAAGCAAGGGATAGAGGTACTAGGTGTGGAGGGCAAATCTGTAACAGGAAGAATTGTCATATACCCTACACAACCTCCAACTGACTCAGCAGACACTGATGTAGGAGAAAGCCACATTTAAAATAGTCTGAGTCAAGAAGTAACTTCCTTTATCCTCAAAACAATTTGTTTTAGACTCTTTTTATATGCATTCAATTTTCTTGGAGTAGGACTTAAGTCAATTAAGAAAAGATGATACAGAGACGCCTGGGTGGCTCAGTTGGTTAAACGGCTGCCTTCCGCTCAGGTCATGATCCCAGCGTCCTGGGATCGAGTCCCATATCGGGCTCCTTGCTCTGCGGGAAGCCTGCTTCTCCCTCTGCCTCTGCCTGCCACTCTGTCTGCCTGTGCTCGCTTGCTCTCTCTCTAACAAATAAATAAATTTTAAAAAAAATAAAAAAAAAAAGAAAAGATGATACACAGTTTTGTTCAGAACTTCATCAAGGGTCATTCATTATTTTTAAAAATATCTCTTCAGTAATTCCCCTAATATGTATGAGTTGCCAAAACAACAGGTGTATCAATCAGCAACTGTAACTGTTGGATTAAAGGTGGCTCTACATACTAGCGCAAACATCTGACTTTTTAACTTCATTGTCTAAATATGGTCTTTGCCAACCATCCTTTCCAATCTGGATGCCTTTATTTTCTTTGGGAAACAGACTCTAAAATTCTGGTATTTTAGCGCAAGAGGATTATTGGGGATACTCACAGAGACAATAATTTGAGGGGTAAAGGATGCAGGATTGGGCCAAAGGAGAAGGTGGACTGTGGGATGCAGGACTGGGCCAAGGGAGAAGGTGAACTGTGGTAGAGGTCCTGCAGTAGAGGACCCAGCCTCCGCCACCAGGCATTCCAGAGCCATCACACCTTGAGGAAGGAACCAGTTCTTTAAAACCACACTTATGACTCATTAGATGCATTGTCTCTTGTGATGGATTTTTAGTTAATTCTGTACATGGCATAAGATACAGATCAAGTTTGGGTTTTTGTTTTTGTTTTTTTTTTGCCTATGGGAGTCCAATTGTTCCAGCACCATTGGATGAAAAAACTGTTCTTTTTCCACCTCTGCACATTTTGTAAAAATCCAGTCTACAAATGTGTGGGTTATTTTTGTCTTCTCTATTCTGTTCCATCGATATGTCTATTTTTGTAACAATACCATATTGCCTTGATTACTGTAGTTTCATAATGTCTTGAAATCACATAGCATTGGTTCTCTAAGTTTGTTCTTTTTCAAAGCTCATTTGGCTGTTTAGTTGTTTTGATTTTCATATAAATTTCTTATACATATTAGAATAAACTTGTCACTGTCCAGAACTATCTACTGGGATTTTGACTGGAATTTTATTGCATCTATAAATCAATTTGGGAAGAAATGACATCTTAATAATTTTGAGTCATCACACCTAGGAACACAGTACATCTTTACCTAGAGTCTCTTAAGTCCTCTCAGTACTCTTTCATAATATTCAATGTGCCTGTTTCTCATATCTTTCGGCAGATTTATTCCTATGTATTTCACAAATGTTGTCTCAACTTGTTTGTTGCTAATATAGAAATATAAGCTTGCATACTGACCACCCATGCTGCAGCATTGCTAAACACATGTATTAGCTTTTGCTTTAGAGTCCATGAGATTTCCTATTTCATCATGTCTTCTGCAGATAAAGATAATTTCATTTCTTCCTTGCCAATATGGACGCCTTCATTTTTTTTTTTCTTGCCTTGTTTCGCTGGCTGGAACCAGAACCACCAATCCAGTGTGAAATAGAAGTAGCAAGGGTATACAGCCTTGATTTGCTCCTGCTTTTAAGGTGAAAATATTCCATCGTTCACCATTTAGTATGATGTTAGCTATAGTCTTGTTTTGTTTTGTTTTTGAAGACGTCTTCCACTAATCTGGGGAAGATCCCTTCTATGCCTCATTCTCCAAGTGATTTTATCAGAAATGGATCTTCTCAGATACTTTTCTGTAATAATGTAAGGTTTTTCATGACTCGGGACTTTGACTCAATCTTCTTTACCCATTGCTTCAAGGACCCATTCAAAGCCACAGGGCAACAGTCTCTGACCTGCCCCCATGCCTAGGAAGAGTTGGCTACACCATCACCTGTATTTCCACATCACTGAATATATTCCTTTCAGATGTCCCTTGTGTTATTGTACTAATTTGTATTGTGTCCGCCTTTTCTGAAGGACAGGCAATCAGTGTTGGATTAACTGAATTGAATTCCAGACTGTTAGCAGTATCTTAAAAGTCTCAGTTCACTCCACCCATCAGGAGTGGAGAACACGGCTGGAACTGACATACTGCACTCCTATCACTTCCACTTCCATCGCCAGCCAGAATATGTGAGTGCAAAGCTGTGTGAAATTAAAAAAATCATAGTCCAGAGAATTTAGGTGTGTGAACCATTTCATTATTTTATTCCAAAAACCTTATCAACATGCTTTATAACAAGGAAGCTATTCGGCCAAATTAAAAAGAACAGGGAAAAAAAAGTGCTAGTGAATTCTTCGAGGAATAGAAAACTGAAAGATATGCTTTGTCAGTTTTTTGGAAGATAGTCTCCAAATTCTCACTGACTGAAAAATATTAAGAATTTTGATACTTATGCCAAAATGTTTGCCACAGTTGCACATCTACTTAAATTATTTTGTTTCAGTTTATAAACATCTCTGATGCTAAAAGATATTATCCAATGGGTAATGCAGGACTCTAGAAAAACTGATTTTTTTAAACCAATACTATTGCCAAATGAAGACTAAGTTATTACGAGTCTCTTTAAAATATCACAATATCATTATTATTATAAATTCTGAGAAATACTTTTAAAAAGTCTTTAAAATTAACCATTTTGTTGCTCAAGTAGTTTATTCATACCTCAAATTCAATTTTAAATCGATTTCTTTACATAATACTACTTCATATGGATTTTAACTTCTTCCCTAGTTTTCATAATGATCCCATGAATGACTGAACATGATTCATGTTGACATCTTTTGTTTTTAACATAATTTTATTTTTAACATAAATCATTTTGATGATATAATGAAACTATTTCATTTACATAATAAAGCTTCAGTGAATCTCTTCTTTTTTTTTTTTTTTGCTTTTAAAATTATCTGGATTTTTTTCTTAGGGCATATGCCTTCAAATTAATTATATCAAAAGATAAGATCATTTGCATAGCTCTTAACATATTTTGCCAAATTTCTTGAAATAAGTTGTGCCAATTTACTGCCATTCTAGAACATATAGGCATATCCTGCTTCCTTGGCCCACTCATGACCCACTAACCAGCAGTTGTCCTGGTGCATCCTGGACAACACCTACTTGGGGGCAAATTAGTAGGAGAAAAGAGCCTGCTACCATACCCCTCCACACACACACACATTTTGTAGCTCATACCACCACTTTCGCCTGCCACAGGGTTGTAGTTTCTTTGCTGAGACTCTCCTAGGATGAAGACAAGGTAAGTCTTAAGACTTCTGTCCCAAAACTTACCCTCTTCCTGGTCCTCTGACAAAAGAGCCTTTTCTGTCTCTATCTGTTCACAATTCCAGGAGATATACATGTCTCAGCAAAGAGACATGGAAGGCAAAACAAACAAAGAAGCAAATAAAATTAAAAATAGACTAGAATAAATCTCCAAAGAATGGTCATTCTTCAAGCTTTGGTATCTCTACCCTGTCCATCTGCTCTTTCTTACTTTTTATTTTCACTTTTAGTTTGAGTATAGTTGACACACAATGTTTCATTGGTTTCGGGTATGCAACATAGTGATTCAATAAGTTTGTATCTTATACTATGCTTTATGCTGTGCTGACACATGTACCTAACATCTGTCACCACACCACACTATTACCATATCACTGACTACATTCATTATACATTATACATTATGCTGTGCCTTTTACTCCTGTGACTCATTCATTCCATAGTTGGAAGCCTGTATCTCCCACTCCCCTTTGCTTACTTTGTCCAACCCCTGACTCTCCTGTCCTCTGGCAACTCTCAGTCCACCTGCTGTTATTTAATTTTTAGAGACCTCCAGTAGCTACTTTATGAATTTTGTCTGAGGATTTTGACTATTGTCAATGGGAGAGCTGGAATGAAGTATAATTATTCCTTTTTTACTGGAACCAGAAACTATCAATAAGCTTTTATTTGGGTAAGTGTGAAAATAGAGTTTATTCTTTGTGTCATTAGTTGATTTCGAAGATTGTGGAATGACAACAATATATATTGGTTTTGAGCTAATCTGATCTGGTGGCTGAGATTTATCATTAATTCATTTCTTTGATATGCGTTAAACTAGAATTATATCAGTTGGACCACTTACCCTTATATTAAATAGTACAAGATGGAAAATATGACAGCAGTTTTGTTCCCCTCACCCCACCTTCATGTGGGAGCCCAGATCCAGGGTCAGTAGTTTTTGTGGGTTTTGTTTTGTTTTATTTTTTGTTTTTGTTTTGTTTTGTTTTTCTATAAAGGGCCAGATAGTATTTTAGGATTTGTGGGGTAGGATTTTAGGATTGTAGAATTGTAGGGACATACAGTATCTTTGGCAACTACTCAGCTCTGTTGTTAAAACATGCAGGCAGCCCTAGAAAACATGTGATTAAATGGGCATGGCTAGATTTAGCCAACAAGCTGCCGTTTGCCATCTTCTGGCTTAGAACATTGAATTAACATCTCTGTGTCTTGGTATTGATCCACTAATAAAACTGTTGCAGTAAAACCCCGTAATACTTCATGTGGATTCAAAAATTTCAACTGAGTGAAATGTGCATTTGTATCATTTTGGGGTAAGTGATGTCTGCTTGAGACTGGACCCCTATTTGGCATCGGTCTCTGTTCTGAAGTTTCCAGGAGCCAATCACAATCACTCCAATTTACATTTGTTTTATTATTTACATGTGTGTCCTTCTTGTGACCTCCTCACGAATTAAATGGCCTAAATTAAAAGTTCTTATATATGATCCTATGCAATCCGGAAAAAGGGGTGGGTTAAGGCTTTCTAATTTCATTTCAAAGGCTGAAGATACAGGACAATAACATTTAGGGTGGCATGAGTTGATAATTGCCAGATTCCAGGTTGAACCATCACCTTACTGGAGACAGAATTTTAGAATTTTAGAAGATTTGAGTATTTCTTAGGATTTATTTATTTAGAAGTTATTTAGGCTCCCAGCTTCAGTATAGCACTCCAAGCCAGAAAGAGCTATATTCAGTTTTTTTGCTATGGCACCACATAAATGTAAATTCTGTCTTTGTATGAAACCCAAATTTAAAATAGAAGTTAATTTTTTTAATATCTTCACTGAGTATATATAATTACAGTTTGCCTAAGTTAAGGAGCTTCTGTATAAATCAAAAGCGGTCTCAATTCTTCACATTCACAATTCAGAATTGTCTAGCTCTATTACCAACCTGTTATTTTACCATGGTTCTATCACTCATATTTCAAAACACAGCCATGATAGGACCAGAAGAAATTATAAGACAAAACATAAATTTGGGGGGTAAAAAAGATCTAAGGAAAAGGTAATAACCAGAGCCATAAAACATTATACATTTTGCTACATAAATATGACCAGTATTTATGAGGCAATTCACGCCATAAACTACATCACCTCACAAACCCTCAGCAGACAATTTCCTTTGAATAATTACAATTCAAGAATGAAAAGAACCCAATATTGCCAAGTTTACCGAAGAGATTTCAATGGAGGATTCATAAAGAAATATAATTGTATAAAATATAAATGTAAAGATGTTGAAGCACAGAGAAGAGGATTATATGGAAGGCAAAATTTGACTTAAAGGAAAGTAGGATGAGGGTAAATGAAAGAAAATGTAAGGCATAGAATATCTCCTGAAGTTATGAAAGGGATAGGTCCTTATCTCCTTTCTCCTGGGTTATAGTCATCTATTTCCCTTGCCCCAGAAGTTATTTCAAATCTGCCACTGCTCAGAGTAGCATGATACATGCCCATTAAGGTTCACTTCCTTAAAAAGGTATAGTGAGAATATGATTATAAGCCACACAGAGGAGTTTACTGACTATATAGAAGTACAGAACACCACAACAGATTGCAGTCCAATATTAAACTGTACTTTCTTGATGACACTACAGAAGCAACTTTAATTCCCATGGGTGAGAAATTATATGGTTCTGCAAAGAATAGCGGTATTAGTATTTATAAAAATCACATTGCCAGGGTACCTGGGTGGCTCAGTTGGTTAAGTGCCAGGCTCTTGATTTCAGCTCAGGTCATGATATCAGAGTCGTGAGATGGAGCCGACCCCACGTAAGTGTTCTTACGTGGACGTGCAGAATCTGCCTTACGTGCAGAATCTGCTTGAAATTATCTCCTTCTCCCTCTGCCTCTGCCCCCTCCCCTGCCTCTCTCTCTCTCAAATAAATTTAAAACAATTTTTAAAAAAACTCACATTTCAGAAGAGGTATTAGTCATCATGCCTCACTTGGTTTCTCAATATATGCACAGTTCAACATGTTAGGATTCTGAGGGTCTAAATAGTAAAGCATGCGAAGAAAAGTTGATAGATTGATTTGTTCTGAGAAATTATTCTTTCAGGAAATTCTACATGTCAAGATACGAACTCTATTTCTTAAACTTATCCAGCTTATTACCATTATAAGGAAGAAATGGAAGTGATTCAGGCATGATACATATTGTCTCCCAAGTGTCAAGGCATCACTCACACTTGGCTTCTTAGGACCCACTGAGGAAGAGAACTGCAGGGAGGTCCTGTGCTCTAGGAATGAAGTTCAAACCCAACCCCTGTACTATCTCCTCCTTTTTAACTTCATTTAGTATGATTTGGGGGTCTGGACAGATTTTTACTTTAAGTAAAGCACGCCTAGTAAGTCTAGTGAAGCAAGCCTTAAAAACAACGACAACCACCAACAGCAGCAGTGTCCCTTTGTCCCTTGGTTCCTTTCTCATTACATTTTGGAAAAATACTAATTCCCCCTGAAATAATGTTAAGTGATGGGAAACCTGATGTCATCAACTATTAGTGAAGGTCATAACATGTCTATCCAATCTCTACATCTATTTAAACTTCAGTGTATTAATTATTGGACAATTTAATTCTGTTCTTAAGTATCCTCATCTCTAAAATAATAGCATCTACTTGATTGAGGATGATATAAGAACAGACTCTAGAAACTATCAGAATAGGAATAAATATAAGAACAGCTGAGAGAGCGATACATCTGCCTTGGGGAGCAGGAGCTGGATGTGGAGATTATATAAAATATGTTTCTGGGCCAGGAAATATTAATAGGGCCTATGTAACAGAAGAGTCTGGGCAATTCTGAGGGAAAAGCATGACTAACACACCAATACATGACTAGAAACAGACATACCTAATTGAATGCGGAAGAACGTAGGGTTATAGGTCACGATGCTTAAAGAGTAACATGGGGTACAAATGTGACATGTTTCATAGCTTTGCTGAGGAGTTTGAGATATATGGTTTCCATGGAAATCTATAAAATATTTTTAATGAACAGAGTGATATGAACAGACCAAGGGTTATTTGATAATCTTCTCAAAAGCACAGCAGTTTTGGCAGAACAATGATTAAAATAAGTCATTTGGCTATGTTGAAGGAAATTAGACCATTCAAAATCAATTCCAGACAGACTGTAGATCTAAATGCAAAGAGTAAATAAGGTTTTTAGAATAAAATACAGACTGTCTTCATGACCTTGGGGTTGGCAAATATTTCTTGAAGAGACACAACAAAACACTAATCATAAAGGAAATTTTTTAAATGAAGAACCCTCAGGGTGCCTGCATGGCTCAGTCAATTAAGCATCTAATTCTTGGTTTCAGGTTAGGTCATGATCTTGGGTCCTGAGATTGAGCCCCACATCAGGGTCCACACAGCGGGGGTCTGCCTGGGGATTCTCCTTCCCTCTCCCTTTGCCCCACCCCTGCTTGTGCACTCTTTCTCTAATAAATAAATAAATCTTTAAAAAATGAACTTTTACTCATCAAAAGACAGCATTGAGAGTAAGAAGACAAAGTACAGAGAAAGATAACGTATTCAATATTTATATCTGGCAAAGAACATACATAAAAGAAAATATAAAGAATTCTACAAATCAATACAATGCAGATGACCCAACCCAAAAGTAAAAATATGCACATCGATGACACAGAAATTATACTTATAGATACAATAAAATGTGTACATTTACCAAAAACTATGTCTGAGAATGATCAGTACTATTAACCACCTATCAAAAAATAAATTTTCATATACACATATGGTGGAATCCAACACAGCAATAAGAATAAACAGTTAACACATACACATAATATGGACAAGTCTCAGAAACATAACATGTGGTTTGAGAAGTTTGACATGTAGAGTACATTCTACAAGATCCCATTTCTATCAAGCTCAAAGAGAACTGACATATGTGTTAGATTAGAAGTCAGTGTAGTGGTTACAGGCATAACGATTAAAAGGAGGAATGGACAGTCTTCTAATATATCTGTAGCATTCTGTGTCTCAATCTGATATTAGTTACATTTTTTGTTTACTTTGATATTCATAAATTTGTATTTAGGATTTATACACTTTTCTACACATATACTGGAATAAAAATTACCCCCCCCCAAAAAAATCAGAGGGACTTCTACCTCCAGCATTGTGGCTAACTAAATATTCTGAAAAGGCTTCCAATGCAAATGCCAAGATACTAGATAAATTATAATAATCATATTTAAATCCATAGCTAAGCTCACAAGAAAGTACAGGAAATATGCATGGGACAGATAAAAACCACAAGGATGCTGAAACCAGAGAAATATGAAATTTAAAGCCTATGCTACCCTGAGGGCTCACATTTCCTAGGAATCTAGAGTTTGGGGATTAAGTTGCCACCCTGGGTTACCAGACTATAAACAATTTGACTCTCCTCTTCACCTCCATGTCCCTCTTCCTTTCCCTCTTTCTCACTCATTGTTAGAACTTTGAGATAGCAAAGTAGTTAAAACCAACCTGACAAACTATAAAGAATTCTTATAGGAAACATACATGTGAATTTCAAATTGAGTGCTTTCCTCCTTCAGTGTTCCCTAAAATACAAAAACAATTCTCTTGTTTTTTCTCAATTTCTGGCAGTAAGTGGGCTTACTCTCAGCAATCTTCTAATTTATATTCAACCCACCATTTATGGACACTTTTTTTTTTCCTAGCTTCATTTAAGGTACCAGATGACCCTCTGTTTCACAGATACCTCATATACAACTACTTCTGGAAGAAAATAATGTTATGAAAGTGTTCTGCATTGAAATTCAGAGGGGAGA
The DNA here is from genome assembly GCF_963455335.1 of Martes martes. Classification (NCBI taxonomy): domain Eukaryota; kingdom Metazoa; phylum Chordata; class Mammalia; order Carnivora; family Mustelidae; genus Martes; species Martes martes. The sequence continues at coordinate 57,408,744 of NC_137900.1, forward strand.
AAAAAAGCATCTGGCACCAGTCCTGACATTTCCACTAAATCTGTGATGACTTCGGGCAAGTTACCCAACTTATTTGGGCTTAGAAACTTCATTTGTCAGATTTAGTGAGTGGACACTGGTTTTCCAGGCATTATGTTGTAGGAGGAAAAAAAAGCATTAGCTTTGAGGTCAGGCATACTGAAAATCTGTCTCTGCTCTGGTTCAGGTAAGTAAATTGATATAAGCATACACTGAAACCCCAGGCAGCCCTTAAAGAGATGAAGTAGATCTGGGTGCCTTGAAATAGAAAGATTTTCAAGACATATTGTTAAGTAATAAAGAGCAGAGCAATATAAATGGCATTTCATTTGTAAAAAATAAATAAATAAATAAATATTATGAATAAAAAAATATATAACCAATAAATTCTGCAAGGGGTTACATAAATCAAATTTCCTCTGCAGATTTAAAAAAAGGAGTATAATTTCTCTATATCCATTGAATTAACATGTGGATATATAACATAATGTTATAATTACATATATAATTAAAATTTTTTTCAATGGCTGGCACAAAGTTGTAATTAAATAAAATTCATCTCATTTTTCTGTGGCAAATAGCCTATGAAGTTACTGATTTGGGGAGGTTAAAAAAAAACAATAAGAATGAAAATACTTGAAATTAGTGGATTATCTGACAACATCATCATTATTTTTTTAAATCAAGCTTTACAGTGAGTCCTGCTTATTCAGGGTTGAGTGGAGCTTAGGTATGCAATCAAGGTTGAACAAGAAGTTTGGGTACAGACAGAGGAAAAGGAGAAAGCATTTAACCAGGCCATTGGGATGAGAGATGGAGCAGGACAAAGGACATGGAGGTGGCATCGTCCTGAGATTACAGAGGCAGCCAAGAAGGCATCTCAGGTGGAGGTATGTAGAAGCTACTAAATGTGACTATACATGTCTAATGTGGGGTCTCTAAGCAAGTACAATGGTGAGAGGAAAGTGGCATTCAATAACCTGATATAAAGTTTTTAGTCTCATTGTCAAAGTCAATGTAAGTTCTAAAACAGAAGGTGTAGCAGAGGGAGAAAATTCTTAGGTAGAAGTTTTTCTGACCACCAAGGAGCTATTTAATAGGACAGCATTTAGGGAGGCACAGTCCAGAAAAAAAGAACAGTCAATTTTTCTGGCAATGAGACTGAATCAAATAACCACCCTGAGCCCTGAGTGACATAAATGAGCCTTATTTCTCCTAAGTATCCCCTTCACAGACCGCTCACAAATTGTAGGTTGGCTTATTGAAGGACTCCTGTGTCAATGGTGCTGTCACCTTGTCTTTTGGCCTTTTATAAAACCAGCCATTTTAGCTCTTTTTAGAGAAAATTCTTCTTTTCTCAGGTTTATTAGATCCCAAATATCCATCAGAAGTTCCTGAATTCCTAACCCATTTTTCTTTTTCTACAGCCATGGTTGTTGTAGAGGAATACAGAAGACATTTACATGATGTTCAAATAAGGAAGGCCTTTCTAAGCCTGATAGGAAACTAAATAAACTCAAAAAGATGAAACATGGCAAACGCAAATGATAACATATTCCTAGCCATAACTAACTTCAAAAGTCTCTGGAAAGCAGTCAAAAAAATAATCTCCAGGGAAAAATAAATATCTTCAGAAATGGCAAAGGCCCTTATCCACCCCCCCAAAAAAGACAAAGAAATGCTTCAGTAAATCAGACTAAGAATGTAGCTAAAAATCTGAGAAACAGTCATCAGAATATCTACAAATTTTCTAATAAATTTACTTAAATGTAAATTAGGGTGGTGAATGATTTTTTTATGTGTGGAAGTGAAAATTCTGAGAGTGGACCTTTTTAAACTCAGTTAAAGAGAACTTTACTAATATATCAAAATTAAGGGCACCTGGGTGGCTCAGTGTGTTAAGCCTCTGCCTTCGGCTCAGGTCATGATCTCAGGGTCCTGGGATCGAGGCCCGCATTGGGCTTTCTGCTCAGTGGGGAGCCTGCTTCCCCCCCCCCCCGCCGCCTGCCTCTCTGCCTATTTGTGACCTCTCTCTCTGCGTCAAATAAATAAATAAAATCTTTAAAAATATATATATCAAAATTAAGACAGAAAATATCTTCACCAGAACTAATCTTAAGTATCCTCATTAATAGCAAAGAGCAAACATGGATGTCAGCATCCATCATATGTGTAGGAGGAGGTGAGACATTTACTGGGACTGCTAAGTAGAGTGAGCCAAGTAAAGGCCAGTCAGTGGGGAGCAAAGACTGTTAGTATTCCTGAAACCCACATGCTTCTCCCATTTCCCAGCCTCCCTCACATTTATATTGGTGCCATGTGCCTAAGTTCTAGCCAATGACATCTGGGTATAAGTGACATAGGCTGTGTTTAAGGTTTACCTTAACACACCTGCTTAATCATCTTTTTTCTATCTACAGTGATGATGGAGACAATAGATTGACAGCATCATAAGAATGAAGGATCCCCGAACATGGGCAACACCCATGATGTCACCCAGAATAAGCCTTTATTCTGTTAAATCATTATGATTTCCACATTTGCTTAAAATATAGGAGGAGGGAAGAAGCAAGATGATGGAGGAGTAGCAGACTGAAATAGCATTAAGTCACAGGAGTTCAGCTAGATAGTTATCAAATCATTCTGAACACCTACAAACTCAACAGGAGATTGAAGAGAAGAAGAGCAGCAACTCTAGGAACAGAAAATCGACCACTTTCTGAAAGGTAGGATGTGCAGAGACATGAATCCAAAATAACCAGAAGATAGACTGTGGGGGGAGGGGCCGGCTCCCAGCAAGCGGTGGAGCAGTGGAGCACAAAATCAGAACTTTCAGAAGTCTGCTCCACTGAGGGACATCACTCCAGAGGCTAAGTGGGGGGGGGGGGGGGGGGGTGGAGCCCTTGTAGGGACAGTGTGTTCTCAGGACCCATAGGATCACAGAAAGACCAGGGTGTTTGAGTGTGGCAGAGCTGCCAGGTATCAGAGCAAGGAAGCCAGCTACAGAGACAAAGCTGAGGAGTGAGCTTTCAAATCTGGGTTACCTGAAACTGTGATCCAAGGCACAGTCGGGCCTCTGCTCTTGCAGCATGGACCCCACAAGTGACAGGTCCAGAGAGACCCCTCCTTCCTTCTCCAGGAGGAGTGGCATAGAGCCCACGGCAGGAATCTGCTGGGTTTAGAGACTTCAAATGGGGCTGTGCACCAGAGACAGAAATGCTTCATCACAGGCCAGGTGAGCTCAAAGTGCAGCCGGGGACGAGGGAGATGGGAGGGATTGACTGCTTTTCTCTGAGGGTACACTGAGGAGTGGGGCCCTGAGCCTCTACAGGCCAGAGATTGGGAGGCTGCCAACTTTATTCCAGTCCTCCAAATCTGTATGGAAATTGTTTAGGGAACAAAAGCTTCAAGAACAAACCTGAGTTGATTACTTAGCATGGCCCCTGCCAAGGATGGTGCAATTCTGCCTTGGGCAAAGACATCTGAGAATCACTGCAACAGACCCCTCCCCCAGAAAATGAGCAAGAATATCCAGCCAAGACCAAATTCATCAATTAATGAGAACTGTGGAAATTGAGAGAGAGGGGAAAGCAATGCATAGAATTCATGGATTTTTCCCATGATAATTTAGCCTTGCAAAGTTAATTTTTTTTATTTTTTTTTATTCTTTAACTTTTCCTCTTTCCTCTTTTAACTTTTTTTAAACTATTTTGTCTTAACAATACCTTTTTTTAAAAAATCTTTTTAAATTTTCATTGTTATGGTCATATTTTATCCCTTCATTGTATTAAACCCTATTTTTTGTATACGTATAGGGTTATTTTCTTTAAAATTTTGGGATACAATTTCTTCTAATAGATCAAAATATACCCTAAATCTAGCACATGGCTTTGTTCTAGTCTCCAGCCTGATCACATTCTCTTTTTTTCTTTTTCCAACCAACTTATCTTATCAATTCCTTATTTAGAATCTTCTGTAAATTTTCATCTTTACAGCCATATTCCATCCCTTTATCACGTTTACCCTTATTTTTGTATACATGTAAGTTTTTCTTTCTTTAAAATTTTTGGAGGTTCTTTCTTCTAAGAGACCCGAATACACCCAAAATCAAGTGGGTGACTGTTCTATTCACCAGTCTAAAAAATATATTTTTTCTTTTTTTTTTTTTCTCTTTTCCCCCCTTTCTTCTCTCCCCAGTATCAGGTCTCTTCTGATTTGGTTAGCATATATTTTTCTGGGGTCTTTGCCACCCTTTTAGCATTTATTCTCTCGTTCATATATTCTTATCTGGATAAAATGACAAGGCAGAAAAACTCACCACAAAAAAAAAAAAAAAAGAACAAGAGAGAGTACCAATGGCTAGGGACCTAATCAATATGGACATTGGTAATATGTCAGAGCTAGAGTTCAGAATAATGATTATCAAGGCACTGGCTGGGGTCAAAAAGGCATGGAAGATATTGGAGAATCCCTTTCTGGAGAAACAAAATACCTTTCTGGAGAAATAAAAGAACTAAAATCTAATCAAGTTGAAATAAAAAAAGCTACTAATGAGGTGCAATCAAAAACGGAGGTGGGGCGCCTGGGTGGCTCAGTGGGTTAAGCCTCTGCCTTCGGCTTGGGTCATGGTATCAGGGTTCTGGGATCAAGCCCCACATCGGGCTTTCTGCTCAACAGGGAGTCTGCCCCGCCCCCACCACCTGCCTCTCTGTCGAATAATAAATAAAGTCTTTAAAAAAAAAAATGGAGGCTCTTACTGCTAGGATAAATGAGGCAGAAGAGAGAATTAGTGATATAGAAGACCATAGGATGGAGAATAAAGAAGCTGAGCAAAGGAGAGACAAACAACTACTGGACCATGAGGGGAGAATTTGAGAGATAAATGATACCATCAAATGAAACAATATTAGAATAATTGGGCTTCCAAATGAAGTACAAAGAGAGAGAAGGACAGAAGATAAACTGGAGCAATTTATAGGAGGGAATTTCCCGAATATGGCAAAGGGAATAAGCATCAAAATCCAGGAGGCACAGAGAACCCCACTCAGAAACAATTAAAAAAGGTCCACATCCCATCATCTAATAGTAAAACTTACAAGTCTTAGTGACAAAGAGAAAATCCTGAAAGCAGCTCAGGAAAAGTCTATAAAATAAAATGGTAGAAATTAGATTGGCAGCAGACTTATCCACAGAGAACTGGCAGGCCAGAAAGAACTGGCATGATATATTCAGAGCACTAAATGAGAAAAATATGCAGCCAAAAATACTATATCCAGCTAGACTGTCACTGAAAATAGAAGGAGATACTAAAAAGCTTCCAGGACAAACAAAAACTAGAAGAATTTGCAAACACCAAAACAGCTCTACAGGAAATATTAAAAGTGGTCCTCTAAGCAAAGAGAGAGCCTAAAAGTAACATAGGCCAGAAAGGAACAGAGACAATATACAATAACAGTCACCTTAAAGGCAATACAATGGCACTAAATTCATATCTTTCAATAGTTACCCTGAAAGTAAATAGGCTAAATGCCCCAATCAAAAGACATAGGGTATCTGAATGGATTTAAAAAAAAAAAAAAAAAAAAAGACCCATCGATATGCTGTCTGCAAGAAACTCATTTGAGACCCAAAGACACCTCCAGATTGAAAATGAGGAGGTGGAAAACAATTTACCATGCTAAAGGACATTTAAAAAAAGCTGGGGTGGCAATCCTTATATCAGAAAAATTAGATTTTAAGCCAAAGACTATAAAAAGAGATGAGGAAAGACACCATATCATACTTAAAGGGTCTGTCCAACAAGAAGATCTAACAATGTTAAATATCTATGCCCCTAACATGGGAGCAGCCAATTATATAAACCAATTAATAACAAAATCAAAGAAACACATCGGCAATAACACAATAATAGTAGGTGACTTTAATACCCCCTTCACTGAAATGGAGAGATCATCGAAGCAAAAGATCAACAAGGAAATAAAGGCTTTAAATGACACAATGGACCAGATGGACATCACAGATATATTCAGAACATTCCATCCCAGAGCAACAGAATACACATTCTTCTCTAGTGCACATGGAATATTCTCCAGAATAGATCACATCCAGGGTCACAAATCAGGTCTCAACCAAAAGATAGGGATTATTCCCTGCATATTTTCAGACCGCAATGCTCTGAAGTGAGAACTCAATCCCAAGAGGAAAGTTGGAAAGAACTCAAATACATGGAAGCTAAAGAGCATCCTACAAAAGAATGAATGGGTCAACCAGGAAATTAAAGAAGAATTGAAAAAATTCATGGAAACATGAAAATGAAAACACAACTGTTCAAAATCTGTGGGACACACCAAAGGCAGTCCTGAGAGGAAAGTATATAGCGATACGAGCCTTTCTCAAGAAACAAGAAAGGTCTCAAGCACAGAACCGAACCCTACACCTAAAGGAGCTGGAGAAAGAACAGCAAAGAAAGCTTAAACCCAGCAAGAGAAGAGAAATAATAATGATCAGAGCAGAAATCAATGAAATAGAAACTAAAAGAACAGTAAATCAAATGAACGAAACTAGGAGCTGGTTCTTTGAAAGAATTAATAAGATTGACTAAACCCCTGGCCAGACATCAAAAAGAAAAGAAAAAGGACCCAAATAAGTAAAATCATGAATGAAAGAGGAGAGATCACAACCAACACCAAAGAAATACAAATAATTATAAGAACATATTATGAGCAACTATGTGCCAGCAAAATGGACAATCTGGAAGAAATGGATGCATTCCTAGAGACATATAAACAACCAAACTGAAACACGAAGTAACAGAAAAACTGAACAGACCCATAAGAGTAAGGAGATTAAAATAGTCATCAAAAATTTCCCAACAAATAAGAACGCAGGGCCAGACAGCTTCCCAAGGGAATTCTACCAGACATTTAAAGAAGAATTAATACCTATTCTCATGAAACTGTTCCAAAAAATAGAAATGGAAGGAAAACTGTCAAACTCATTTTATGAGGCCAGCATTACCTTGATCCAAAAACAAGACAAAGACTCCATCAAAAAAAGAGAATTACAGACCAATATCCTTGATGAAAATGGATACAAAAATTCTCACCAAAACAGTAGTCAATAGGATCCAATAATACATTAAAAGAATTATTCACCACGACCAAGTGGGATTTATTCCTGTGCTGCAAGGTTGGATCAACATCTGCAAATCAATCAATGTGATACAATACACTAATAAAAGAAAGAAGAAGCATATGATACTCCCAAAGATGCTGAAAAAGCATTTGACAAACTACAGCATCCTTTCTTGATCAAAACTCTTCAGAGCATAGGGATAGAAGGTACATTCCTCAATATCACCAAAGCTATCTATGAAAAACCCACAGCGAATATCATTCTCAATGGGGAAAAACTGAGAGATTTTCCCCTAAGGTCAGGAACATGAAGGGATGTTTACTATCACCACTGCTACTCAACATAGTACTAGAAGTCCTAGCCTCAGCAATCAAACAACAAAAAGAAATAAAAAATAAAATCCGAATCAGAAAAGAAGTCAAACTCTCAGTCTTTGCAGATGATATGATATTTTATGTGGAAAACCCAAAAGACTCCACTCCAAAACTGCTAGGACTCATACAGGAACTCAGTAAAGTGTCAGGATATAAAATCAATGCACAGAAATCAGTGGCATTTCTATACACCAATAGCAAGACAGAAGAAAGGGAAATTAAGGAGTCAATCCCATTTACAATTGCACCCAAAACCATAAGATACCTAGGAATAAACCTAACCAAAGAGGCAAAGAATCTGTACTCAGAAGTGTAAAGTACTCATAAAGAAATGGAGGAAGACACAAAGAAGTGGAAAATGTTCCATGCTCATGGATTAGAAGAACAAATATTGTGAAAATGTCTACGCTACCTAAAGCAATCTACACATTTATTGCAATCCCTATCAAAATGCCATCAACTTTTTTCAAAGAAATGGAACAAATAATCTTAAATTTTATATGGAACCAGAAAAGACCTGAATAGCCAGAGGAATGTTGAAAAAGAAAACCAAAGTTGGTGGCATCACAATTCCAGACTTCAAGCTCTATTACAAAGCTGTCATCATCAAGACAGTATGGTACTGGCACAAAAACAGACACATAGGTCAGTGGAACAGAATAGAGAGCCCAGAAATGGACCCTCAACTCAATGGTCAACTAATCTTCAACAAAGAAGGAAAGAATATTCAGTGGAAAAAGACAGTCTCTTCCACAAATGGTGTTGGGAAAACTGGACAGCCACATGCAGAAGAATGAAACTGGACCATTTCCTTACACCACACACAAAAACAGACTCAAAATGGAAGAAAAACCTCAATGTGAGATAGGAATCCATCAAAATCCTTGAGAAGGACACAAGCAGCAACCTCTTCAACCTCAGCCACAACAACTTCTTCCTAGAAACATCACCACAAGCAAGAGAAACAAGGGCAAAAATCAACTATTGGGACTTCATCGAGATCAAAAGTTTTTCCCTGCAAAGGAAACCGTCAACAAAACCAAAAGACAACTGACAGAATGGGAGAAGATATTCGCAAATGACATATCAGATAAAGGGCTAGTAGCCAAAATCTGTAAAGAACTTATCAAACTCAACACCTAAAGAACAAATAATCCAGTCAAGACATGGGTAGAAGGCATGAACAGACATTTCTGCAAAGAAGACATCTAGATGACCAATAGACATATGAAAAAGTGCTCAAAATCACTCGTCATCAGGTTAATACAAATCAAAACCTCAATGAGATACCACCTCACACTGGTGAGAATGGCTAAAATTAACAAGCCAGGAAATGACAGATGTTGGAAAGGATGCAGAGAAAGGGGAACCCTCCTACACTGTTGGTGGGAATGCAAGCTGGTGCAGACCCTCTGGAAAACAGCATGGAGGTTCCTCAGAAAGTTGAACATAGAGCTACCCTCCAACCCAGCATTGCACTACTGGGTATTTACTCTAAAGATACAAATGTAGCAATCCGAAGCGGCACATGCACCCAAATGTTTACAGCAACAATGTCTACAATAGCCAAACTATGGAAAGAACCTAGATGTCCATCATCAGCTGAATGGATAAAGAAGATGTTTTATATATATATATATATATATATATATATATATATATATACACACACACACACATGTATGTGTATATATTTATAAACATATGTATATGTACAGATATATATACACACACAATGAAATACTATGCAGCCATCAAAAGAAATGAAATCTTGCCATTTGCAACGATGTGGATGGAACTAGAGGGTATTATGCTGAGTGAAATGTCAATCAGAGAAAGACAATTATCATATGATCTCTTTGATATGAGGAATTTGAGAGGCAGGGCGGGGGAGGGTCGTGGGCAGTAGGGAAGGAAAAAATGAAACAAGATGGGATCGGGAGGGAGACAATCCATAAGAATCTCTTAATCTCAGAAAATAAGCTGAGGGTTCCTGGGGGATGGGGGGAAGGGAGAGGGTGGTTGGGTTATGGACATTGGGGAAGGTATGTGCTATGGTGAGTGCTGTTAAATGTGTAAGCCTGATGATTCAAAGACCTGTACCCCTGGGGCAAATAATACATTATATGTTAATAAAAATAATTTTAAAAATATTATAGGAAAGCCTAGAAAATTGCTTTTCAAATTTTGGTAGGCATAATAATTCTCTGAAGGCCTTATTAAAACACAAACTTTGAAGTCACCTCCCCAAAGATTCTGATTCAGTGAGTCTAAGGCTAGAGAAACTCATTCTTTATTTCTAATCAACTCTCAGTTTTTGTTGATGCTGCTGGTCCACATTGGCCTTAATATCCTGAGTAAAATACTAGGAGTGGAATTAGATAAAGTTTGTGTAGAAGATGTGAAGTTCTGAGGCAGCAAAGAGCCTCAGTCTTATACATACAAAGAACTGAAGGTAGAGGAATACAGAAGAAGAATAAGCAAGAGTATAAATCAAGAACGATCCTGAAAATTTGAGATGCGAACACGGAGATAAGATGGCCTTAAATAAGAATTCCCAGAGCAAGCCTAGGGCACCAGTTCAATATTAGTTGACCCACTAACATATCATGGTATCAATGTGGGTGCAAGATTTGTTCATGATTAAGATACAGACAAATGCCAATATATTCATTTCCTCATACCTAGAAGTCTCCAGGACAAATTGAACAGATCTTGAAAAACCCAAAGAACCAGACATTTTCTATTAGTTGTAAACGCTTCTGTGTGAATGTGCATTTTATTCCAGACCCTTTCTATATGAACAGACTTTCTCTGGTTTATGAATTTAGGCTAGGAAATGAGAAGGGAGCCAGAGTTGCATTAGCTTGGAGCCACCAGAAACTTCATGAAGAAGCAGTGGTGTACTCAGTGAGGACAGTGACCCCAGTGGGCAGGAGATTAGTGCCCAGAGCACTGGTTCTCAATACCAACTGCCCATTAGAATCCTGATGTGAGTTTTACAAATTACTTTGCCTGGGCCACCCCTAGAGTTTCTAATTGCACTGACCTGGGTTAACGGCACCCAGTATAACTTGCCATATCTGTTTTAAAAAAATTCAGCTGACTTCTGTAAATGTTCGGATTCTTTAAGTCATTAAAATTTCCATCCCAGTTCCTAAAATATGAACACTAATCTTGTTAAAAGTTCAGTGTCATTAAGCACTTACCTTCCTCTCCTCCCAACACAGGCTAGAACAGAGGTATAGCAGCTTAGAGGAAAGATACAGGGAATAGGAAAGGAGAACCTGTTTGCCCTTACACCTTTCTTTTTCTTCTTTCCTTTCTACATATTAGCCCAGTGACATTAAGATGGACATATGGGTAGATGATACAGCAATGTTTACTTTAGCCACCTCTGGTAATGTGGCAGTTTCCTATTTCTTTTGGTGGTAACTTCTTGTCTTGCTAACACTTTTATGGCCCTCACCTCCATGTGGCATACTTTCAAATGTGTCTGTCATGTGGGTACATTGGTAGACTCTTCAAAAAGCTTTATGGGGAGTGCCTGGGTGGCTTAGTGGATTAAGCCTCTTTGGCTCAGGTCATGATCTCAGGGTCCTGAGATGAAGCCCCACATCGGGCTCTCTGCTAGGCAGGAAGCCTGTTTCCCCCCCTCTCTCTGCCTGCCTCTCTGCCTACTTGTGATCTATCTCTCTCTCTCTCTCTCTCTCTCTCTCTCTGTCAAATAAATAAATAAAATCTTAAAAAAAATAAAATAAATTTTTAAAAAATCTTTATGGGGTTCTCCTCTGTTATGGGCAGAACTGTCCTCCTAAAATTCACATGTCGAAGTCATAACCCTCAATAGCTGAGAATGTGACTGTATTTAGAGATGCCTTTAAAAAGGGACTTGGGGAAGTGAGTTAAATAGGGGAAAGTACAAACTTCCAGTTATAAAATAGTCACGGGGATAAAAAGCATAGGGAGAATAGTAAATAATATTGTAAAAATATTGCATAGTGACAGATGGTAACCACACTTATTGTGCTGGGTATAGTGCAATATATAGAATTCTCCAATCACTATGTTGTACACCTGAAACTAATATAACATTTTATGTCAACTCTACATCAATAAAAAAAATATATATAAAGAAGTTGTTAAGGTAAAATGGAGTCATATGAGTTGACCTAATCTGATGTGACTGGTGTCCTTAGAGGAAGAAGAAACCATGACACAGACCACACAAAGACCCAGGGGCAACCATGTGAGGACACAGCGAGAAGGCAGCCATCTACAAGCCAATAAGAGAGGCCTCAGCAGAAGCCAAACCTGCCAACACCTTAATCTTGAACTTCTCACCTGCAGAATTGTGAGAAAATAAATTTCTGTTGTTTAAGCCACCCAGTCTATGCTTTTATATTATAAACTCCCTAACAAATAAACACACTGTTTATATGGGAACACCAGTTGCTCAGGAACAACACTGTTGTCCCTTCTCAGCCTTTACTCTGGGTAGGCTAACTAGAGGTTCCTATTGTTAAAAGACAAAAACAAAAAAAGCATCTTTGCCCAGTGGAAGGGTTGACAAAATCACTCAAAATATTTCATTTTCCACAACCTCCATTCTGCCTGTGGGAAATCTGCATATCAAAAAATAAAAATAATAAAATAAAATACTCATTGCCACCAATCCTCTCTCAGTAGTTGTCCTATTCTCTGTGCTCCAGGCAAATTCCAGACTCTAGGCCAGGGGCTCAGCAATCTCTTAGGCAATAGCTTACCTAAGGAGCCTACATCAGTGACCAGAGATAATGGTGCAGACCACTCCAAGTTTTTGGTGTTCTCCCAGAGATCCCTTCCCTTGCCCCTAGTGAGAGGGAATCACATCTCCTTATGAATCTTCTTGGTTCTGGCTCCAAACCCTCAAGTGGCCTGAGAATTCAATGTGGATGAATCTCAAAAACCATAATGTTGAGTAGGTACACAAAAGAGTATGTACAGTATGATTTCAATCATAAAAGATCATAAAACAAGAAAAGAAATCTATGGGGACTACAGTCAAAGGAATATTTTTGACAGATAATTGACTAGAAGAGCAATGATCAGGGTCTTTGTGGTACAGGGTAGTATTTTAATATCTTGATCTTTGTGGTAGATGTTTGGGAGATGGTAAGAAGGAGATATTTGGTAACTCCATTTAAACCTGTTTGGATCAGGGCACCTGAGTGGCTCAGTCAGTTAAGCACCTAACTCTTGATTTCAGCTCAGATCATGATCTCAGGGTTGTGGGATCAATTTTCACATTGGGCTTCATGCTGGCCATGGAGCCTGCTTGGAATTCTCTCTCTCCCTCTCCCTTTGCCCCTCCCTCCTACTTGCATGCCCTCATACTCTCTCTCTAAGGAGAAAAAAAAAAGAAAAGAAAAGCTAAACCAGAACCTGTTTGTATCAAAATTCACCAAATTGAAGTAACTGTGAAATATATGAATCTGATTAGAGAACTTGCTCAGTATTAGATTTTACTACATACTCGGGAAATGTCATTAATAATTGAAATGTCATAACAAAGTATTGATTTATTTATTAATTTCATTAATAATTTCCCTAGCTCTAATATGCTTCATATAAGTAACAAGGAAGATATCAGAATGGTTAGCTGTAAGATCTTCAGCAAATTACTTTCTTTATATGAATCACCTATAAATTGGGTAAGGTACTTCTGGAAGTGTTACACTTGTCAAATGCTTATTAATCATAGTGACCTAAATGAGATACTTGTGTATAAATCAATAGTCTAATCTCTGGTCATGTCCCTGATTTTCCTTAAATTAATTTTCACTTTTATTTATATGTAATTATCCTTTTTGACATTTTTCTGCTACCCTTACTCTTTCTCAGGAATTCTATAAAACACTGAAAGATAAGAGACTATTGTACTCCTTGAATGGGCATGCTTTTCCCAGGAAAAGCTCAATCAATAAAGGAAAAAAGTTAACCTTGACCACATTAAATTAAGGAAGTAGATTAAAAAAAAATAGTGGCAAGAAAGCAGACACCTATGAAGAATAAATTCAGAAAACATTCCCAGTATGGGTGGCACATAAATTACAAGAAGTTCTTACCAAATTAATCAGAAAAAACAGAAGTAACTATAATGAATAATAAAGGAAATATTATAAAAATCCCATGTAGGGTGAATGTTTCAATAATAGAACTATGCAGGAAGCATGAAAAATTTATAAGTTTGACCATGTAAATTTTAAAATTTGATGGGCAAGTTCAACCACAAAACAAAAATCCTACCATTATCTATATTAGAAAACCATTTGCAATTAATTGTGGGCACATATATTCGATAAAATTTTTAATCTAGTAGAAAACTGGATAAAAGGAAGAAGTTAATTCAAAAATTATCAACTTAGAATAAAGAATAAACCATAATAATATACCAGCATTAGCAAATATATATCTAAGGATATTTACTGCAAAATTTCTACAGATCCATCCTAGAAAACACTCATAACTTATAATTCAAAATTATTTTCTGATTTGGGGAATTACCTATGGTACATATATTATGTAATACCAACAGAAGCATTTCATGAGGAAAAAACATTAACATTGCTGCAGCAAAACATCTAAACAGTCACACTATGTGGGATAAATATAAACCATAAATAATTTTAACTAAGTTCTAGTCATGCTTTGAAAGCAAATGGATTCGGGTAAGGTTGGTTTGAATTCCAAATTAGTGGGAAAACACTTTCAATTTTAAGTGCTTTTTGGGTTTCAGAATAACAAGATATGGAACTGTGGACCTATATTGGAAAAAAATGTGGAAACAAATGTTCATCAAATAGTTATCTTCAAGTTGTGGTTCTTCTTTTTTTTTTTTTTTAAAGATTTTATTTATTTATTTGACAGACAGAGATCACAATTAGGCAGAGAGAGAGGAAGGGAAGCAGGCTCCCCGCTGAGCAGAGATCCCGACACGGGGCTTGATCCCAGGACCCTGGGATCATGACCTGAGCCAAAGGCAGAGGCTTTAACCCACTGGGCCATCCAGGCACCCCCAAGTTATGGTTCTTCATAAAATGTATGCTAAGCAATCATTTTTCAATAGTGACAAATCAATATTTAAAATATGAATGCCCAAGATATATGATAAAGTGAGATAAACAAGTTTCAAAACAGCACCATTACATTCTTTGGTACAGCAGGATTTCTGGTGACATTTCCTTTTCTTTGAGAGGATTAATTGACATGCAAGGCTTGAAGGCTAGTCAGAGAAGACATATAGATTTTATTGGTTGTCTGGGGCTTTTTTTGAGCTTCAGCGTCTTTTTCTAATAAATACCACCTTTTCTACCTATAGATAATAAAACTTACTGAAATGAATGAAGATGAACCTGGGTGGCCAAAAGTAAGTGACAGTGGGGACAAGGAGGGGTCCATATAACATCTCCATAGAGGCAGAAAGAGTCAGGTGTCAAGGGTAAATGTAAACTTAGTCATAGCTGAAATTCCTGCCCAAGAAACATAAGAGTTACTGAGTGAATTAAAGATCTCTGATATGAAAAGCAAAGGGCACTAAAACTCATACCAACAAAATTTCAAATTCCCTAATGTACAAGAACACTGCAAATCAAGAAGGAAAACACTAAAATCTCTTGAGAAGCGAAGCAAAAAAAAAAAGAAAGAAAGAAAGAAAAGAAAAGAAAATCCATATACAAAATAATATGTAATTCTTTTTTTTAAGACGTATTGATTTTAGAGAGAGAGAATGAGCACACATAAGCAGGGGTAAGGGCAGAGGGAGAGAGGAGAGGAAGTGTCCAGCAGACTCTGCAGTGAGCACAGAGCCCAAAAGGGGGCTCCATCCCAGGACCCTGAGATCTTGACCTGAGCAGAAATCAAGAGTCAGCCATTTAACCAACTGAGCCACCCAGGTAACCCTGCAATTGGTTCTTAAAAATGTTTTTAATCATCCTTTTCCTCTGTGTTTTATTTTAGATATTTTTATATTTAGATAATTTCTATGGCTATGTCTTTAAGTTTATATAAGAGACCTAACCTTATTCCTAAGGCAGTTGCAGGTTGAAACTACAGTGAGAACTTTAACTTCCAACTGAATGATATAACTAGGTTTACCCCTCCCACCTGAAACAAGCAAAGATGGACACAATACCTGAAATAATGATTTTCAAGACATCACACAAAAAAGGACAGTGTTTTGCGACAAACTGGAAACAAACAAGGTAGACCCTTTGGTAGTCCCACCTTACTACTTTTGGAGAGCTCCCAAGCTGTGGCCCGGCGGACAGTCCTGAATAGAGCAGATGGAGGTGAGAAACTTGAGATTCAGGTGGCTGCAGTTTTCAGGACAGCCCCTCAGAAAGAAGGAAGTTACACAAGGAGAGAACTCTAGAAAGTTTGAGAGATCTCCATCTGGTAGGTTTCTCACAGGAACCTCACAGGTACTTTAAAAGAAGGTACTTACTTCCTCTATAAGTCATATGTCACTTTTTCCCTGGCTGTTTATGAGATTTTTTTTTTCTCCTTATCACTGGTTTTAGACAACTGGATTTTGATTTAACGTGGTGTAATTTTAGATTTCATATGCTTGAGTTTCACTGATTTTCTTGGTTCTGTGGGTTTGTAGTTTCAACAGATTTAGAAAATGTTTGGTAATAATTTCTCCAAATATTTGTTCTATTTCCCGACCCACCTTTGGGACTTCTATTACTTGTAATTTTTGGCTGCTTGAAGTTTTCCCATAGCTCACTGATGCCATCATTTGTTTATTTGGAGGGGAGGGAGTATTTGTTTTTTTCTTCTGAGTTTCATTTTCAGATTGCTTCTACTGCTATATCTCCAGGTTCTTTTTTTTTCTTCTTTTTTAATGTTTAATCTGCCATAAATCCCATCTTATAATTTTGCTTCTCACACACAGCATTTTTCATCTCTAGATGTTCAATTTAGATCTTCTCTATATTTCCTGAGCTTCTTTTTCATTGCTAAACAGACTGAAGTGTTACAATAACTGTTTTAGTGTCCTTTCCTGTTCATTCTAACACTGTCAGTTCTGGGTCAGTTTCAATTCATTGTTCTTTTTAATTATCATATGGGCTGTACTTCATGCTTATTTGTATGTCTGGTAATTTTGGATTGAATACTTAATATAGTGAATTTTGCCCTGCTGGGTACTGGATATTTTTGCATTCATGTAAATATTCTTGAACATTTTCTGGGATGTGGTTAATTAACATAGAGACAGTTTGGTCTTTTGGGGTCTTTCAAAAAAAATTTGTTAGATAGGGACCAAAGCAGTGCTCAGACTAAAATTAGTTATCCCACATTGATCACACAATTCCTTCTGTGTACATATCATCAAACACCCTTTGAATATAAGTTTTTCCAGACTGGCTGATGAAAACATATGCTATTTCTGGGGCTATGTGAGTACCAGAAATTCTGTCCTATAATCTTTTCAAATAATGGTTCTTTCTTGGCCTTGGAAAGTTTCCTCAAATACACCTTAATGTTCTGAAGGAAAACAAAAATTTAACCTAGAGTTCTTTAATCAGCAAAAATACCTGTCAAAAACCAAGGTGAAATACTTCTTCAAAAATATAAAAGCTGAAAGAATTTTTTAGCAGCACACTCTCACAATAGAAATGTTAAAAGAAGTGCTTTAGGCAAAAGGAAATTGATTACTAATGTAAATGCAGATCTATTTAAGAAATGAAGAACATCAAAGGGCAACTACATGCATAAATATATAAAATTTTTCTCATCTTGGGATGCCTGGCTGCCTCAGTGGGTTAAGCATCTGACTCTTGATTTTGGCTCAGGTCATGATCTCAGGGTCATGGGATAGAGCCCCATGTAGGGCTCTGCATTGGGCACGGAGCCTGCTTGTAATTCTTTCTCTCTCTCTCTCCCTCTGCCCTCTAAAAAAATTTTTAGACGTGTTCTCATCTTGGGCACCTCGGTGGCTCAATTGGTTAGGCAACTGCCTTCGGCTCAGGTCATGATCCTGGAGTCCCAGGATCGAGTCCCACATCCAGCTCCCTGCTCAGCAGGGAGTCTGCTTCTCCAGTTGACCTCTCTCCTCTCATGCTCTCTCTCTCTCTCTCTCATGTTCTCTCTCTCTCAAATAAATTAATAAAATCTTTTTAAAAAATTAAATAAAAATAATTTTTTAATTGTAAAAAAGTGTTCTCATCTTTAAAATTTATTTGAAATATAATTGACTATTCAAAAAAAACAGTAACAATGTAATGTGACTTTGTAACCTATGTAAAAGTGAAATGTATGCAAAAATAGCACAGAGATTGGGTGGAGAGAAATGGAAGTTCACTGGTGCAAGTTTATTTTACTATATGTCAAGATGGCATAATACCATCTGAAAGTAGACACGCATTATATAAACATAAACCTTAAAGCAGTTGCTTAAAGAACAAAGATTTATTGCTAATAAGTTGATAAAGGAGATAAAAATTATAAAAAATACTCAATATGCAATAAGGGATAAGTATGAAAAATGAATGTAAGACGGGATGGGGCAAATAAAAATAATATGTATAGAACAGATGGAAAGCAGATCATATCAATAATCACATTAAATTTAAATGCTAAATGCCATAGCTAAAAAGCAGAGGTTGTCAGACTGATTGCAAAGTAAGGTGCAAATATATACTGCCTATATGAAAAGAACTTTAAATGCAAGCTACAAGTAAGTTAAGGAGTTGAAGAATGAAAAAAATAAATATCACGCTCACACTAACCCAAAGGAAGCTGGAATGAACATATTAATGTCAGAAAAAGTATTTCAGAACAATGAACACTAACAAGATTTTTTTAAAGGTAATTTAATAATGTAAGTGGATCACTTTATCAAGAGAGCATAACAATCCTAAATGTTTCTATCTCAAAAAGAGCTTTAAAATACACAACAGAACTCCAAGGGAAATTAGCACATTCACAATTGTAGCTGGAGATTCCAATAACCTTCTCTTTTTTTTTTTTTTTTAAGATTTATTTATTTATTTATTTATTTGACAGACAGAGATCACAAGTAGGCAGAGAGGCAGGCAGAGAGAGAGGAAGGAAGCAGGCTCCCTGCTGAGCAGAGAGCCCGATGCGGGGCTCGATCCCAGGACCCTGGGACCCTGACCTGAGCTGAAGGCAGAGGCTTTAACCCACTGAGCCACCCAGGTGCCCCTGCAGTGTTGTTTTTTGAAGTAGGGATTATTGGATCAATTTACATCTTCTCTTTAAAAAAGTGAAAATAGCTAAATCTTATCTACATTGAGTCCCTTAAATCTCAGAAATTGTGCTAACTCTGCATGATTTCATTTAATCAGAACAACACTCTGAGACGGATATTATTTTCATTTCCATTTAGTGGATGAAACTATTAGGCACAGAGCAGTAAAATAACTTTCCCAAGGCTGCACGGTTAGTATGTGGGCAAATCTATGAAATGAATCAAAGTGTTCAGATTTTCCAGCACCCAACTCTTCCTCCTTATATAAGAATCAGAAATGAATGTCCTCATCCTGAACAATGATTATTTGTATCTGATGGACACTAGGGTCTGTGCGATGCAGCAGGATTTCGTTTGAACCCATGATTGGGATGAAGCTTGCTTACCTAAACTTTTAATTTCAGATCTCTGTGCTAATTATTTATTTATTGGCCTTACTTCCTAGACTTCCCCTGTTTTGTTTTGTTTTGTTTTTTCATTTCTCATTCACCCTTTACTGGTGATATCTTGCTATATTTTATGCATTCTCTGCCAGCTGCCTTATATCCCTTCTGTAATAAATAAATACATGTATAAATACATACCAAAGCAGTATGTATCTCAGAAAGAGGACGGTGGCTCGTGACATATGAATTATAAACTTGTAATGAGCAAGTAATTACTTCATTATGTTTCCATCATTCCCTTTAATTAAACATTCATTCTCTGTAGTTAAAGATGCCTGCAAAACTATCACCAATTTCTCATGAATTAAGGATTTTAAATCCCTGAGTTTTGAGCAAAGACTTTATACCACACTTAGCAAAGCCAGTGAGGATGCGAGAATCAACCCAGAAAAGGCAAATACCTCCAGAAAAATTTCTGACCAATTCATCCATCATATATGCTGCATCTTAAAAGCAACTAATTCATATGGCTCACCAAGACCTCACAATGAATAGTCTAGCATTGTTAATTTGATCCTCAGGTGGTGGATTCAAATAGCCTTCCTCACCTCATCACCTGTGTCATAATGGATCTGTATCTCGTATACTGAATACAATATAATTTCCTTTCCCTCCTCTTTTAACCAGATAAGTAAACCATGGATCTGGAATTTAGGTTCTAAAAGGGCCTTATATAATGTATATATAATTATATAATGTAGTGTTATCCTTGTATTTTACTAAAGAGGGAAGTGAGTTACAGGTGGTTAAATAATTGCCTTAGATCATAATGCTAGTTTGTGGCACCTGGGTGGCTCAGTTCGTTAAGTATCTGCCTTCAGTTCAGGTCATGATCTTAGGGTCCTGGGATCGAGCCCCAAGTTGGGCTCCCCTGCTCAGTGGGAAGCCTGCTTCTCCCTCTGCCTCTGACCCTTCCCCCTGCTCGTGCTCTCTCAGATTCTCTCAAATAAACAAAATCTTAAAAAATGTATATCATAATGCTAGTTAGATTCAGTACTGGGACTAGAATCCAGGCCCCAGAACGTTAATTTCTTTATTAATATTTCTAGTAAAACCACACTCCCTGTTTTTCCAGGGGCGGGGCGAGGGGGAGGTTTTGACTTTTATGACTATTGTGACATTTTACCAAGAATGAATTAACTCAACAGAGTTTAGCAAGCATGTTAATTTAATCAACAGTTCTACGTGCTCAAAACTGTATTTTCTCAAAGAGAAAGAGGAATTTTCTAGAAAATTTCTTCTACCTGCTAGAAATTCCATCTAACATGAAAGAGTTGAGAATCAAAGTGCATTAAAGAAAGTCACAGAAGTTCTCAGCCACTCCATAGTTTGCACTGCTATTCCCATCATGGCCATCCTAATCTTTTAAGTTTTTTACCTCCATGAAACAAATTCACTGTGACAGGAAGAAGAAAGTGGAGTGGCTGCTTTTCTCCATATGGAAAGAGTTGTCCTACGCTATGGACTGAATGTCTGTGCCCTGCCACCAACCACACATGCTAAAGCTCTAATCCCCACTGTGATGGTGTATGAAGGTGGGACCTTTGGGTGGTAACTAGGTCATGAAGGTGAGTATTAGTGTCCACATAAGAGACATGAGAGAAATGAGGTGCCTGGGTGGCACAGTCATTTAAGTATCTGACTCTTGGTTTTGTGATTGTGAGCAGTGATCTCAAGTATGAGATCGAGCTCTGCATCAGACTCCACACTCAGCATGGAGTCTGCTTGAGATTCTCTTTCCCTTTGCCCCTGCCTCCTAGCACTCACTCACTCTCTCTCTCAAATAAATAAATCTTTAAAGACAGAGAGAGACATGAGAAAGATGATCTTTGTCTCTGCTATGTGATGATACACCGAGAAGATGGTCATCTGCAAAGCAAAGAGGACCTTCCCCAGATACTGAATATGCTGACACCTTGATCTTGGACTTCCAGCCTCCAGCACTAGGAGATGATTGGTATATTGAATAATAATGTCATTAGAAGATTTCCAGGAGGAAATCTGGTTCAGAGAGATTTTTTATTTCCTGTGAATGAACAGGGCTAATAAATTGGGATGGGGTGAGAGGTAGAAAAGATGTAAGTATCTAGACTGGGGGAGGTTTAAGTGAACATTTAATTTTTAAATATATTTTCTCTGTCAACAGAAAGGATATTGAAAATTAGGTTTCCCAAATACCACTTTTTTTTAAGTTTTGTTTTAAATTAACATAGAATGTATTATTTGTGTCAGGGGTACAGGTCTGTGATTCATCAGTCTTACACAATTCATAGCACTCACCATAGCACACACCCTCCCCAATGTCATTAACCCAGCCACCCCATCCCTCCCAACCCCCTTCACTCCAAATACTACTTTTTAAAGATTAAGCAAATATTTTTAAGTTTACAGTTTGATGGGGAGAGAATATCAGGTTACACCAAGAAAGATGTGCTATCTGGAGTAGCTGAGTTGGCTGTGGAGCTTGAAAAAATAAAACACAAGCACTCAATACAACATAATGCTTCTGCCTTTCCTGGATTCCCCAGATGTCCATGGTGATTTAAAATGAAACAAAACCAAACAAAACCCTATACAATGCCTTCGGGATTAAACAATTGATTTCCTGGTCCAGAGAGGCCAGATATTCTTATTAGTCATAATTTAGAAACCTTTGAATCTCAGAAAACAATAAGCACACAATGAGGATTTATAAACAAAAGGTCAGCTCTATGGAGAGCTTAATGAGAGAGAAAGCACATCAAGGAAAGTAGAGCTGCTACAATTATTTCAGTGCAACCTGCTTATGCATGTTTTAAACAAGTACACGGACATCACCAGCTCACTGAGGGGTGACAAAGTGGATGGAGAGAAAATGGGGCTGTCAGAGTCACCTATGATTTGTGTCTCTCAAATCTAAGTATAAAGAGCAGTCCTCTATATTTAAGTGTGAGACAGAGAGAGGCCTCGGTTGAATTTACTTTACTTAACTGACCTACACTGGATGTGGAGGGTGTGTTTGGTGTTTTACTTATAAATAAACTTATAAAATATATTTTCTAAAATAACATGGCATTTCCCTGTGAAAAATAATTTTAGCTTACCGCACATTTCAATCCTCATTTCACTGTCACTCCATACAATCAAAACCCTAAGAGGTATAATTGTACCTTTGTCCAAGTAGGTAACAGGAATTAGAGTTACCCTATCCCATAAAAACATGAAATGAAGTAGGCAAAATGTAGGGAATCAGTATTAGAGATGTTGGACATCAAGCAGCAGAAGACGGGGACATCTGAGAAAGGAGAAACAAGCAAAATCAGTCCTGGGGCTGCCATGGCTCACTGAAAGGAGCGAGTTTCCAGGCCACAGTGGGTGGGCGGGTAGGTGCTGGGAAAGGAAGCCCAGAGGAGCCCAGCTCTTTCAGTGAGAGATGGAGATGAAGTTGGGAGCTCAGGGAGGCCAACATGACTAGAAGACATATTTCCAGAGAACTAAAAAGGAGGATACTACACAGAGAGGAGGCTCTGTGTGTGTGTGTGTGTGTGTGTGTCTGTGTGTAATGTCAAAAAGTTAAAATGTGTGACATTTGTATTTTAATAAAAAACTAATAAGCATTCAAGGAAGCAGGAAAATACAACCAATAAAGGGGGAGATAATTAATAGAAAGATATAAAAATGATACAGATGAGAGATTATTAGACAAGGCTATTTTTGAAGGTGTGGGAACTTTATTTCATATATACAAAAGGTGGAGAAAAAAATGAGACTGTTAGAAACATAGATGAGATAACAAAAACACAAATCAAACTTTAAGAGATGAAAAATAATATATGAGATAAAAATATACACTGGATGGGTTTCATCATATTAATAGACACTGTGGAACAAAAGGTTAATGAAATTAAATTATAACAACAAAAGAATCTAAAATGTAAAACAGAGAAAAAGTGGAAAAAATGCAGTTATGTTATGGAAAACCTGCAAGTACCGTAATACGTAAACAACTGTAGTTCCAAGAAGAAAAAGGGAGAATTAAAAAACAACTTGAGGTGTCAAATTTTTACAAACTTGATGAAAACTATAAATCTATAGATACCAGCTTAAAAAAAAGGCAAAAGCAAAACAAAAAAAAAACTACACAAAGGCACACGATAAATAAATTTCTTAATATCGATATTAAAGACAAAATCATAGAGAGAAAAGCCAGATTATATGCAGGGAAAGACAGATAACAATCAGTTTATTTACAGTAAATAAAACAGTATGGTACTGGCCTAAAGACAGATCTATAAACCAGGAGAACAGGACAGAAAGCCTAGAAACAAACCCTTGCACACACGGTCAACTCATCTTTCACAAAGTGCCAGGAAGACACAACAGGGAAAGGACAAGCTTTTCAACAAAGTGTTAGTGTTAGGGAAACTAGATATGCACATGCAAAAGAATGAAATTGTACCTTTATTTTATAACATAGGCAAAAAAAACACAATCTACTCAAAATGGAGTAAAGCTTTAAACATTAAGATCTGAAACTAAAACTTGTTGAAAACATAGTGGGGAAAATCTTTAGGACATTGGTCTGGGTGGTCATCTCTGGAATATGACACCAAAAGCACGGGCAACAACAACAAAAATAGACAAGTGGGTTGGTACCAAACTAAAACTTCTATACAGCAAAGCAAAAAATCTACAGAGTGAAAAGGCAACCTACAGAACGGGAGAAATTAAAGGATGTTTATGTTTTCCCAGACACTTATCCTTATGCTTGGTAAAGGGTATATCCTTTGGGCCTTTTCCAGTTGGGGCATAATCAGGGAATGGCTGAGCAAGTAGATAATGGGTTCAAAGTTCCTGTTTCCCAGAACTTTCAGATTCTTTCTTCTGAGGTCTACCAAGAAGGTTCCAGCATTTCCACTACACTGACTAGAGGCTACCTCTAAGTCCAGGCATTATTATGAGTCAGACTAGCAGATGTCACCAACACTCCCAAGTGCTCTGGACGACGTGGGAGATCCCATCATCTAAAACTGCAGAGGAACAACAGGGTGAAAAATCTCAGCATGAGTACCCATCACTTATGATCAGGTAGCTCCCAGTGACCTGAGGCAGCCCCTGTAATGACACTCTTAATGTTGAGTAGCTGCTTATACGATGATCATGCTGAAGTGCCTGAGTGTCATTTCATCTGTGTAAGATGAGGTAACTTTTAAATCTTGGGCAGTAATTATTTGTGGCTTCTCCTCTTTGTCTTCACAAAAACTCTCAAATCCCTTCGTAAAGTTACATGTTCGTGAGGACACCTAATCTTTATTATGTTCACTAATCTTTTCACTTAATCTAGACTTCTTACTAAATTCCGTGCTTTTCCGCCTCACAACCGTTTTTACGGGAAGGTCTCTATGACCGTACTACTGAACTGTATACATTCACTTCTCTCAGTGCATTTCCTTGTCTTCCATTTTTTTTTCTTTTAATATGTGTGTGAGCGGGGTAAGCCCTTAAAAGTCTCTTATTTTCTTCCTAAGTTGACTTGCTTAGAAGACAGTTTCACTTAATAATGAAGGGAAAAGGAAAGCAAGGATACAAGTATGTTTAACACCACACAAAGAAGATATGGTTCTATAGGAAAAGAAGCTAAGGTAGACTGTAGTGTACTCTATACTCTCTTACTAAGACTAAAAAATAAATGTTTTTTCTAGCTTGGCTTGTGGATTTGTTCTAGAGGATTTTTTTTATTCTGGTAGTGAAATGATTTTGTAAGCCCTCATTTTGAAGGCCCAGAAAAAAAGGAATACTTGTATTTAGTGGACTTCGGGACAGAAATAATTGTGTTCTACCCTTCGAAATATTACATCACTATTTATAGTCCTGTTTGATACACCAGACTCCTCATCAAGGGGACTCACCCTGTTCACCCCACAAGAAAAATTATTGTAGACATACGTCTGAACATCCCATTAACTAAACCACAATTGAAGAATGAAAAGAAGTTTAACTTCTAAGGGTGAATACAGTCCAAGTAATTTTAAAATAACATTTTTTTCCATACATGAATTTAACTCCTCAATTTCCTATAAAGATTAGGCTGAGAAAAATCAGGAATTCACACATTCAATCAAAGTTATCAAAGTGTCTGAAGTGCATTGCTAGAGCCTGTGGGGCCCAGATAGTCGGCTGGCCAGAGCCAAGAGGAGATGCTGGGACAGAAGCAGGCACAATGGAAATGAGGAGAAGTGGAGAGGAGTACTTTACAGGCATCACTGAGCACGAAGACCCCAGGGCCCACACCATGCTCCTCCACAGGGCCAGCAAAGAGATTCTCTCAGAAGTGGAACGCAGCCTCTAGAATGCCATGCGACTGTGCCACAATGTTCACTGGGACCCCCCACTTATTTCTGGGGTGGAGCATCTGAACTGGCCATGATCTAAGCCTTGACAGAAAAATCAAAGCCATGTTCCATTGTATGGAACAATGGCCAGACAGGGCTGTTGGCCGGGCCTCACAGGTCATCCCTTGTGCCCTGATCCAGAGCTGTGGGACCAGCACGATCCCTTTACTTCCTTCAGGCCAAGCACGCCCAGGGGAATGGTGAGATCTGGGGCATATATGTGAGACAGATACCCTGGGGGACATGCAAGCCTTGGGCATCTGGGAGCCACAGGCTATAAGCTATAACCGTACAAGACAGCAATGGAGACAGCAGTTCTGCTCCTGTAGACTGATGACTTCATCTCAGGTCACAAAGAGGAGGGTGATGACCAGAGCCCGCAAGATGGGGTGCCTGATGCTGACCAGGAGGGAGTGGCAGGCAAGGCAACCTCAACACAGAGCCAGCAGAGGGTCCCTCTTCCCTGAGCTAGACTGCCAGGATATTCAGGATGTCTTTGTTTGGAAGGGATCAGGTTGAAAGGCAGCCCGGGCCCCTTTCTGTCCCAGCTTAGTCTGCAAAGGATGCAGACCTATAATTCTTCTCCACTATAAGTTTGCATCGAGTTTGCTTCCGATGATTCTATCCAAGCCATTCGAAAAAAATAAATAAATAAGTAACTGTTACTGTCTACTGTTAGCAAAATGGAGACAGAATGTAGGACTAAGTGAACTGAGTGAGGAGGGTCCAAAGAACCAAGTACTGACACTTATGGGGCACAATCCAGATAGCAGAGGAGCTGGAGAACAGCAGCAGGGTTCCCATCTGTGAATCCCTCAGGTCAGCTGGGAGACAGCAAAAAAGTCCATCGGAGTTTTTTTTTTTTCTCTCTCTCTCTCTCTTTTTATGAGCCATAGGAAAGAAGTCCTTTGGATACTGTTCTGATTCTCTGATTACTACAATCTTCTCATCTCAGAGCCCTTACTCCAGGAATGCCCCCACACATCTTCCAGGGAGCTGCCACCTCATGCGTTTCTTGCTAGGAGTACACAAGATCGTCAAGAAAACACCCCTTCTCAGTTCCTGGCACTCACTGCTAGAATTAGGAATCCCTTAATCCACAAATTATTTAACCTGGCAGCAAGACAACGGAATTGTATCCCAAAGAATGTCAAAGGAAGGCAAAACTGGGATCGTATCTGGCTTTGTAATTCTGCCCTCTAAAGTGAAATAGAAGGCTGAAAAATCTTTACTCCATTCTGTCTAAAACTAGATCTGCAGGTCAAGGGTACAGAATGAGCTGAAACACCAAACAATTGGTCTTTAATTTTAGCACTGAGGGAGCAATGCCACTTTGGGAACCATGATTATATGAACCACCAAAGATTCCCAGTGTTCAGAACCTACGAAATAATAATCATCTTATACTAACCTACCTCCCCCCACCACCTTTTTCTCCTTCCCTAAAGAACTGATTCACTCAGGGAAGCAAGTGTAGATCCTTCAGATTCAGGGAAAATATGTCCTTTTCATGGTTCTAGTAAATAAATCATGGTTAGTCTAAACCAACCAAGAGAATTACAGTCCCCTTTCCTGTGTATTTTCCCAGCCTCTCTTGATAGTACACACATCTGAAACATAGGTTCCAGATAAAATGATATAAAGAGTTCTACTGGGGAAATATGGGGAGGGAGCATCTCTACAGATAAACATGCACAACTTTCATAAAGGAAAGACATTTTTCCTAAATCTCTCTTTTTAGCTTAAAATGTAGGAATAAAAATGTGATGTCTAGAGCTGTGATAACTATATTGCCACCATGAGGCAATAAATCACAAGAATGAAAAGCCAACACTCAGGACTGCAGAGCAGAAGTGTGGAAATCCTACATCCTTGACATCACTGAACCTCTGAAATAAATCTGGACATACCTACCACTAGTCTTCTTTTACTGTACTAAATACCCTCACAACTTAAGATTTTTGGTGTGTTTATAATTATTTGTAGCCAAATCAATCACTATAAACTCAACTTCAAGCAGAGGGCTGGGGGAAGTAGAGAGAATAGTCAGAAATTTGGCCACTGCGTTTGATAAATTTATATGAAATCTTTGTTCTCTCACTGTATACTTATATTTGTTCCACTTCATTTCAAATATGATAAACTGTGTTTTTAGCCAAAGAGTAGTAGCATTCCAAAGACTGCCAACTCCCAGAATAAATGGGAGATTTAAAACTTAAACCCGCTACAAATGTTTGTACTCTTCACAGACACAGTTTCATTAACACAAGGATTGACCCTGACTAGCATAAATGGAGCTTTTAATCTCAGGTTCCTCAGTCTAGATCCCTGTTCCACTGTATGAATTCAGTGCAGAAGTTTGGTAATCGAGATCTTCATAAACTCATGGGATTAATTTTTTGGACTGTCATTTTATTTGTTCCAAATCCCACCTTGGTCCTACTTTTCAACTCTCCCCTCTACAGAGTAATTCACTAGCTTAATAATATTGGCTACTAACATAGATTAGACTTATTTTTTAAATAAGTGTTTATTTTTAGTTAGCTAAGTAATGGGTTAGTCTTTCACATAGTCAAAAAGTCAAGTAAGGGGCGCCTGGGTGGCTCAGTTGGTTGGGCGACTGCCTTCCGCTTGGGTCATGGTCCCAGAGTCCTGGGATCGAGTCCTGCATCGGGCTCCCAACTCCACTGGGAGTCTGCTTCTCCCTCTCACCTTCTCCTCACTCATGCTCTCTCTCACTGTCTCTCTCTCAAATAAATAAATAAAATCTTTAAAAAAAAAAAAAAGTCAAGTAATACAAATAAAGTCAACTGTTGGTATTCTCACCAGAGGTGACCTCTATTGTATGTTTGTGGGTCTTCTTTATCCAAATAGTCATTTATGTGGTGACTTTTTGTCATAAAGAATACAATTAGTATAGTCAATTTTTTAGTATCTTTATTATCTTTGTTTTTGGTTTAGTTTATGTATGCCCCCAGTAATATTAATATCTATATCTATCTCCCTATATTTTTATAATATACATATTATATTAATAGATATATAATTGTATTTCTGGAATAATTCCTATGCATTTGGAGAATAAATGCAAATAGAGTCCAACCTCCCTCACCACACATAAAAAAGTATATTCCAGGGGCACCAGGGTGGCTCAGTGGGTTAAAGCCTCTGCCTTCGGCTCGGGTCATGATCCCAGGGTCCTGGGATCGAGCCCCGCATCAGGCTCTCTGCTCAGCAGGGAGCCTGCTTCCCTCTCTTTGCCTCTCTGCCTACTTGTGATCTCTGTTTGTCAAATAAATAAATTTTAAAAAAAGAAAAAAGTATATTCCAGCCAGACTTAAAACCTGAAGGTAATATATTTATTACAATGAGACTATACCTATTTGGCCTCTGTCACATACAGCCAGCACAGTGTTAACATGGCTTAGATTTACAGCAGTACCTCACCTAAATTCTAGAAAATCTATATTGAAATCTCTAATACAATCACATGAGACTCTGTTTACATGGCAATCTATACGGATACCTGAGGCCTAAGGTATTTTAGTCTTAAAGTGAAAACATGTGACTACAAGCACAATCCATTATGGTCAAATTCTGTGAACATAAGCCAGCTTTCACAGAGGAGAGGTTACATATTCCACTGAGAAAAATGAATTTGGTAACAAAACCATTTTGTTAAAAGAAATTTCTAGAGCTGGGAAATAGAATAGTAATTGACATTTTTTTTTTCAAGTCAAAGAGAAAGAGCTGGCTTCCTGCCATGTTAGATGATTGTAAGTTTTGTACAGTGCAATTTATTTAATTATTGGTACCAGCTTCCCAGAATGTGGTCAATAGAGAATGGATGTGTTGCTGGAACATGGAAACTAGAACAGGTTAAAAATGTTGTGACAGTTTTTTTTAATGGCTTCATATCCTATAAAAGGCATTAATTTTCAAGAGGGTGATTTTGGTTTGCCTTTTATGTACCATTATATCTAATTTGCTTTATGCTCCAGCAGTGAAAATCATTTTCCTCCCTCCAATTTACATGGCAAACACAAATGAATATTCAAGTTAAAAAAAAAAAAAAAACCTGATTAGTTTAATTTGGCCATTCTCTGCTTCACCATAAAAGTATGTACTTTAGCCTGAACTAAGTGAGTAGAAATAACAACTGGTCTTTAAATCACTGCAATTCACTCAGCTCCAAAAAAAAAAAAAAAAAAAAAAAGGATTCTTAAAAATAAGTACCCATTCTCTTTTCAGGAATGTAAAAATGTCAATGTACCTAGGAAAACAAAAGCAATTTTTAAAAACGGATGGCTTGATGTGGTCCACCTTTCTCTTGAGGAAGATACAGGAAACCTGGATGGCTAGGAAAACTTCCCTGGGTATGTCTAACAAAACTAGGGCTGAAAAATTCTTGTTCAGATACCAAAACAATTGTGTGTTAATCATTTTTTCTAAATAAGCAAGGTTAGTCCCATTATGGTAAGAGCTGAAGGAACTTGGGGCGCCAGAGATTTGAAGAGTTTATTTATTTATGCCAGAAGTTTCCTTTCCTACCTAATGAGAGCATCAAACTTTGGTTAAAACCTTAGGTTAATACCTTCATTACCTAGATCAGTTACAAACGTTCAGAAGCCAATTTTTATACTGCTAACAGTCTAGGGAACTCATGCTCTTCTTTTGGGAGTGCAACAAAGAACCTAAGCCCAGATAATAGGCTCCACACCCTGAAAACAGAGCAATGACACATCACTCTGAAGCCATAGGGCATGAGAGGTCCATATGATGTAATGTGATGGACTCCACATGGCGATACCTACTCTAATAAGTCAAAATTTCTGGGAGAGGGAGGAAGAGCCCTACAAATGAAAAATACAAAACACGTAATCTGCAATTGAACCCATCCCTAGATTGAAGTGGAGAACAGACTTGTTAGGGCCAAGATATCAGGTCATGCCCTGGATATTATTTTGTTTCTCCAATACACCAGTTCATCATCCTTGATTCAGATTCTCTTGTGTGTACTCTGTGATAGTGGCTTTCAGATGTGATTCCCAGATGAGTATGGACCTATGCAAAACTTCCACTATTTCTTGGGAAATAAGGAGAAGAAACATGAATTTTCAAACAGTTACAATTATTCTGGGGTGTGTGGGTGGTTCAGTTGGTTGAGCATCCAACTGTTCATTTCAGCTCAGGTTATGATCTCAGGGTCGTGAGATGGAGCCCATGCTGGGCTCCACACTGGGTGTGAGCCTGCTTAGGATTCTCCCCCTTGTCCCTCGTTCTGCCCCTTCCCTGCTCACTCATGTGCTCACTCTCTCTCTCTCTCAAAAAAAAAAAAAAAAAAAAAAAAATTTACAATTATTCTGATAACAAAAAAAGTCCTCTTACTCTGGGAGATTTATTTATAAAATTATGGTGATACACATAATGGTAGTAGAAAAGCCCCTAGTTCTTATTCAGGAAAGATAACAGCAATTATGGGTTTTTTCCCTATGAAACATAAGTATCTGGAATGTACTAGTCTATGGCAAGTAAAGATTAGACAAGTCATTTTGGGAAACTGAATGAAGCAGGATTGGTAGATGTTGCTGCTAAAAAAAAAAGTTGCTATTTTTTTGCCTTTTGTAGTTGAGGAAACAGATCCATCTGTTATATCAATTCAGCTGAGAAAAGTCCTTTAGGCAAAAATAAAATGATAATAAATGGAGTTCTATCTACACAGAAGAATGAAGAGCACTGAAAGTGTTAATTGGTCAAATATAAATTTGTTTGTTTCTGGGCAAGAGAACAGATCTCAGTTACTTTTTAAAAATTCAAATCAAGGGTACCTGGGTGGTTCAGTTTGTTAAGCATCTGCCTTCAGCTCAAGTCATGATCCCAGGGTCCTGGAATCAAGCCCCACATGAGGTTTCCTGCTTAGTGGGGCGTCTGCTTCTTCCTCTGACCCTCCCCCATCTCATGCTCTCCCTCTTTCTCTCAATAAACAAAATCTTTTAAAAAAAATTCAAATCATATGATATTAACAGGGATGCCTGGGTGGCTTAGTTGTTTATGTGTCCAACTCTTGATCTCAGTTCCGGTCTTGATGTTTTGGTCATGAGTTCAAGACCCACGTTGAGCTCCACACGGGGCATGGAAACTACTTAAAAACAAAAACAAGGGCGCCTGGGTGTCTCAGTGGGTTAAGCCTCTGCCTTCGGCTCAGGTCATGGTCCCAGGGTCCTGGGATTGTGTCCCGCATCGGGCTCTCTGCTTGGCAGGAAGCCTGCTTCCTCCTCTCTCTCTCTCTCTCTGCCTGCCTCTCTGCCTACTTGTGATGTCTCTCTGTCAAATAAGTAAATAAAATCTTTAAAAAAAAAAAAAACAAGAACAAAATCTGGTAACAGAATGAGTAGACAAGCCAGAGCAAGTTAATGACAGGGCTTGGGAGGAAGCCACACTGTTTAACTCTCGGGGGAATCTTCTTTCCATAACCCAGACTAATTCTAGAAAAACATAAGCCTTTCAGTGTTTTTCCAAAACTCTAGAGCTACCTTTTATGTCAGATGCTTCCTGCTCAATAGTAATGTCTGTGTTAGACTTTCCTTAATGGAGTTTCACATATTTCTTTTTCTTCTTCCTTTTTTTTTTTTAAAGATTTCACTTATTTATTTAATTTATTTATTTAGAGAAAGAGCAAGAGAGCACACTTGAGTGGCAGGAGGGGCAGAGGGAGAGAGAGAATCTCAAACAGACTTCCCGCTGGGCACAGAGCCTGATGCAGGGCTCAATCTCATGACCCTGAGATCATGACCTGAGCCAAAATCAAGAGTTGGATGCTTAACGAACCAAGCCACCCAGGTGCCCCAAGTTCCACATATTTCTAAATAAATTCATATTTCATTCTAGGAAAATACAGCATGATAAAACCCAGAAATTTTTTACTCAGTACTATGTTCTGGGCTAGTCTTTCCTATACGAACCAGATTTTTTTTTTTTCAAATAGAAATACTTAGATTGAATATGCAATTATTCCATTCTACTAAATATTCTTTCCTCCTTTGACTTCTATGAACATACATCACCCAATCACCCAATGAGCCAAATGCTCCAACAGATCAACTTATCTTTCTCGGGGCGCCTGGGTGGCTCAGGGGTTTAAGCCTCTGCCTTCAGCTCTGGTCATGATCTCAGGGTCCTGGGATCGAGCCCCGCATCGGGCTCTCTGCTCAGCAGGAGCCTGCTTCCCCTTCTCTCTGTCTGCCTAGCTCTGATTTCTCTCTGTCAAATAAATAAAATCTTTAAAAAAAAAAAAAAAAACTTATCTTTCTCTTCATCTCTTTCTAAATTCAGCCCCTTGACAGTCACTCACCAATGAAGAAACTGAGTTTTAAAATGCTAAGAAGTTTGACACTGATTCCTCAACTAGTATGTGGCACAGATGTATGAACTCAGGATTTCTAATTAATTTAATAAAACACCTAAAACAAGGTGAGTTACATTCAGTTCTTCAGTGAATATTAGGTCATTTCCTTCTTCCGCACCTGCTCCTCCATAAAATCACCCTGATTTAAGAAAATGCTAAATATAACATGGATCATACCTCCTGATTCATAAAGCATTATACATGAGATGAATAAGAGAGGACATATGAAAAGGCAATAGTAAGTAGACTGATATAAACGAGTGTGGATGAGAAGCTGTGAGGTAGGTATTGCCTCTATTTACATTCGTGGAACTGGTTGAAACTTTGTGTGTAGTGCATGTCCACACTGGAACAGCCAAGGAGAGGTGCTCGGGAACTGGTCCGAGAGCACTCCATCTTGGCTCGCTTCCTAAAGGGGAGGACACGAAACTGGAACACGTTTCCTGCCGCGCAGGACTGCAGGAGTCTCAACAATGTTAGGTTACAGGATAGTTCCTTGTAGGCCAAAGCTAATATGGCTCCCCCCCATCCCGCTACTCAGAAACCATGGCAATCAAAGCTCGCTCCCTCTTATGACCCTGGCTACGCTCCTCTTCTCTGGGCTTTTCCCGGGTGACCTCGTGTGACCTTGGTCTTCCACCCTGCTCTCCATCCCCCACATGCTACACACAGGGCTGCTGCTTGGACACAGCCTGCCATGTTGTCCCAGATAATCCCTTCTTGTCACATGTCATGGCCTATGTCACTCTGATAAGAGCAGCCTAGGGACACCTTCTCCAAACCACCCAGAAAAGCACCTATTTTTCTTCTCTAGTGAATCCTCTGAATGAGGTAATCCTCCTCTCTCCGCATTTCAGTCATCCTCATTTTTAAAAGGAGGCCTGGTTTTTTTGCCTCAGCATGAAACTGTAAACTTCCCATTGTCACACAGTACCTTCAGCCCCCCATTGTCTGCTGATCAAAAGACTTCTTCTCCAGCCTATGAATTGTTTTTCAAGGATGGGAGAGAAGTCCATAAAACCACTTCACCTTTTTCAGCCCATTCTAGTGGAAGCTGTAAGAAATCAAACCCTTTATGTACGACTTCTCTTCTTTTGAATATAATAAGATTTGTAGGAGACCTAGCAAGAAAATCAGCATATATGAATGTTTTATGTATTTGAAAAATAGAAATGTCAGAGCAGACCCATGCCGCATTTGGGAAGAATGCAATGAAGCAAGAAGGAGAGTTGTCTTACTTTGGGGGCTAACAGGGTGCTGTTCAAATGCTGATTAGGGAAGAAAGAAAAAGAACACTTTCCTGGTGCCTCTGAGAGACCTTGACACAAGAAATAAGGCAAGAATTCTAAGCTGTGTTGGGAAGTCTAAAATTTCACGTGCTGCCTTGTCGTCTTTAGCTTCACAGGGCACTGAAGACCTAACAGGTCGTCCCCTGCTGTGGCCACAAACACTCCACACCTCAGGCATAAGTCTCTCCTTAGGGCTCATTCCCCTTCTCGGCTGGACAGTTGCCAGCTAGCTGGTTATCAACCTAATGGCGTAGCTGCCCTGACAGCCCACAGAATTGTTCAGATAAGCTAATCACACACTCCTGTGTAAACCAGGGAGCACCTCACCTCCTCCTTACTACAAAGCCTGCCCCGTATGGCCCCTAGTGGTTCACTCTACTCCGGAGTGCAGCCCCCATGTGTCCCTGCGAAGCACATGGTGTCCTCCACTCCTAGAATGTGAGTATTGTGACCAGTGTCAAGTGTCCCATGTTTGGCCACCTTCTACTATTTAGCCCATGTATCCCTCCGTCACCAACGGGGTGAGTAGGAGGCAATCAGAACAGGAGCCCACACTGGAAAGTCAGGAATGGACATTTTTCAGAGCAAATAGTTTCCAAGTAACTTTTTAGTGGAAAACCATCGCAGTCGCGGGAAGAGTTATCTAGGTAAAATGTGTACGTCAACATCAAGGAATACTGTACAGGCATCAACATCATCACAGTATTTTGCAAGAACACATTAAACACATTAGAACAGTTATCTGTTAGGATGCTAGGGGACCGAGAGATGGGTACAGAGATACCAGGGAATAAACAAATAACTAAAGCGACCAGATGGGGCCTTATATCAACTCTACACCATAATGTGCCATGAATTGAGGACAGGATAGACACACCCTCCGTATTCCAGGTACACTTTGTCCCCCCCACCCAGAAGGCAGTAATTCATGTGCCTGGTTTGTGTGCATGTTAAAAAATGGCTCTTTGTTTCCTGTCTTGGAAATCTATTTTTATGTATTAATCTTCTGACCAGTTACTTTATTAACCTATTTTATGTTTTCTAATAGCATTCAATGTCATCTGTAGGCTAGGTAGGCATCCCTGATCACCTGCAAATAAATAGTCTTGCTGCCTCCTTTCTCATATGTGTCTCTCCTACGTCGTTCTCTTCTCTAATTGAAATGGCTAGTACAGCTGGAGCAATGTTAAATAATCAATGATGAGTGCCTCTCTTTTTTCCTGACTTTTATGAGGTTGCTTCTGGCGCTTAATGATTAAGGATGCTGAATACTGTTTTATAAATATTCAGCATTATACTTAATTATGAAGCAATAGGTATATTATTACAGTCACAGTAAAGGGGTATTTTATTAGGACATGTTCTTTGTCAACCAGGAACGGGAGTTGAATTTTTACCCCATATCACTTTTAGACCTCTGGAATTAATTGTGTGGCTTTTCTGCCTTGGCCTCTTCTTAGAGTGACAGATTCTTTTATTTGTATTATTATTTAGAAGATGCACAGTATATTTTATAATACGAAAGGCAAGCAGTCTAAATCTGGGGCTGTTCTCAAATCAATGTGTTGAGGAGTATTACTACATGAAGACGCAAGTCTAATTGAATGAGATGGCCACAAAACTCCGCATGTCCTTTGATGTGTGGCATTCCAGATTCTTTTCATTTTGCCTCACAAGGAATGATTCCTTTGGGAAACCTGGCTCAGGCCCCAGCTCCATCTTCCCCAGAATGCCTATCACTATTATGGCATGTTTGCTTGTGATCCAGTTTTACTTCTGTGCAATCAACAGCGTGGATTTCTGTTCCCCCAAGAGGAGCCGTTTCGATGCCTCTATTTTGTCCTGATTATGAGCTGCATGATATATTCGTCTGTGTTTACATTGTAAATTTTCTGCAATGCTTCCATGATTTATTCAGAATTTGATGTTTGGGAGCAATTACTTTGATATAAAACCTGTAGGCTCTGTGAAGGCAGAGACAGCATCTGTTTTATCTCTAGGGTCTTCCTAGCACAGAGCTTGGTACATAGATGATGCTCAATAAATATTTGATTATTTTTGTTTGAATTTGTTTTGAAACATTACAGGGATTATATGGTTATATCTTTAGAAAATACTAATTTTATAGGAAGCTGTCTTCGAAAGTGCTATTAGGAATGCTGTCATCCTACCCTTTGTGCCTTTTTCCAGCTTTAATGGGACATAATTGACACATCCCATTGTACAATTTTAAGATGTCCAGTATGTTAATTTGATACACTTATATATTGTGAAATGATTACCACCCTGGTGTTAGCCAACACCTACATCCTCATATAATAACCATTTCTTTTCTGTGATGATAATATTGAAGACCTACTCTCTTAGCAACTTTCAAGTGTATAATACAGTACTGTTTACTCTAATCACTGTGTTGTTCATCTCCAGAACTTACTCATTTTATAACTGAAAGTCTGCAAGAGATTTAAAAGTACTTCCATGGTTTAATTAAGATTTTATTACTCTTTAAAGTGAACAACGCATCTTCATATTTTACTTCAATTGATTTTCACCTAGATCTTTCGGGATGAGTATCCTTAGTATTCTATTTTAAAGATGAAACAAATATCACAGAGATCAGGGAATTTACACAAAAGCACTGATTTGGTAATCCCCCAAAAAATATACCCAGCAATTTCAAGTCCCAGATCAATGAATCTTCCACTGTATTTTTACAAAATATCCCTGTTCTTTTTATATTCATCTCTAAACACTGTAAGAAAATAACACTTAAAATAAATACTAAAACCAATCAGAAAGCGACAATGAAAGACAAGGTCACACAACAACAGTGTTTGGCCCGAGGGCAACTCCACAGAGAATGAAAGAAATTTATTATTGGTAGGGAAAAAAGTGCACTTGAAATACTTTCAAGTAAGAAAAGTAAAGTATTGAATGATTCCAGTGAAAAAAATTACCAGAAAAAAAGCAGATAATACATTTATAAAAAGTCCCTCAGGGCAGAGAACACATTTTCATCCTTGCTTTTCTTATACCTAGAGCAATTAATATTTGGCATTTAGAACATGCTTGAAAATGTCCTACTCATTTATGAATAAATAATCATAATAATTTACCTCTAGGTTTATGTAAAACATTTTGAAAATCACAGTAAAATTTCAAAATGTCTATGTTAGGTTGAGGCTCTTTTCATTATTATTAAAAAATCATTGATAGCTTAGTTGTACATTGAACTTAAACATTATTCAAAAAATGCATCACTTAGAAGTCAACTTTTGTTTATTCTTGTGGTCTTAAGGAAGGATAATGCACAATTTTTGCATGTCGAGTTTGATATCTAACTCCTGTGTTTTTGTGACTTCTCTCTGGACTTCCTGCTCTTGAGATTCCCATCTGAGGAGTTAGATGATCTCCCTATGACTTTTTCTTTATTTCTTTTGATGTGACCTTTCTCTTCTGCCATGTACACCTCAGAAAGCAAGACATCCATAGAAACCCAGACTCTGGAGTTCAACAAACCTCACTCTAGGTATGGAAATTAAATATAGGTATGGGCACAGCAAATGAAATTTGTGTCATTCTATGTAGAATTATATGATCCCAGAGTTGTAAGGAAATGTACAGTTTATTCTAATCACTCATAGAAGGCATAAAGGCACACTCTAACAGCCTTCCATTAAATGGTATGGTTTGTAATTTTTTTTTACTTCATTTGATTTTTTTTTAATTTTCTTTAAGATTTTTTATCTATTTGAGACAGAGAGAGAAAGCATGAGTTGGGAGGGGAAGGGCAGAGGCAGAGGGAGAAGTGGACCCCTCCATGAGCAAGGAGCCAAGGAGCAGAGATTGATCCTAGGACTCTGGAATCATGACTGGAACCTAAAGCAGATGTTTAACCAACTGAGCCACCCAGGCACCCCATGTTTGATGTTTTAAATTGTAGTGGTAATTCTTGCCTACTTTACCAACTCAAATAATTCAAAGTATAAAGTTAATAATCTGCATAAGGTCACACCTTCTTACAATATCAATCCTTTGGAGCAGCTATTATTAGTAGTTGGGCATACATCATTTCACACCTTTTTTTATGCTTATGCAAGCATCAATAGGCATACTCAGAAATACTTTCAAACATAAATCATTCTGACCTTGCAAGAGTCTTTCAGAAACTTCCTAAGATTTTATGATACCTTAGAAACTGAGATCTATATTAATTAATACTTAATTATCTTTAATAGACAAACTTCATTTTATAAGAATTGTGCCCTTTGATTTATTTATGCATAATCATGTTCAATATAATGGAAATGTAGTTTAACTATACAAAATGCTAACACAATTTTTAAAGAAGTTTTAAAAAATATACTAAGTATATATGTAATTCAAACATTTACCTTAGAACTTTATGATTTTATAGTATAATAGAATTAAATTTAGGATCATGACCAAGGATGTCTCAGTGCTCCAATTCAATACTGTTTTGTATCAAGACAAGAGAAAGAGAACAGCATTGAAAAGAAAAAAAAAAATTTACAACTGTATTTACTAAGTTTATGATTGCTATAAAAATCCAAGAGCACCTATAGTTACATATTTACAATCAATATAAGTTCAGCAATGTTATTATAAAAGAGCAACTTGCAAAAATCATTTTTCTGTACAAAAGCAACAATTGATTAGAACTTAAAATTTAATTACATTGAAATAAATAGTACTGGTAAGAGAAAAAAGGCATCTAGATAAACATTAAACCAACTATGCAAAACCTACAGGGATAAAATTTTAGGGAATGATATTAAATAACTTTCTGAAAAAATGAAGAGTTTCCATGTTCCTGAGTAACAAAAATTAAAACCTTGTAAATGTCAATTATCCACTAATTGACATATAAGAATCCAAATCCAAACACTGTGGGGTTTTTTTGGAATTGCCCATCAATTATACAGTTTATATGGAAATCCAAAAAGTCAACAACCAACATATTCGTAAAGAACAAGAGAAATTGGTTGTCCTACCCCCAGGCGATCTCAAAGCTTCATGTAATGACTGACATAGCACGCTATTTACACAGGGTTAGGTAAATGGACCAATGCCACAAAATAGAATGAAATATGACAAAGGCAGTGTTACTTAATAAAGAAAGAATGGATGGCACAATAAATCATCCTGCTAAGACAACTGTATATCTAGCAAGAAAAAAGACAAAGTTGGATTCTTGCTGCTTTAAAGATCCAAATTTAGAGATTAAAATCATTCAAAGAATGTAGAATATGTTTATTCCACCGGAGCCCTCTTAAAGACACTACAAAGAGCACAAACATAACATAAACTGTTGATAAACTTGACTATCTAGATAATTTCTCTGCACCAAAAGTTTATCTAGAGACAGAGGATCACTTACCTAGAGAAGCATACTCATTTGAACAGAAAAGCCTGCATAAGACTATGCATTGTAGCCTTGCTTGCAATGGTGAAAGATTGAAAATTAAAACTTAGTTTCAATCCACAGAAGGATGGAAATATAATTGCAGTGTATTTATATAATATGATACCATAAAGCAAATCAATGGACTTTAACTAAATATTCAACATGGATAAAAGTATCAGAAAGAAAACACTGAATAAAAAATCAAGTTGTAGAGGGAGGAGTCAAGATGGCGGAGAAGTAGCAGGCTGAGATGACATCGGGTAGCAGGAGATCAGCTAGATAGCTTATCTAACCATTGTGAACACCTACAAATGCAACAGGAAATAGAAGAGAAGAAGAGCAACAATTCTAGAAACAGAAAATCGACCACTTTCTGAAAGGTAGGACCTGCGGTAGGATTCTGTGGAGAATCCAAAGCGACAGGAAGACAGACTGCGGGGGGAGGGGCTGGCTCCCGGCAAGCAGCGGAGCAACGGAGCACAAAATCAGGACTTTAAAAAGTCTGCTCCACGGAGGGACATCGCTCCAGAGGCTAAACCAGGGGGAAGCCCATGCGGGGTCAGCGTAACCCCAGGTCCCGTGGGGTCACAGAAGGACCGGGGGTGTTTGAGTGCTGCAGAGCTCGCAGGTATTAGAGCGGGGAAGCCAGCTACAGCAACAAAGCCAAGGAGTGAGCTCTCAGCCCGGGGTTACTTTGAGCTGCTCACAGGCTGGGTGGGCTCAGAGCTCGCCCAGAGGCCATGGACACGGAAGTGACCGGGCACTTTTCTCCAAGTGCCAGCAATTGACTGCTTTCCTCCAGGTGCGACCGGAGGCTAGGGAGGCAGGGTGGTTGGGCGCTTTTCTCTGAGGGCCCACTGAGGAGCGGGACCTCAAGCACTCGGCTCCTCTGGGCCAGAGATTGGGAGGCCGCCATCTTCATTCCTGTCCTCCGGAACTCTACGGAAAGCGCTCAGGGAACAAAAGCTCCTGAAAGCAAACCCGAGCCGATTACTTAGCCCGGCCCCTGGCAAGGGTGGTGCAATTCCGCCTGCAGCAAAGACACTTGAGAATCGCTACAACAGGCCCTTCCCCCAGAAGATCAACAAGAAACCCAGCCAAGACCAACTTCACTCACCAAGAAGAACAGCGGAATTCCAGAGGTGGAGAAAGCAAATCTTATCTGGACAAAATGACAAGGCAGAAAACCTCACCACAAAAAAAGAACAAGAGGCAGTACCGAAGGCTGGGGACCTAATCAATACGGACATTGGTAATATGACAGATCTAGAGTTCAGAATGACGATTCTCAAGGTTCTAGCCGGGCTCGAAAAAGGCATAGAAGATATTAGAGAAACCCTCTCTGGAGAGATAAAAGCCCTTTCTGGAGAAATAAAAGAACTAAAATCTAACCAATTTGAAATCAAAAAAGCTATTCATGAGGTGCAATCAAAAATGGAAGCTCTTACTGCTAGGATAAATGAGGCAGAAGAAAGAATTAGTGACATAGAAGACCAAATGACAGAGAATAAAGAAGCTGAGCAAAAGAGAGACAAACAAATACTGGACCACGAGGAGAGAATTAGAGAGATAAGTGACACCATAAGACGACACAACATTAGAATAATCAGGATTCCAGAAGAAGAAGAAAGAGAAAGGGGAGCAGAAGGTATATTGGAGAGAATTACTGGAGAAAATTTCCCTAATATGGCAAAGGGAACAAGCATCAAAATCCAGGAAATGCTAAGAACACCCCTCAAAATCAATAAAAATAGGTCCACACCTCGTCACCTGATAGTAAAATTTACAAGTCTTAGTGACAAAGAGAAAATCCTGGAAGCAGCCCGGGAAGAGAAGTCTGTAACATACAATGGTAAAAATATAAGATTGGCAGTGGACCTATCCACAGAGACCTGGCAGGCCAGAAAGAACTGGCATGATATATTCAGAGCACTAAACGAGAAAAACATGCAGCCAAGAATACTATATCCAGCTAGGCTATCATTGAAAATAGAAGGAGAGATAAAAATATTCCAGGACAAACAAAAGCAGAAAGAATTTGCAAACACCAAACCAGCTCTACAGGAAATATTGAAAGGGGTCCTCTAAGCAAAGAGAGAGCCTAAAAGTAGATCAGAAAGAAACAGAGACAATATACAGTAACAGTCACCTTACAGGCAATACAATGGCAATAAATTCATATCTCTCAATAGTTACCCTGAATGTTAATGGGCTAAATGCCCCAATCAAAAGACACAGGGTATCAGAATGGATAAAAAAACAAAACCCATCAATATGCTGCCTACAAGAAACTCATTTTAGACCCGAAGACACCTCCAGATTTAAAGCGAGGGGGTGGAAAACAATGTACCATGCTAATGGACATCAGAAGAAAGCTGGGGTGGCAATCCTTCTATCAGATCAATTAGATTTTAAGCCAAAGACTATAATAAGAGATGAGGAAGGACACTATATCCTACCCAAAGGGTCTGTCCAACAAGAAGACCTAACAATCTTAAATATCTATGCCCCTAACATGGGAGCAGCCAACTATATAAACCAATTAATAACAAAATCAAAGAAATACATCAACAGTAATACAATAATAGCAGGGGACTTTAACACTCCCCTCACTGAAATGGTCAGATCATCCAAGCAAAAGATCAACTAGGAAATAAAGGCCTTAAATGACCCACTGGACCAGATGGACATCACAGATATATTCAGAACATTCCATCCCAAAGCAACAGAATATACATTCTTCTCTAGTGCACATGGAACATCCTCCAGAATACACCATATCCTGGGTCATAAACCAGGTCTCAACCGGTATCAAAACATTGGGATCATTCCTTGCATATTTACAGACCACAATGCTCTGAAGCTAGAACTCAATCACAAGAGGAAATTTGGAAAGAACGCAAATACATGGAGACGAAACAGCATCCTTCTAAAAAATGAATGGGTCAACCAGGAAATTAAAGAAGAATTGAAAAAATTCATGGAAACAAATCATAATGAAAACTCAACGGTTCAAAATCTGTGGGACACAACAAAGGCAGTCCTGAGAGGAAAATATATAGCAGTAGAAGCCTTTCTCAAGAAACAAGAAAGGTCTCAAATACACAACCTAACCCTACACCTAAAGGAGCTGGAGAGAGAACAACAAAGAAAGCCTAAGCCCAGCAGGAGAAGAGAATTCATAAAGATCAGAGCAGAAATCAATGAAATAGAAATCAAAAAATAAAACAATAGAACAAATCAATGAAACTAGCAGCTGGTTCTTTGAAAGAATTAATAAGATTGACAAACCCCTGGCCAGACTTATCAAAAAGAAAAGAGAAAGGACTCAAATAAATAAAATCATGAATGAAAGAGGAGAGATCACAACCAACACCAAAGAAATACAAACAAGTATAAGAA
Organism: Martes martes; assembly: GCF_963455335.1. NCBI lineage: Eukaryota > Metazoa > Chordata > Mammalia > Carnivora > Mustelidae > Martes > Martes martes. Next base: position 57,451,868 of record NC_137900.1, read on the forward strand.
CATACTACGAGCAACTCTACACCAACAAATTCGACAATCTGGAAGAAATGGATACATTTCTAGAGACATATAAACTACGACAACTGAACCAGGAAGAAATAGAAAACCTGAACAGACCCATAACCAGTAAGGAGATTGAAACAGTCATCAAAAATCTCCAAACAAACAAAAGTCCAGGACCAGATGGCTTCCCAGGGGAATTCTACCAAACATTTAAAGAAGAATTAATTCCTATTCTCCTGAAACTGTTCCAAAAAATAGAAATGGAAGGAAAACTTCCAAACTCATTCTATGAGGCCAGCATCACCTTGATCCCAAAACCAGACAAGGATCCCACCAAAAAAGAGAATTACAGACCAAATCCTTGATGGACACAGATGCAAAAATTCTCACCAAAATACTGGCCAATAGGATCCAACAGTACATTAAAAGGATTATTCACCATGACCAAGTGGGATTTATTCCAGGGCTGCGAGGTTGGTTCAACATCCGCAAATCCATCAATGTGATACAATACATTAATAAAAGAAAGAATAAGAACCATATAATACTCTCGATAGATGCTGAAAAAGCATTTGACAGAGTGCAGCATCCCTTCCTGATTAAAACTCTTCAAAGTGTAGGGATAGAGGGCACATACCTCAATATTATCAAAGCCATCTATGAAAAACCCACCGCAAATATCATTCTCAATGGAGAAAAACTGAAAGTTTTTCCACTAAGGTCAGGAACACGGCAAGGATGTCCGTTATCACCACTGCTGTTCAACATAGTACTAGAAGTCCTAGCCTCAGCAATCAGACAACAAAAAAATTAAAGGCATCCAAATTGGCAAAGAAGAAGTCAAACTATCACTCTTTGCAGATGATATGATACTATATGTGGAAAACCCAAAAGGCTCCACTCCAAAACTGCTAGAACTTGTACAGGAATTCAGTAAAGTGTCAGGATATAAAGTCAATGCACAGAAATCAGTTGAATTTCTTTACACTAACAAGACAGAAGAAAGAGAAATTGAGGAGTCGGTCTGATTTACAATTGCACTCAAAACCATAAGATACCTAGGAACAAATCTAACCAAAGAGGCAAAGAATCTATACTCAGAAAACTATAAAGTACTCATGAAAGAAATTGAGGAAGACACAAAGAAATGGAAAAATGTCCCATGCTCCTGGATTGGAAGAACAAATATTGTGAAAATGTCTATTCTACCTAAAGCAATCTACACATTTAATGCAATCCCTATCAAAATCCCATCCATTTTTTTAAAGAAATAGAACAAAGAATCCTAAAATTTATATGGAACCAGAAAAGACCTCGAACAGTGAAAGGAATATTGAAAAAGAAAGCCAAAGTCGGTGGCATCACAATTCCAGACTCCAAGCTCTATTACAAAGCTGTCATCATCAAGACAGTATGGTACTGCCACAAAAACAGACATATAGATCAATGGAACAGAATAGAGAGCCCAGAAATAGACCCTCAACTCTATGGTCAACTAATCTTCGACAAAGCAGGAAAGAATATCCAATGGAAAAAAGACAGCCTCTTCAACAAATGGTGCTGGGAAAATTGGACAGCCACATGCAGAAAAATGAAATTGGACTATTTCCTTATGCCACACACGAAAATAGACTCAAAATGGATGAAGGACCTCAATGTGAGAAAGGAATCCATCAAAATCCTTGAGGAGAATGCAGGCAGCAACCTCTTTGACCTCAACCGCAGCAACTTCTTCCTAGGAACATCGCCAAAGGCAACAGAAGCAAGGGCAAAAATGAACTATTGGGATTTCATCAAGATCAAAAACTTTTGCACAGCAAAGGAAACAGTTAACAAAACCAAAAGACAACTGACAGAATGGGAGAAGATATTTGCAAACGACATGGCAGATAAAGGGCTAGTATCCAAAATCTATAAAGAGCTTATCAAACTCAATACCCAAAGAACAAATAATCCAGTCAAGAAATGGGCAGAGGACATGAACAGACATTTCTGCAAAGAAGACATCCAGATGGCCAACAGACACATGAAAAAGTGCTCCACATCACTCGGCATCAGGGAAATACAAATCAAAACCACAATGAGATACCACCTCACACCAGTCAGAATGGCTAAAATTAACAAGTCAAGAAATGACAGATGCTGGCGAGGATGCGGAGAGAGGGGAACCCTCCTTCACTGTTGGTGGGAATGCAAGCTGGTGCAACCACTCTGGAAAACATCATGGAGGTCCCTCAATAAGCTGAAAATAGAGCTACCCTATGACCCAGCAATTGCACTACTGGGTATATATCCTAAAGATACAAACGTGGTGTTCCGAAGGGGCACGTGCACCCGAATGTTTATAGCAGCAATGTCCACAATAGCCAAACTATGGAAAGAACCTAGAGGTCCATCAACAGATGAATGGATAAAGAAGGTGTGGTATATATACACAATGGAATATTATGCAGCCATCAAAAGAAATGAAATCTTGCCATTTGCGACGACGTGGATGGAACTAGAGGGTATTATGCTTAGCGAAATAAGTCAATCGGAAAAGACAACTATCATATGATCTCTTTGATATGAGGAAGTGGAGATACAATGTGGGGGGGTTGGGGGGAGGTAGGAAATGAAAAAATGAAAGAAGATGGGATTGGGAGGGAGACAAACCATAAAAAACTCAATCTCAAAAAACAGACTGAGGGTTGCTGGGGGAGGGGGCACGGGAGAGGGTGGTGGGGAAATGGACATTGGGGAGGGTATGTGCTATGATGAGTGCTGTGAAATGTGTAAACTTGGCGATTCACAGACCTGTACCCCTGGGGATAAAAATACATTATATGTTTATTAAAATAAGTAAATTAATAAAAAAAAATGCAAAAAAAATCAAGTTGTAAAGGATATGTGCAATGTGCTACCATTTACATAAAGCTAATATCATCATAAATAATGACATTATTTATGTTTCTTCAGAGATAACTTCACAGGGTAACTTAAAAGTGTTAAAATATCCTTAAGCACATGGAACACTAAATTAAGGACCAGATTTCTTTGGAAATGGAAGAAACTAGAGTGGGAGTGAAAAATGTTCACATCTGATAGCCATGATTGGTTAAATGGTTGTTGTGCTTATATGTATGTTGAAATTTTTCCTTTAAAACACCCAGTGTGGCAAAATTGTCATCCATTCTTAAAAGAGATAATACCTGTTGCTTAAGATGCACAGTATTCAGTTTGTATTTAAGGATCAGATAGTTTAGTATCACTATATACTTAATGTGATATTAATGAAGTATTCAGTTTGTATTTAAGGATCAGATAGTTTAGTATCACTATATACTTAAAACTAAAATCATATTGTGCATAATTAGATGCCCAGAATATGAAACAAACACTAAAACCTGGAGTCCACTGGGAGGTTGGCAGATTTAGGTCTCTTATCTTAAACCTAGTCTAGGGCACACCTGCACACTTATCGTTAAATGGAAGAGTACTTCTCATTCTGTTTGAAATATATTCATTCATTCATTTGTTCATTCATTCATTCAGGTTCTCTTTCATTCTCTTATTCTTGCTCTCTTTTCACATACAGTCAGAAAATAGCTTGAATGAAGAGCAGTGGGCTCATTTCTGTGCGCTCTGATTTACCAAGGGTAGTCCCAAATCCAATCCTTCATTTATTCAAACTTAGAAACCTCGGCAGAGAGTAGCCAAATGTCTATTTTTCATAATTTTCTTCCTTTCCTAATTATCTATCTTCAATACAACATTATTAAAATCCAAACGGGCTGTGAAGGCGTTCTCAACAATTTGTGTTTCTGAGATTAATGAGTACTGGGACTTTGGCTGGCAAAGGCAATGGAATTCATAGTTAACACTTTATACTTTATGGCCATTTACCATTGTTTAGATCAATTTATTGAGTACTCTACTGGCACTACCTTATGTACTCAAAAGCTTTTAGACGTTTTCATTAAACCTATAATTTTTCTCAATTGTTGGCCCAACATTTCATCATCACATTTGCCCATTCTGCTTTGACAGGCTTTGCCATAAACACATATATATGTGCATTTATAGATACATATATATGTGTACACATATACATATCTATGTATATGGTATATATGTATATGTGTGTTACATTGAAGCAAAAGTAAAATCATTAAAATAAAAGTGTCTATTTTAACAGTATGTCATAGTAGAGACAAAAGTTTTGAGAAACAGTGATCTGACCCCAAGTTAACTATCTAATTGGACAGACAGCCACAATTCTATGTCAGAGCCTACCTATTTTAACTCAGTATGTAATTGTTAATTTATAAGGGCTCTAAATCTCAATATTTTGCAAAAGATACATCTTTCTTTAATTTATCTGGTCTTTAGATATTATAGACATTTCCTCATCCTAAACCTCATCCCAACACAACTCCTACTTTCACCAAAACAAAACAAAATGACAAACCCACTCCCTGATTTTATAACCTCTCAATTCCAAGAGTTTCCATTCATGCAACTCCAACCAGAATCTTTCCCTCCTAAAATCTGTTACATTTCTGCATTAACTTCCTAACACTAAACTTAGTTCTAGTGGTTAAGATTGTGGATTACGGAGTCAGAAAACCTAGATTTAAGTAAAGTTTCTGCATTTTCCCCCATCTATGAAATCAAACCTCATCAAGTGTCAGTTTCCTTAACTATAATATGGTGATAAAAATGATACCCACTTTGGGGCGCCTGGGTGGCTCAGTGGGTTAATCCTCTGCCTTCGGCTCAGGTCATGATCCCAGGGTCTTGGGATCGAGCCCCATGTCGGGCTCTCTGCTCAGCAGGGAGCCTGCTTCCTCCCCTCTCTCTCTCTGCCTGCTTCTCTGCCTACTTGTGATTTCTGACTGTCAAATAAATAAATAAAAAAAATCTAAAAAAAAAAAAAAATGATACCCACTTTGGTGGACTGCCATGTGAAGTACATGAGAAATACTCTGACAGTTTTTAGAACTGTATTTATCATTTAGTAAATGCTCAATGACTTTTAGGTATTACTATTGTCATGGTCATACTAGGCTTCCCCATTATCGTTGGAAAAAGCAGGTTTTGGGCACCTGGGTGGCTCAGTTGGTTAAGCGACTACCTTCGGCTCAGATCATGATCCTGGAGTCCCAGGATCAAGTCCCACATCGAGCAGGGAGACTGCTTTTTCCTCTGACCCTCCCCCCTCTGATGCCCCTCCCTCTCTCTCACTCATTCTCTCAAATAAATAAATAAGTAATATCTTTTAAAAAAAAGAAAAAGAAAAGAAAAATCAGGTTTCTCTTATATCTGTAAGCAAAGCTATAGTTTTTGTCCACTCATTCTGGTTGTCAGCATAAGAACACAGGTCTTGCATCCACTATCTACCAAAACCATCTGCCTCTTTGCTTGACAGTTCTCATCTTTTGTCCATATGTTCCGACTATCCCTTCTTCATATCCCACAACTATTCGACATCTCAACATATTATCTCTCAATTAAGGTCTTACAAAAAATACGCTCTTTGTCCTTTTTTCCTCACCAAAATGTAAAATCCACAAAACAGTAATAAGGTCTGTTGTATTCACCAGAATCTGGAAAATTCATAAATAATATCAGTAGGCCTTCAGTAAATACTTACTAAATAAACAATGGACAAAATAATGCTTAAGTTCAAAGAGGTTAGAGAGCTTGTCTGCTTTATGCATTGCAAAACTGGTACAGAGAACAAATCTGAATTAAGTAAGGAAAACCTGGAAACTATAAAATAATAACGTATATACATTTGAAATCCATAAAAGAAGGCAATCAATAAAGAAGGCAAAATATGCTGCTCTATCACAAAAGGTATATGAATGGCAAATACACACATGAAAAGATGTTCAACATTCTTAGTCATCCCAGAAAGGCAGATGATACCACTACAGACCACTAGAATGGCTGGGGAAGAAAAAAAAAAAAGACCAAGGGACCAAGGGTTTTAGGTTGTGGAGAAAATGCAACCCTCTTTCTGCCAGAAGAAATATAAAATGATACAATGACTTTTGAAAGCATTTTGGCACTTCCTTAAAAAGTTAAATATACATCTTTCATATGATCTCACGCCACTTATTATACACAATAATACCTAGATCTTATACACGAAGATCCATACCCACTTTATTTATAAAACTCCAAAGCAAAAACAACCCAAATGTCCATCAACAGATAAACTACAGTATACCATAAAATGAAATAAGAAGGAATGAACTAGTGATACATTTAATGTGATTCTATCTCAAAATCATTATGCTGAAAGAAGCCAGACAGAAAAGCACATATACTCCATCTATATAAATCTGTACGAAATTAAAATGAATCTGCAGTGACAGCAGAGTGGTGACTGCCAATGGACAGTGATGGAGGAAGGGATGGATTGCTAATGGGCACAAGGAAATTTGGGGAAGAGATGGAAATGTTTGCTATCTTTTTTGTGGCGATGGTTTCATGCGTGTACATGGAAGTCAGAACTCATCAAATGGTACACTAACTATGTGTGTCTCCTGGGCATCAATTGTATCTCCACAATCCTGTAAGAGTCACTTCAACCTTGTGTTCAATAACGATGACAAGGTAAGAATGATAACATCTACCATTCAGTACACTAACTTTTGCTAGGAAAGTTCTATGCTTTTCTCAGGGCAAATTGTCTTCACATCCTGCTTCAGCCCATATTTGCCCCCCAAACCAGTGTTTGACTTGAAGAGTTTTGACTGTATGTGTTTTTGGAAGTGGTTGTAGGGAACAAGAGTTGCAAGGAAGGGATGCATAAGATAGGTGAAGGGTACAAACTTCCAATTATAAAATAAGTCATGAGGATGAAAAGTACAGGATGGGGAATACAGTCAATAACACTGTAACGATGTTGTATGGTGACAGATGGGATCTATTCTTACCATGGTGAGCACAGCTTAATGTATAGAATTGTCAAATCTCTCTGTTGTGTACTTGAAATTAATATAACACTGTATACCAACTATACTTCAATTTAAGAAAGAGTTGTAAGGGATACCAGAAAAGTAAAAAATGAAAACAGAGAAAGGCAACCAAGGGTAGCTGCTATGACCTCATCAGTCTGGAGATCCCTAAGGGCCTCTAGTTTGTCACCCAGACCTTTCAGGTATGCATACATGCCACACCAGCTAACGGGGCTTCCATAGGCGGCCCACACTGTTACTAACTCACAACATACCTGCAGAAGCTGAATCAAGATTCTTATCAAGCTATACCTTGTTGAGTCAATGGCTAAAGGCAAAAAGATGAGCTGAGAGGTAAGACATGGCACAGAAGATGCCAGACACACATCCTTAGAAAATAAGTACTATTAAGACCTATTTTTAAAAAGGACTAAATGGAAGACTGGAGAGATTTAACAATTTCTCAAAGGTTATATGTTTTCAAATGGAGACCTTGATCCCAACACTTATACATGGTCTTAATAAAATTTATTCACTTCTTATCCAGTCCTTCCTGAGACTGCTTCCTCACTTGAAAAGGTGAATTTCAGTTTGATGTTCCTGTGAAAATATTTGTTATTTATGCTAATAAAATACAGAATATGGAGACAAGGCTAAAATCCTCCTTGACCATCACTCTCAAATTTTACTTCCTTCCACTGAATTAGATACTATTATCAGATACCTATGCTCCTGAACACTTTTCAAAATATTTCCCTATATTACTGTATGCATGTAAACAGATTTATACACATGCATTAATTTATATAGATTAGTATTTAGTAATATGTATATATTTACATATACTGATAATTGTACAATACTTTGAGAATCTTACCACATAAGCATGCAAATGGATAAAGCTAACATTCCTTCTAAGACTAAATCTGATTTCTAAATAAGTCTGTTTTTATTACAAATGTTAACCTACCTTGAAATAAGAAAAAACAGAAAGTTTAATTAAGAGTAATTCAACTAATGAATTGGAATGTCATATTACTATTACCTAGGCAGTATCTATATTTAACTTTAAGTGACCAAGCTTCATTTATGCTTGATGACTAACACTCACAGATGAACTGCCAGCTTAAAAATTTCAGATTCCTCCAAGAAGGGTGCAGTGGAGCAGAAATCACAACTTTGAAAGCATTATCTAATTATGTATGGAAAGGAAAATATTAATTACTAGGAGAATTTGCTCAAATGCAGTCAATTTCAACCTAACTTTGTCTGTAAGACAATACAGTCAAACATTTCTGATGTTTACTACTCTGTATACCAAGATAAATTAATGATCTTTACATTATTTCACCTTTTACTTAATTGAGTTAATCTTCATTAAATATATCTTAAAGGATAATTAGGAATGAATGCAAACCAAGAAGAAACAGAATTGAAGAATTCCTGAAGTTATTTTTCCATTAAACACATACAGAAATGCATTATTGTTTTTCACATTTCTTTTTTTCCATTTTTTATTGTGTTATGTTAGTCACCATACAGTACATCATTAGTTCTTGATGCAGTGTTCCATGATTCACTATCATTATTTTAAAATCTTGATTATCCCTAAAGAATTACATGTCATTTTTTCAAATGTAGCCAGTCTATATAAGTGTAGTAGTTTCCATCGTCAACCATGCTTCTTCACTTTTTCCTGCATTCACCCTTTGGTTACGTGACTTTGCAGTTCTTCTCCTTGACTTTGGGGGCAGCCGTGCATAATTGCTTTGGCCAACTGATTGATAGATATAAAGGGTTCCAGTTTGGAGCCTAGGCTTTAATAGGTTTTATCCATTTGGACAGACATTCTTAGGATTCTGTCATTGCTACTGGAAGAGTATTTCTGGATAATATGCTGATCCAAGGTGAATGGGAAACATATACAAGAGACTCAAAGAACTGGAGTATGAAAGAAAGTTTCTTTAGCTGTTGTGACCCACATAAGCAGAACCAGAGACATGTAACAGAGCCCAGCTGAAATTAGCGGACACACCCCAGCCCCTAGCTAAGTAAGATCCTTTTGTTATCTCCCATGGAAGTGAATAAATTGTTGAATGTCTTGAAATTTTTTTAAAACGTTTTAGTTTCTTGTTACACAGAATTATTGCCACAATAACTAACTGATGCTTGTACTGTGTGTGTATGTGTGTGTGTTCCTAAATTTGCATGCTGTTAAATTCTTTTGTCTGGTTATATCTCACCCACTGCCAGCTCGAAAGGGTTGAAATATTAATAAACATTAAGCTATTAGTGAATGCATTTTACTTGTTACAGAAATACTTGTAACTTGCTGAGATACTTGTTGAGAAATCCAATGACCTTGTTTCAAGCCTCAGCTCCAGAGCCCGTCATTCACAAGGTGTTGTGACTTTAAGTCATAGTTTACCATGGGAACTTCGGTGTTATCATTCAAATGCAGTGGATATGTAAATATTTGGCCTCAAGTGCAACCTCGGAATCTTCAGTAGAGTCATAGGGCATGATCAATTAATGATATTTGCCATTACTACATGGATGAAGGAAAAGTAGGTCATCTGCCAGGTATTTGCCTTCCCTTCTCAAAATATCCCTCAAACATCACCAGTTTACCTATTCAGTTTTGTGGCTAACCACACATTACTCCCATAATCCATACTACTTAAATGAAAATTTCTATAGAAGTCAAACATTATAAATAACCAAAGTCAGTAGAATTATACAAGCACCTGATTTAGAATTCTAGTCTCATGGTACAGCCCCAAAAGATTATTTCATCTATCACACTTATTTAACAAGTGAGATACTAAGAACGCAAAGGTTAAATAATTATGCCATGGTGATATATTTGTCTAATAGCAAAATTCAAACTAGACGTCTCCTCCTTAACCCCTAGTCCAACACTCTAACCAGGAGGCCTCTCTAAATATCTTGTGGCCTAAAAGTCATTTCTATGATTTTACTGACTACTGCTTTATAGAGAGTTAGTCTTAATTTATAGACCCCCTTCTTTGAAAGATTTTATTTATTTATTTATTTGACAGAGAGAGCAAGAGAGCACAGCAGGGGGGAGCAGTAGAAGGAGAGGGAGAAGCAGGCTCCCCACCCAAGCAGGCAGGGAGCCCGATGCGGGGCTCAATCCCATACGGTGGGATCATGACCCAAGCCGAAGGCAGACGTCCAACCATCTGAGCCACCCAGGCGCCTCTTAATTTATAGCCCTTTACAACAGAGTAATAATTTTTAAAAAAGAAGGATTTTACACATTTGGGAAATAAACTCACAGTTAACCAATAAATCCGTATTTTCTATATTATTGAATACGAAAAAGCAAAGACTAGAAAATGTTAAAGTATCTTCCAATGTTTTAATTAAAAGTCCAAGAGTCTCTTCATCTTTTTTGTTTTGACTAACCCTCTCATTAACGAATATGTGAATCTTACTTCAAATCTAACTCTTGATGTAAGTTTCTAGAGAAAGAGGCTATAAAAGAATTGCATATGAGCTTAAATTTATGATTCCTCAATGGGGGAAAAAAAGTAGATTCCGAAGTGTGTTTTCAAAGGTGTGGGATCGGTGAGCCTCTTAGAATTACTCTAACTCTAAAACAATTAAAAAGAAAAATAAATTGTACAGGTTTGGGAAAAAAGAGAAGAAAAAAGGATTGATTATCAGTATCAATGTATGCTTCATCTAGTACAGGTTTCTTAACTTGGTTAATTGAAAAATTGGGTGTATGTCTGCACTTGATGCAATGTTGATTTAATTTCAGAAATAAATTTATTGTTAAGGAGATGTGGAGATAAACTCCAGGGGAGGTGAAACAATGTTAACAGCCACTCTCTGGTAGCTTCATTGACTTCAAGATACAGAAAGACAATTCAAACAGAGAAGATGCAGAATTATATGCGGTATCTGATTCAGGGAGGTAATGGTGCATCCCAGAAGGGGGTCAGAAAAAAACATTAAGTCAGCCAATGCACTTAAGAAAATATGTTTTCTGCAAACTGAGGGTTGCCGGGGAGAGGGTGGTTGGGTTATGGACATTGGGGAAGGTATGTGCTATGAAGTGTGTAAACCTGGCCATTCACAGACCTGTACCCTTGGGACTAATAATACATTATATGTTAATAAGAAAATTAAAAATCAAATTAAAAAAAAGAAAATTTGTTTTCTGGTGTTAGACTTCCACAAGTGTTTTGACTTGCCATCTAGAGTTTTCTGATTTTATTTGTATCAGACCACTGTTTTCTGATTGCTGCTAACAATTTATATCCCTCCTGCAAACTCTGTGTTTGAGCACAAGTGAATGCATGGGTGCAGGCAGAAACAAATGCAACTCAAATGGATACCATTTTCTTCTTATCCTATCTACTTCTGTAATGCAACACTTTTACTGATATGAAACTAACTGCATCAATCTGATATTCAAAAGGTCCATTCTTGGGGCACCTGGGTGGCTCAGTGGGTTAAAGCCTCTGCCTTCAGCTCAGGTCATGATCCCAGGGTCCTGGGATGGAGCCCCACATCAGGCTCTCTGCTCGGCAAGGAGCCTGCTTCCCCCTCTCTCTGCCTGCCTCTCTGCCTACTTGTGATCTCTATCCGTCAAATGAATAAATAAAAATCTTAAAAAAAAAAAAAAATCTTACATGATGTGACTGGTGGGAGAAGGGGTAGAGTTGCTTACACTTAAAAAAAAAAAAAAAAAAAAAAAGGTCCATTCTTTTGTTCCATGGCCACCATCTGGCACTACCACCAAAGCCAGCTATCCTATAGATTTGTTCTTCATAGCCTAAGAATCTAGACTTGAAAGAAAGATTTATAATAATTTAGGGCCAGTATTGGGAAAGCAGTATAAGTGGAGTCCAACAGGCCTTCTTAAAACGCCCAGTATTCTGTCTCTCTCTCAAATAAATAAATAAAATCTTAAAAATAAATAAATAAATAAAATGCCCAGTATTTACCTAATGCTGTGTTGGGTGCTGGAAATAGAAAGATGAATAATACATAATACATAATACTTAACCTCAAAGAGTTCACAGTCTTAGGCTGTCCTGATGGTGTGTCCGTAGGGTTTATTTGATATACAAAGAGTGGAAGGCCATTAAATTAATAGTTAAAGGGGTTCCTAGGGTAGGGTAAAGCAAGATTTTCATCTTCCTTGGCAGTTATTAATGGGTAGAAGTAATAATTAGTGTATAGTAACCATCTAACCCTTATAGCTAGTCCTACAAAGGATTTGAGGCTGTTAAACATATAATTGACCCATAAAATTGCACTCTTCTTTTTCATGCCTTCTCAGTCATGAAGAAAGCAGATTATCCCCACCCTCACCTGTTCTGGAGATACCTCTTAACTTTATCTTCTGTAATTGTTCCTCTTAAATATATTTTAGTTCACATTTTTAAAAATTATACAATATTTATATGAAAAGTTCAAACTGAGGGTTTTTTTGTTTTTGGGGTTTTTTTTTTAGATTTTATTTATTTATTTGTCATAGAGAGAACACAAGCAGGCAGAGTGGCAGGCAGAGGTAGAGAGAGAAGCAGGCTCCCTGCTGGACAAGGAGCCCGATGCGGGACTCGATCCCAGGACCCTGGGATCATGACCTGAGCTGAAGGCAGCAGCTTAACCAACTGAGCCACCCAGGTGTCCCCAAACTGAGGATTTTAGAGGGGCGGGGGTAGGAGGTTGGGTAAGCCTGGTGGTGGGTATTAAGGGGGGCATGTATTGCATGGAGCACTGGGTATGGTGCATAAACAATGAATCTTGGAACACCGGGAAAAAAAAAATAAAACAAAATTACAATATTAAAAAAAAAAGTTCATACTATAAAGGGGAAAATATTTTTTAAAAATCCTAATTCCAATACTCAAAGAAAATCAATAATGACACATCCTATTCATTTTGTCATTCATTTATAATTTCAACAAATATTACTAAAGGCCTACTATGTGCTCTACTTGATGGTATTCTGGATTTCTTCCTTACATAAATACACATTTAACAGGTAACTTTCACAAAACTAGGATCATGTTGTATTGTTATTTAAGCTTGAAAGTATATGTGGTAAATATTTTTGTGTATCATTAAACACTGTTTCACTTATCCAAGTATTCAGGGTCTGATGTTAGCACACCCCATTTACAGTGGACTGGCCACAAAAAATAGCTGTATCTATAAGCATTGTTTCAGTGTTAAGTATCTATAATGACCAAAACTAAAAATACCTTCCTGAAATTAGGTGGAAGCTTCTTGAGAACAAGGACAATGTATCATATTTTCCTTTGTCTACTACAATATATATGGTTAAGTATATAAAAATTGATAAATCTCTGAATTGCTACCAATTTGTCATTTTATTTAATCTTCTAGGAGTACTTCAAGGTACTCATATTATCTCTATCATGTATAACAAATGACATTGCTTTAATACACGCTTAGCAATTAATCCGCTTAGTTTTTCTTTTTATCTATCCCCAGAGAAGACAACATGTTCCCCATTCCCACTGGTCTCATTATTATACAAGTAAGATACCCTCTTCTCAATGAACTTTCCCACCATATTATAATCATCTGTTTACCTGTCTGCACCCTCCAGCCCTGACTAGATTATAAACTCCACCAAGGCAGGGGCCACATTCATATAGATTATCACTACACCATTAATGTCTGTAACTAAGTGTGTAATAATTAGTTAAGAGAGAAAGGTAAAAAGTTGAAATGTTCTGGACCATCATGTTAGTAGTTGGGCTAGAAAGCTCATATGGAAAGTGCCAGAAGTTTACAAAACATCTGAATGTATGATGATCATCCTGTCCACAGGGATCTATCTACATGGAGACATATCCCCCAACAACTTTCTTCCCCACTTTTACCTCCACTACTCCAACCGACCACATTTGGGGAACTGGTTGGTTTTTCCTCTTAAAAGGAGGCCTGTCCCTGAGGTAATTTTAAAAGGCTTTTGGGGGTTTGTTTGTCTAGATTCCTGACTCACACAGTAATCTTTCATTCCTGACCAGTTACTGTCTGCTTTGAAGGAAGAGAAGCACACAAACAAGTGTTCTGAATACTGGTGTCTGGCTACGTCTTCATTTTCTATAGCTGTGAGATCTCTCACTCCGGACTGTTGTCCCACACAGCTTGGAAAATAGGAGTGCTTTAAGAGTGAGGAACAGAGCATGGGCTGTGGTGTCATTAAGCCCTGCATGTGAATCTTGACCTTACCATTATTGAGGACAGAAGACATGTTTATCATAGCTTTTCTGACCCTAACATCACCAACTATGAGAAGAGGGATTTTCCACAGGTTGTTGTGAACATGAGAATAGATCATGTGTGCTGATACATACCAGGAGTCAAGAAATATTAATCCACGTTCTATGCCATGATGACCAGCAATACCTGAGGCTACTTCCAATCCTGCCATATTTGTCCTCACAGTTATTATTCAGAGCTTTGGTTTTACCACATTCTTAGTGAATCTCTCACTACTGCTTACGCTTCCGTCTCCACAATAACTTCTGTAAAACTGATTCTCTATATCTGTGGGGTAGGTAATAAAAAAATAAAACACCTTAAAAATGTGAGCAAACTAAATACAAAAGCTTAATATCCCAAAGAAACAAATCTGGTATATTTTCAGGAGTGATTATACAGATCCTGTGCTTACCTTCTAAATCAAATCCATCAACAATTTTTAAACATGTTCCTATTAATGTTGTAACTTTGTATTTGTGCCCTTGTTCTATTTTGTAACAGTCAAGAGAAAACCATGATTAATGCCGTCTTAAAAAGTTCAATTACAGTTTTATTGTTTCTGTCAATTTTATATTACTAGTACATCATGGTTTTTAGCAGCGTAACCACTTTGAAATGTACAGTTCACTAGTGTTACATCTATTCAAACGGATATTCAGAATCAGATCTTTTCGTGGTCTCAGAGGTTAATACATGTAACATATTGAATTTGGTCATTTTCGTGTTTTCTCTAAGAATAAGGAATATGTAAGAGTGAAGTTCTTTCTGATAACTTTTAATTTGACTTTAAAATTCATAGTGAGAATCAAAAGGCAGTTCTAATTGTCACTAAAATTCCAATTCCCTTATTAAACATATCTTGAATTTGTAAAGTATACATTTTCAAAAGAAAAATCCCTTTTCTAAGACTCCTAATTGTTATCTAATTGTCTTTGTTTTTTTTGTTTTTAAAGACTTTATTTATTTATTTGACAGAGAGAGAGATCACAAGTAGGCAGAGGAGCAGGCAGAGAGAGAGGGGGAAGCAGGCTCCCCGCTGAGCAGAGAGCCCGATGCGGGGCTTGATCCCAGGACCCTGGCATCATGACCTGAGCCGAAGGCAGATGCTTAATGCACTGAGCCACCCAGGCACCCCTTGTCTTTGTTTTTTAAGTAACGTAGAGATAGGACTTTGAAGACTGAAAAAGCACTCCATCTTTTTTTCTTTTTATTTCAAATTTTTACTTAAATTCCAGTTCACATACATGGTAAAACTGGTTTCAGGTGTAGAATTTAGTGATTCATCACTTACATATAACACCCAAACACTGTGTGTTTTAATTTTCTGAAAGGGTAAACCTTCTTTATGTGATGCAACTAATTAGGGAATAACAAAATATATGTAGATAAATATTGATATGGACAGATATAAAAAAATAACTACCAATACCTGTATATCATCTACACTCATATATCATGAGTATAGCAATCTGGGGGAGAAGCAACAGGCCAGTCTAGAGCAAACATCCTTGCTTCCTGATGCATGCAGTTTCAGTGAATCTTTGTATACTTAATCACACTCTTCATTCTTGACCTTACTCTTGGTGTCCTTTAGAAATCCTTTCCAATCCTTCCCCATAACCCCTACCCCTAAAGTTGACCTCAGTGTAGAGCTCATTAAGATGCTCTGCCCTTCATTACTGGAAAACTCATTTCCATATTTGTTTTTCTTTTGTTTGCCCCTCATTTGTTTTCCTCGAATGCTATAATTATGAAGCTAGACCACTCAGCAAAGCAAGTGTTTATAGTCTCCACAACGGAGCTTGGGCTGAGCCCTTTTACCTACCTGACTACATTCTCCTGGGGAGATGCTTAGCCACCTTCTCTCTTCTGCTTAATATTAGGCAAATATTCCAGTTCTGTTTTCTCTCACTTTATTTTTTGTCTTGCTTTTTACTCTCCCCAAGTATGCCTCATGTGCATAGTTTCCTAATGAATTAGTTTAATTGATTTAAATTCGCTAACCTGTATGCTTTTCCCCTCTTACATAATGGATTTCTCTAACCAATGTCTCCTTCAATGGCATGATTAAGTCTGATAGCCATTTTCAAATCTTCCACTCATTTACTTAAATTTATTCCCCAATCAACAGTTTATGAGAGTGTATGCTTTTCTATATATCGCAGAACTATGTAAATTCAGACTTTCTAAATTTTTACAAACCTGATAATAGTATTTCATAGTTTACTATAAAACTTCAATTACCAAGGTTTATGTTTTCACATCTTCTTATTTTTTAGCCATTTTTACCTCTCTCAATATTGTTTTCCATTTTTTGCCCACTTTTCTAATAATTTATGTTTCTTTTCCAACTGATTTTGAGCTTGTCATAAGTATAGAAAAATCAGACCTTTATAACTTAAAGAAAAACAGTATCTCAGTGACAAATTTTGAGTGGTGAGTTTTTTCCTGGAATGGAGAGTACTTTTTATAAATGTATACTTAGTTCTCCATTATAATAGGACTTTTAAAGTACCTTTTATCTTCTTTTTGTCCTGGTTTATGGTATTTTCTTTTTAACTTCAGGGATATTAAAAATTCTTATAATGATTTTTGTCTCTATAATTATTATCTTATCTTTGTATCTAATATCTATTGTACCTTACTCTTTGTTTTCCCTCTCTGAATCCACTGTAATTATTTCTAGACTTCCCCTTGTGATTAAGTTAGTGTTCGGCTGTTTCTGTTCTGTCCCTTGATCTTTTTAAGTTTTAATTAGTCCGGTATGTGTCGTCTGAATCATTTCCATAATTCTGTCTTCTCCAGTTTCAGCTAATTCTGTCTATACACTTAGCCAACCCCCCATACACATACAATCTTGAAGTCCTTGTTTTATTTAATTCATGTTCTCAGTAACTTAGTAATATGAGGTAGTCTCAAAAAGCTTCCTTCTTTGCTTTGTTTATCTGGTTTTGTTTGAACAATGTTTTCTAATGCTTTCCAGAGCTGACTATTCCTGTCTTCAGTTTGCCTTGTGACTTTTCTAATCTGATTTTGCTTTGGTATATTCATGTAGCTTTCATAGCCTTTCTGTGGTTTTTCTTTCCTTTGCTAATCCTAAAATAACTTTACCAGCAAAGTATAATAATTGAGCCCTACATGGTTAAATAAAAATCAGTACAATATGTGATAAAAGCTTACCTGTGGTGTTTATGTCTATCAGAATCAAAACACCAAAGAGAAATCTTCATTCCTAACATCAAGATTTGCTTGCTGTTCTGAGATTCAGCCATTTTTCTTAAATAAACATTCCCAGTTTGCTACAAGTCTTTGGTTAATTCCCAGAGTTTTGAAAAATTCAATCTTGATATACTTGACTTTTTTTTCATTACTTTTGTGAAAGGGTGAATTTTTAGAGGTCCTCACACTGCCACTGTCATGATGTCACTCACTTCTCTTAAGGTTTTGATAAGCCTTGAACCACAAGTGTGCTGCAGCCTGGATAATGGAGTGGATTCCTCTGGGAAATTCTCTATGCCTGGAGACAGGCTCATATCATTTGATGAAGGTACCCTTTCATCCCCTCAAGAGACCATGTGGGCCTAAAGTTCAGCACTCAGAGGAACTCTCAAGTTTGGACAGCCACAGGGATGCTATTGAATCCTCCTCCCTAAAAGGCTACTGAAATTTTTTTCTTTTGATTCATCTTCCCCTTGATTTCACTCTGACTTATGCCATTTTGGAGCATCTCTAAAGGAATTTGAGCCAAGACCATTTGATCTCTGCTGCACTGCTGATGGTACTCAATGATCTTAAATATAAATGCAGATTTTAGGGTGCCTGGGTGGCTCAGTTGGTTAAGCGACTGCCTCTGGATCAGGTCATGATCCTGGAGTCCCGGAATCAAATCCCGCATCAGGCTCCCTGCTCTGCGGGGAGTCTGCTTCTCCCACTGACCTCTCTCCTCTCATGCTCTCCCTCTCTCATTCTCTCTCTCTCTCAAATAAATAAATAAAATCTTTAAAAAAAATAAATAAATGCAGATTTTATATGTGGAACATAAAAACAGTATTTCTTTGGCTTCTGTAGAAGCTAAAAACCATGATATATTGTTTAATATGATTTGTTTTTTAATTTATCCCAAGGACCTGGATTTTTTTTTTTCTTTACTTGCATCTTAGGCTGGCCTACTTTCTCAGGCAAGGCTTATATTTATCCAAGTTATCTCCATTTCCCCTTATGTTTTGACCTCTCAGGTAGACTCCTCAGTAAAGAGTCAACTATATTGGGAAATACCTTAGAGAGAGGCATAGTAGTAAACGTCTGCCAATAAGTCATTTTTATCTAAACAAACAATTCTCAGAAATACTTTTTATGCTTATCTCACAAGATCACTTCCCTCTACATAAAATTTAGAAAGAGAAAGTCTCTCAACTAAGTTCATGCTTCAAACCAGAGGACCAAACCTAAATTTCAGAAATTCCAGGCAGACTAGTCATCATCCAGTAGCTGATAAAAGAAGGAAAGTGCCCTACTCTTTAATGCCATGTATATGCGGCTACTCATATTAAATAATGTGACTTTTATTTATACCCACACTTTTTTTTCTATTCACGCTTGCATATTTATGAATAACTGGTGGCAAAAAGACCTTCATGCAGCTCATTTTGACCTCAATAATCAAAGCATTATAGACAAGAGGACAAGAAAGCTCCAGATATCACTTTGACGTCCAGTCATCCTTAACACAAAGTTGCATTTATATCAGTAGCAACTGCAGTGACCCATTGCAGGAAGTCTCCGTGTATCTTGACTGTCACCACAGTGGTCTGGCTACCAACTTTTCTTATTTGGTCAACTCGAGCAGCCTACTTTCTAATTATTGACTTTGAGCATGTTAGTAATCTTCTTTGTGAGTTAATTTCCACAACAAAAAGATAATAATTACACAAATATATCTGAGGACCCAAATTACAATGATCATCAGAATACACAAGCCCTTTTAAAGTTTAAAAATCAAACTCTGAATGTATCGAACTACTGAAATGGTATAAATGGGCCTAAATGACTTACATATGTTATTGTTGTTGTTGTTTTACAAGCTTAAACAGCAGAAAAGCTGTTTCCTCTCTCGTAACTTACAAATGTTTAACAACCTTCTTTATTATTTATGGTCCCTTCCTTCCCATGTGCAGTTTTCTCCTGCTCTTGCAGTATTTTCTCAATCAAGTCAATGCTATTCTTTGGGGTAATTACTTTAACCTAGATCTGTAGTACTATTACTCTTCCTATAAACACTACTCTGTTGTTTTTTCGGGTAACTTTCCAAGCCTGCCCATCTATTCCATTCATACTATAATCCCCAAATCACAGAATTCTTCTACTATTGCTTTGTCATTCTAAAGTAATTGCCTACTTTATGTAATAATTACAACCCCATAGAGTTTGAGAGAATATACAGCTCTATAAAATTTAGAGCTCTAACTTGTACAGAGGTTAAGAAAAAAATGAAAAGTAAATTCCTTTCCAAAAAGACGCAGCAAAAATTACATGAACATAATCATGTCATTCAAAGTCATGACAGCTTTCCATCCTCTTTTATTTACCTACTTGAAGACATTTATTTCATTTTTTTTTCATTATTGCACTGTCCAGTAACCACAGGGAAAAAAAAAAAAAAAGAATGGAAGTGTTTGAAATGAATATCTTTGCCTTGCTCCAACTGTATTTTGTACCCAGGAAGCCCAAAGGAATCTGTAACAATTATAATAAAAAGGAATTTGGCAAAGCCACAAAATACAAAGACAAAAGTATTGTATTTATATACCCAAGCAATAAAAACTTAGAAAATTTTAAATAATATTATTTACAATAGCATCAAAAGATATCACACACCTGGTAATAAATCTAACAAAAGATTTCAAAGACTTCTACGCTATAAAATGTTATGAAGCATTACTGAAAGAAATTACAGAAAAATTAGATAAGATATACCAAGTTCCTTGATTCAAAGACTAAGAATCATTGAGATGTTTATTTCCTCAACACACAGACTAAATGCAATTCACTACCAAAACTTGAGCAGGCTATTTAAAAGAAATAGACAAAAAAAATTTTTTAAGGTACATGAAAATGAAAAAAACTAAAGTAGCCAAAGTATACCTTTTTTTTTTTTTAAGATTTTATTTATTTACTTGAGGAAGAGAGACAGTGAGAGCAAGGCGGGGTGGAGAGGGACAAGCAGACCCTACGTGGAGCACAGAATCTGATGCAGAACTTGATCCTAGGACCCCACGTTCATGACCTGAGTGGAAATCAAGAGCCAAATGCCCAAAGGACTGAGCCACCCAGGTGCCCTGTCTTTTAAGTGAGGAAAAATATTGGAGGATTTATAATCCAAGGGAAATAGAAATGTACGCTCACAAAATACTTGTATATTAATTTACATCCATATCCATAATAGCCAAGAACTGAAAACACCATAAATATCCATCAAAAAATGTTGTGAATAAAACAGTATATCCATACTATGAAATAGTTACCAGAATAAAAAGAATTACTCTTGACTCATGCAACATGAACAAATCCCCCAAAACATTAGGTAATGGAAAAGGAGTCAGACTAAAAGTTCCAATTGCATGATTCTAATGATATTAAATCTAAATATGGGAAAGCTAATCTATTGTGATAGTGTTTGGTCTACACACACCCCCTCTTCAGCCAAAGAACAGGACACCTGTTCCTCCTTTATAGGGGACAGATTTAGCAGCGGGGATAACCAGGATCCATATGACACATGTGCTTACACAGAACAAAGAGGACACACTGAGCCTGAATCATGAAAATGTATTTTCACATAAAGTGCCAAGTCCTGCACCAGCTATGAGGAACTGACGGTTAGTAAGGAAGGGCCCCAAGCCCAAGGCCCATTTTTATTCAGACCACTGCGCACTGACTGAAAGACTGTGCACATGAGACTGCCTTTCCCAACATTTTCCTTTTCTCTAAAACCAAATATGATTGGTTAAATCTGTACTTGATCGTATGCAGATACAGACTGTGGACCTTGGTCAAATGAAATCCATGAACTGAATTTTGCAAAGATTCTGTTGCTTGACAGATTAATTTAGGAGGACACTCAAAACTGGGAGCACCAGTTATTGTTTTTTTAAGGGAATAACCAGTGTGAAAACGATCAATTTCCATAACCCCAAGGAGTCTTGTCACATATTAACACCAATTTTAAATCCAATGTCCATCAAGTGAGAAATTTTTATTTGGGGACACAAGGGCCTTAAATAAAGAATTTTGCTTCTCATGGGCATCTGCAGCTACACTTAACATAGAAGTATGGCTAGGAGACAACGGGACCTACAGGAATCACTATCACTGGTAAGCTTCATTATGGTAACATTTTTGAAAAGAGTGTTTTATGCAAATAATCAGCAAGTTAACTTCACAGACCAGGGGGTTAGTCATCATTATTGTGTCTGCATTGAATCTGCAATATATTATCTACAGGTAGGCTTATTGCTATATAAATATCCTAGAAAAGTGAATGTGAAAAGAGAAAGATTGGAAGCATAGGGAAATTGAGGAATCCCAAGGTGAGAGTCCAGCTGTGCCAATTGGGAAATCTGTAGTGCTGAATGTTGGAGCTTGTTCCAGATCCACCCAGATTCCACTCTTCTTTGTATTCTTTCCCACCCTTGCCCTATTTCCAAAGGCCAACACCTGAGGCTTATTTACAAGGTCTACTAAGCTTCTTAGGTCAGAATAATTTTAGCATCTCTGTCCTCAGCTGAGGAGAGAGGTTCATTTTGGAGTATGTGAGCCCAGTGCCCTTGCTCGAGTTCCTCTATGGGATCAGACTGAAGCTACCTTCTACGGGATTTCACATGAAATGTGCCCTTTATCCATCCTGTTTCCCTCTCTCCCTTACAGTTTCCCAAGACCATTTCTTTAGTCATTCACTCAGGAGTCCTCATCCCAGAGTCTGATTTGGAGGAACTCTACCTAAGATAGGATCCAAAGACCTCAGGACATATGGACACTAATGGATTATAGAAAGATCTCGATACACTGTTCTTAGAGAACTGCATAGCTTCTAGCTGACCCTAGCCTCCTAACGCAGAGAAGGTTTGCCCTTATAGCAAGAACTTCAAAAAATGACAGTTAAAAAAAAAAAAAAAGAATATTCTTGTGCCATAGAAAAAGACTGCTATCCCAACTTCATCTTATAGAGGGTGTTCAGAAGAAACATAGTGAATCTAAAAGATCCTGAGAACTTTAACAAATACCCCTGAATTGGAAAAGTACAGGCTGAGAGAGCAATTTCAGTATAAGTCTATTAAGATCTCAAGATAGAGGAAGGGCTCCTGGGACATTTTTTTCCCAGGGTCCTGGGACAAACTGGGACAAGCCACAGCCTATGGGTATAGACTGTATTTCTGGTTGGGTAAAATAAACCCAATGCAAGACACTTAAAGGGATCTCAAAAGCGGTGACTAGATGGCACAGTTGGTTGAACATCAGACTCGGTTTTGGCTCAGGTCATGATCTCAGGGTTGTGAGATTGAGCCCCGTATCCGGCTCCATGATCAGTGCAGTCTGCTTAAGATTCTTTCTCCCTCTCTTCTTCTGCCCCTCTCCTCTCCTTTCTCTCTTAAATACATAAAATCTTAAAAAAAATTAAAATTAAAATAAAGGGATCTCAAAAGTAATGTCCCAGTCCAAGCCCACAAGCAAGGATGGCACTCTGCTCCATCAGCACTGTGTCCTTCACAAACCCCTAATTTCCTAGGTTAAAGGTTAATAAAAAGCAGTACCTATCACTCAAACTATAGGTCAATCCCCAGGAAAAGTGGAGTCAAGGAAAATTAACCCATACCAGATCACAACAATTACGAACTCTCAATAGGAAGCATGAATCAATTACAGAAGAAATCGCATGGAAACGATGCAAACATACAAGACAGAGGGGAAATGCAATGAACCATAGAAAACAAAGCCTGAATAAAACGGGATTGAAGTGACTTTTGCATCTCTCGCTATTTGCCTGGTACAAACAACCCTATGACACAGGTTATTACAGATCAAAGAAAGCCACAGTAAGCAACAAGCCCAAGACCACAAAGCAAGTGAAGGATCTGATACTAATACAAATATCAAAAACAGACAGAGGCTAATAAAATGGCAGGTGGTGAACACTGCCAAAAATCACCACTGAACAATGATGAGAATTATGTTTACAGAACACAGTACCCATCATTTGCCTCAACAAACAAGCAAAAGAAAAAAAAAATGAAAAACAAACAAATGAACAAAACCAAAACCAAACCAAAACAAAAAAAAGTAAGAAACAAAAGTCAGGAAATAGGAAAATTCTCAGAGAGCTAATATTCTCACCTTTCATAGCAGTGAATAAATTAACATTCTCCATAACTGAACTGTAGTTGAAATTTCAAGGTTTTAACTTTTAAACAGAGAAAAAAATAGAAACAAAGGGTTCTACTATCTCTTACCTAATCTCTTATCTAACACAAAAAATACTGAAGTTTAGTAATTCCTTCAGCTTCACCTCACACTTTGATGATAAATTCAGCTAGAACAACATTTAGTACATTTTACTGTCAGATTACATTTTTATATCATTATTGCTATTTTTCATGCATCAAAAGATGGTAAGAATGGTGTCCACCAGATGGTAACACTGTTAAAAATTCTGATCGGGGGGTGGGGGGGATGTGTAAACTGGTGTGGTTCGTCACAGTATTTTTTGGTGTTATTTTATTTATATAAAGAATATAAAGTCATTTGCTTTAAAAATACGAACAAAATTATTGCATTATCTTTTAATTATTGATCGAATTTTCCAATACATAACTGAATAGGGTCACAATGTCATCATTTTCTCAAGGGCCCATTTGTATATATAATCTCATCCCAATTTTAAATCTTTTAAGTCAAGTGCCCTGGATTCATTCCTTTTTTTTCCCTATTGATGCATCAAGAACAAAATTAAACAAATAAATAAAATGTGGACAAAGCAATCGATGGTGCTGGTGAGAATGTCACTAAAATAATTCACCATGAGCTATAGGCTGAGTGAACAGTGAAGGGTAGTAAAGTGAGGGAGGTGATGACTTCGCCCAAACCCCCTCTGTATTGACTTTTCCGTATCTTACCCAGCAATATGTCAAGTGGGAGTGAAGGGAGCAAGTGCAAGAGGGAAGTAGGATAGAAAATGTGGTCTGAGAATTTTAGAGATAGACATTTTAGGAAGAACAGCTCTGTGTGGTAAAAAGATCTTAAATGGAGTTAGCTGAGTGGATTGCTGAAGAGATGGAAATCATTTAATCAACTGAAATCCCAGAGCAATGCTGCTATGTTGAGATCATAAATTCATTAATGGTGAACTAACCCAAGGGCTCAGGTGCCAAAGACTTTGTGAGGTGAACTAAATCCATGTGCCTGAAGGTGAGGAGCATTTCTGAATGAAGCTGAAACTTGTCAGGACTGGTACAGGAGCCCAAGAAATGCTGACTATACATGATGCTTCCATGTAAATAGGTATGAAAGGGTGTGTGTGTGTGTGTGTGTGTGTAAATGAAGGTCTCTACGTGGCTCAGAAACTAACATGATAACAAGAGAGATCATTAAGGTCCAGAGGTAAATCTAATAGTTAAGGGAAAGTTTGAGGTTATTAAAAAAAAAAAAATGCTCTTGTCAGTGAACTGAGGCTTTCAAGGGGCACTTGGAAAAAATTAATGATGACATCTGCAAGGGATGGCCACAACAGAAGGGAAGGAAAAAACAGAATGAGGACAAGAATATGGGGCCTCTCTAAGTATTGAAACTCATTTGATTGGTGGATGGCTAATGGAAGACAGAGGCTATCAGAAGTATTGATTCAATCTGGAGCCTAGCACAGGTACATGGTTAGTAAAATTATTTTAAGAGCAAATAAATTAAATAGCAGACTTGGATTTGCAAATGAGAATTTGGTGTTAAGGTTTTGTTTTTTTGTTTAATTTTATGTATGTGTTTATTTGCGCATGAGAGAGAGAGAGACAGAGAGAGGAGAGGAGCAGCAGTGGTGAGGGACAAGCAAACTCTACAAGGAGTACAGAGCCTGACGGGGCTCAATCTCACGATCCTGAGATCATCACCTGAGCCAAAATCAAGAGTCGGAAGCTTAACTGACTGAGTTATCCAGATGCCCCTGGTGTGAAGTTTTAATTTACTTTCTAGAGGTGGGCATGTGGCCAAAAGTGACCAAAGAGGGCAAGAATATACAGTCAAGAAAAGAGAGTCTCTTCAATAAATGGTGTTGGGCAAAATAGACAGCCATATGCAGAAGAAGGAAACCAGACCACTTTCTTACTTCACCAAAAAAAAAAAAAAGGATTAAAGATGTAAATTTGAGACTTAAAACCACAAAATTCCTAGGAGAAAACACAAGCAGTAATCTTAGACATTAGCCTTAGCAACATTTTTCTAGGTAAGTCTCGTGAGGTAAGGTAACTATTGGGACAACACCAAAATAAAAAGATTCTGAACAGCAAAAGAATGATCAACAAAATGAAAAGACACCTACCAAATGGGAGAGGTATTTGTTAATAATATATCCAGTAAAGGGTCAATATCCAAAATATGTAAAGAACTTACACACCAAAACACACACAAAAAAAACAACAAAAAGGAAATAATAATCTGATCTAAAAATGGGCAGAAGACCTAAAGAGACATTTTCCCAAAGACAACATATAGATTGCTTACAGAAAGATTAAAGAAAAGATGCTCAATACCACTAATCATCATGGAAATGCAAATCACAACCACAATTAGGTATTATCTCATACCTGGCAGAATGAGTAGTATCAGAAAGACAGAAACAAAAACAAACAAATCAACAAAGATAACAAGTGTTGGTGAGGACTGTAAGGATGTAGAGGAACGGGAACCCTTGCACAGTATTGGTGGGAATACAAATTGGCACAGCCACTGTGGAAAACAGTATAGAGTTTTCTTTAAAAATTAAAAAGAGGGGGGGCACCTGGGCGGCTCAGTGGGTTAAGGCCTCTGCCTTCAGCTCAGGTCATGATCTCAGGGTCCTGGGATCGAGCCCCGCATTGGGCTCTCTGCTCAGCAGGGAGTCTACTTCCTCCTCTCTCTCTGCCTGCCTCTCTGCCTACTTGTGATCTCTCTCTGTGTCAAATAAATAAATAAATCTTAAAAAAAAAAAAAGAAAAGAAAAGAAATACCACATGATCCAATAATTCCACTGCAGTGTATTTACCCAAAGAAAATGAAAACACCAATTCAAAAAGATATACGCACCCCTATAGTTATTGTGGCATTATGTACAGTAGCCAAGATATGGAAACAACCCAAGTGTCCACCCATAGGTGGTGGAATATTACTCAGCCATAGAAAAGAATGAGATCTTGTTATTTGTGATAACATAGATGGACCTACAGGATATTATACTAAGTGAAGTAAGTCAGAAAAAGACAAATACTATACGATTTCACTTTTATGTGCACTCAGAAAACAAAAAGGAAAAAAGAAACAAAAAAATAGGAACAGAATCACAAATACAGAAAACTGGTGGTTGCCAGAGGGATGGGGGTTAAGGGGAAAGGCAAAAGAGGTGAATGGGATTAAGAGATAAAACTTCCAGTTATAAAATAAATATGGGGGGGTGCCTGGGTGGCTCAGTGGGTTAAAGCCTCTGCCTTCGGCTCAGGTCATGATCCCAGGGTCCTGGGATCGAGCCCCACATTGGGGTCTCTGCTCTCCGGAGAGCCTGCTTCCTCCTCCCTCTCTGCCTGCCTCCCTGCCTACTTGTGATCTCTTTCTCTCTGTCAAATAAACAAATAAAAATAAATAATAAATAAATAAAATAAAATAAATATGGAGATGAAAAGCACCACATAGGGAATAGAGTTAATATTGTAATAACATTATATGGTGGCAGATAGAAATTACAAAAAAGTATTTTTAAATAAATATTTTCATTAATATATCCATTTCCCTCATTGCAAATGATTTCAAAGATTAGATCATGAATAATAGCATTATTTAGTTAAATTATATAAATGTGTTTATGACTCTTGAAATCCATTGCCAAATTGCATAAATAGGAATAATTCTTTGGAATGCAGCCACAAATGATAGAGATGAATAACTCTGCTAGTTGCCCCCCCACCCCCAACCTCAGGAACCCTGAGTGTTACGAATAGTGCTTTCACATTTGCTAATTAAGGTTTAAAAGGTTATTTGCATTTTCTTTGATAACTAATAAAATATACTATTCTTTCTCTCTCTCCCAGTATGTATTACTTGTATTCTGATATAAACATAGCATGGCAATGGAATTAATGTGAATGTTGATGTCAAAATGATCTGGACTTGAAATCTATTTTGCCTATTTTCCTGACTCCTCTCCTAAATTGTATCTAAGTCCAAAAGAAAACTATTATCTTACCTATTTTTGAAATGTCTATAGAGCATTTAGTCCACTATCTATCACTATTAGGGAGTTGATACATGTCTGTTGATTTGAGCTGTGTCCTCAGGGCACTTACCTAATTTGTATTTCTAGAAAGTCAAGTTAGCAATGGTAAGCAATCTAAAAGGATAGGACCTCAAGCTTTTCTGTGTACCTTCCCCTTTATTTTCATATGGATTATTACAACTGTAGGTTTTTCCCCTTGTTTCCCCTTTTTCTTCATATGGACTGTTTCCCAGATCCCTTTCTATGAGATCTTCACATGATCTAGTTATCAAAACTTTTTAGCCATTGACAAATATTTCATTTTTTATATGCTTGCTCAGTTGTACTTCTAAGTAACCTTTGAAATGACAAAGAACACTTCTATTTGGATGCTGATTGGTAAAATACTCAAACTGTAGACTGACTTGGGCAGGATGGCCATTTTCACAACATTTAATGGAAATGGGAACATGATCCAACTTTCCTGTTATCTCTTACTCTTTTCTTAGACCTCAGGGAAAAGAAGACAAATAAAACATACCCCTCTGTTTATGATGTGCCATTGTCATTGGTCTGGTGAAGCCTCTGTTCTTAGTTCATTTCCATTCCATTCACAACAAACCTCTCCTCTACCTTCCTCTATGGACATCCATATCAACTGTTGTATAAAATGTGTCTTTGGGCATGTCATTTTGTAGTCTTCCTCATATAGTGTAGATTGCTTAGTGCCTGTTTACCAGAATATTTATCTTTCCATTATATTGTGAATGGTATTTATCTATCAATTATATAATTTAGGTGGTTGTTGCTAGATCTCAGAGCCACTTATATTTTAATTATTTTTCCTTACTCAGATTCTTTTTTTTTTTTTAAGATTTTATTTCTTTATTTGACAGAGGGAGAGATCACAAGTAGGCAGAGAGGCAGGCAGAGAGAGAGGGGGAAGCAGGCTCCCTCTTGAGCAGAGAGCCCGATGCGGGACTTGATCCCAGGACCCTGGGATCATGACCTGAGCTGAAGGCAGAGGCTTTAAATCCCTGAGCCACCCAGGCGCCCCCCTTACTCAGATTCTTAAGTAATCTTTTCCATTACATTTAATAGTTGAGTGATGAAATCTATGAATAATTATTTTTTCTATTTAACAATATTACCTTCATTATTACTATTATTACATCAACAAAAATTATAATGTAATGCTATTAGCCGTTGCTATTTCACTTTTTAATTTAAAGAAGTGTACTGAATATTCTACTGTTGAGTTTGATAGTAACTAATAGTTTAGAATAAAAACCTTTTCCCCACTTTATCTATTTTGGTTTTTTTGTTTGTTTGTTTGTTTTAGAGAGAAAGTGCAAGCAGTGGTGTAGGAAGGGGCACATGGAGAGGGAGGGAGAGAATGTCAAGCAGGCTCCATGCTGAGCACAGGGTTGGGGAGAGGGGGAAGGGACAGCTGGATCTCATGATGCTGAGATCCTAACCTGAGCTGAAATCAGGAGTCAGACACTTAACCAACTGGGCCACTCAGGTGTCCCAAAGCTTTGTCTATGTTAGAATATGTGTCTTAGGGATGCTTACTGAATTTTAGCCAAGAGTTTTGCTGATTCTTACATAATTATCATTTTCATTCAATTTAATTATGTATCAATTACAAATCACATTTAATCTTTCTTCACTTTTACATATTTCTCTATTACAGCAGGTGGGTTTATGATACAGTGATCACTGAGAAGTGACATACCTGTAAATTCCCTCAGATTTTTAAATAGACCATGAAAGAACAGAAAAACAGCAGCCCATTCCAGCTTTCAAAAATTCTACCATCCACTGAAACCAGAATCACAAATAAGGGATTTCACAACAGGTTTGTGTCCAGCACATACTCACAATGTTAACCAAATTATGGGGTCACCTTAGTGCTCAGATGGTTAAGCATCTGCCTTCAGCTCAGGCCATGATCTCAGGGTCCTGGGATCGAGCCCCGCATTGGGCTCTTGGCTCAGCAAGGAGTCTGCTTCTCCCTCTCCCTCTGCCTCTCTCCCCTGCTCATATTCTCTCTCTCTTTCTCTTTCTCTCTCAAATGAATAAACAAACAAACAAAAGATGTTAACCAAATTATGTACACAATATTCTGGAAGACAGAACTTCAGTGAGATTGCAAGCATCTCTATTAACTGGTGACAATTCTTTAGGAACCTCTGACAGTGTCACCCTTTGATATATTAACTATAAATATACAAGCACTCTCGGTGCTGATTGGATCACAACCTACATGTGTAAAAGCAATTTAAAAAAACATTTAGTCATTATTCATCACTAATTATAATAATTCATCAAGTGTCTACTGTAAGTTCTGATAAAGAGTAAAGTATGACTCTACATACCAAGAATTATAACTACATACCTAAGAGACAGCAATCTCACCAATGAGACATTAGACCAGGGAGAAAACTACTTTTAAATTTTGCTTTGTTGTTTGGCACCAGCTGCCACTATTAGTGACAGGAGTCAATACCTACGATGGGCTAGCAGCCTTCACTATCATTTGAATTTCTGTGACATGCAGGATAGAATCACTACATAACTTACTTAACTCTGTATACCACATATTTACAGTAAGTTTTTTAAAAACTACGAGTATTTTTCTTAGATAGGCTTTTCTAATTTGGCCTGAGAAGCACAGTTTTTCTTCTTCCTTGTATTCACGTATTAAAACTAGTGCAGAATGACATTGACTCTCATGTATTTAAGACCTACAAATTAATAAAACTCATTTGTCCTTTGACAAAAATTTAGTATTAAACTTTTACAGAAGATTGAGTTTGTATAATTGAAACAATATTGAGTTGTTTTTAAGTCTCCCTTCAGATAGTGTTTGCCCCAAATGTTGTGTTTCAAAATATGCAAATTGAGATTTCAGCTAGAATTTTATGACTCATATCACCATTTATCTCTAACAAGAGATGTTCAATTTCAAAAAGAGTGAGTTTAAATTTTTCCAGTGAGTACACATGGCCAGCTTCAGCATGTCCCTATACCAGTTAGAACTTTCAAATAAGTTAGCTGATGTTACCTGAAAAAAATATTAACATATATGTTCAGACAGGTTCCCTCAAATCCCAGACTATCCCCTCTTTTCATAATTCCTGAATGCCAGAAAAATAGGAGTCTAAGCCAGGAATTAAGAATTGTTCCCTGCTTTTAATTAGTACTTTTATATTCCCTTGAGAGAAGAGACAGGTTGGTGAGCAACCGGCCTTGTTACTGCTCACTATGAATAATGCTGAGAGAAATACTACAAAAGACAGAATTGTGCTCATAGAACTGAGCCCCAGCAGTTGTTACTTGGCTTGTTTTTGGTGGGAACTTCATCATCCAAACACAGATCCGAGGGAACCCATCACCTTCATATTCACAACCAGCTTGCAGGATTCCTGTGCTCAATGAGTGCTGTTTCCTGGGATCTAGTATTGAGGGGAAAGGATATGTGCATGACTTTCTTCTGGATCCATCAAGCCCCCAGTAAACGACTTGGAGGTTTCAAACATGTGCTCCTTCTCTTGCTGAAATCATTGGGCCTTATTTAAGTCTGGTACTTAATCAGTCCAGAACTTAGCTGTGTTTTTATGTCATGAAGAAGCCAATCACTGTAGCTTGGGACCAATGGAAAGTAAAGGGCCACATTTAAGTCCCTATTTTAATGCACAAGGCTTTCTAGATGAAAATATGTCATGAGAAAAGTGACACACAGGAAGATATTGTGAATGTTCCTATGGCTGGCCAAGGATGTCTCCAGGGGTGACCAGTACCATCCACACCATCACTGAATCTTGCATCCCTGAGCCACGAGTTCTCCTCTTTCCCTAGTTGAAACATTTAGCTTAATACACAGCTATAGCAGTTTGTCCTTAACAGTGTCATTAGCTGACTATCTCATAGAATTGACTTTTATCTTTATGTGAGATTGATTTACCTGAATTTCCCTATTATCAGAAGCATACTGACCCATGCAATTCTTAATGCAGATATTTGATCTTTGTCTCCAACTAGTTTGCTTTCATGATGACAACGTGGGATAACGAAATGTTCAACCACATAGAATAATCAAATAGAAAGCCCACAACCTATTTATATCCATAATTTAAACTTCACAGTAAGGTAGGTATTAGTTTCCAAATACTGCTGTAACAAGTAACACAAACACAGTGACATAACACAAATTTGCTGTCACAGTTCTGGAGTCAGACATCTAAAATAGGTCAGCAGGCCTGCATTCTTTCTGCCAGCTCTATGGGAGAAGGTGTCCTTGCCTTTCCCATGTGAGCAAGAGGTTTCCCACATTCCTTCGCTCATCGTCATTTTCTCATTCCAATGTCAGCTTCCATCATCACAGCTTTCTCTAAACTTGACCTTCCTTCTCCCTTCCGTAAACACTCTTGTGATCATGCTAAGGCTCACTTCAACAACTAAGCATGGTCTTCCCACCTCAAAATCCCTCATATTATCCCTTGTGAAAAGTCACTTTTGTCATGTAAATGCAGAGTCCTGGAGTTAGGATGTGGATATCTTTGGGGGCCACTGCTCTGCCTACTACAGGAAGCAATACCTTCCTTTCATTATATTTCCAGAAATACCGTCAAGAATGCTATCATGTTTTTCCAAACGTGGAAACCGAAATCTAACAACACTGTACAGGCTCATGGATTTCACCACAGCTCAAAGGCAACAGGCTCACTGTCCCACCAGGCTCCCATGGCCATCCATCCCCTACTCTACATAAGCTTTTCATGCTTCCCAACTGCTAGGTATAGTGTTTTGACTTTTAGCTTAAATACATAATGCTGAAAATAACTATATGTGGAAGGTGATCCCAATTAACAAGGAACCATGACATACATCTTTACCAATGCATAGATTTCTATTAATTCTATAGATGTAAACAAATAATGTGGTCAGGACAATCTATCTCAATTTTAAATGGAAATTTCTCATTTCTCCCATTGATTTATTTGGAAATACTTTTAAAATATAGCCTACTTTATTTCATGGCAAATTGTAGTCTAAATCATTCTCCATGAAGAACAGTTAAGATTTAGGCCAAGGGGCACCTGGGTGGCTCAGAGGGTTGAGCCTCTGTCTTCGGCTCAGGTCATGGTCTCAGGGTCCTAGGATGGAGCCCCACATTGGGCTGTCTGCTCAGCAGGAAGACTGCTTCCTTCTCCCTCTCTGCCTGCCTCTCTGCCTACTTGTGATCTCTCTCTGTCAAGTAAATAAAATAAAATAAAATAAAGATTTAGGCCAAAATATTCTACAAATACCCAAGGTGAAAAAATCTGACTCTATTGTCAAGAACCAGTCAAACTGTACAAGTTTTTAAGTGCCATCATTTAGCTGATAACCTAACAATCCACATGAAAATTTTATTGTGATGATTAGGTAAAAAGATGATTAGGTTCTCATGATATATATATAACATCATTGCATTCCATTCAACAGAGATTTGTTTCATTCACTATCCCCTTCCTTTCAACCCGTTTCTTACTTCCTAATGGGCTGGATATACTTCACCTATTATCTGAGGACTCTACCAGGTCTATGTTCAGCCTGGAAAGCAGAACCACACTATAGATTTTAATTCTGCAAACAGAGTTTTCAAAAAAGCAGAAAACCTGGGAAGATGAAGTACCCAGTGAGAAGTGGCTGTTACCTTTGAAAGTAGGAGTGCATAGAGAAGAGAGGATATCAGAATCCAGAAGCCATCAGGAGGGAAGGTCATCAGGAGAGAGGTAATGATCCCAGTGAAGGGGCTATCCGAGAGACCACCAGATGAGCCATGTGGAAGGGACGACCAGCTGGGAGCTGGAACTCAGGAGAAAGAACCCCAGACAGGAGATGGGACAGGAGATGAATCGATGGTGTGGGCTTCCAGAGGAGACAGAAACCACAGAGGACAGAACTAGTGGCAAGATGGGGCTGTATGGAAAGGATGAGAATCATGAAGAAATAGCCACTGCTGAAGATTCCACCCAAAGCAGGAAGGTGAAGAATTCACCTTCAATCACCCCCTTCAATCTCCAGCCACTTAGGGTGAAAGAAACTAAGTTGAATCAATGGGCAATGGAACCTTAGCAATGTAGTTTTCGAAGATCACTCCCTGCTCTAAAGAGAAGAACAGGGGGAGGGGGGAGGAAGAGAGAGGGAGTAGGAGAAGCACCTGAAAATAAACCGTCCTAGGCAAAATGGCTAGAACCATAGCCCAGAGAAAATAAAAGTAAGCATTAACGTTAACTTTAAGAAAAATGTCTAATTTTAAATGATTGTGATTTGCTCTATTGTTCATTTCTCACTGCTGAGTGGAAATCATTGCTGATGTGTTCTAATGTGCACCAGCAACATGATTATTAATTTTTCTCAGTGTTGGATATAAACCTTTGTTTGGAGAAGTCTTTAGACCCATTAATAACAATTCAGCCAGGGCACTTTCATGCCCTGGAGCAATGGCCATTCCAGGCTTGGCATATCAGTTAACCTCCTTATTTTAATCATGTCAAACAACTAATAGCAAGTAGTAGAGCTAGAAATAAAATCCAGTACTTAGGAAAGGAAGCACTTTGTTCTCTTGCCTAACCACTATGTTGGATACATAACTAACTCTAGTTATGTTGTGGTGACTGCAAGATATGGAAGCTATATCTTAAAAAATTAATCAAATAAGTAACAATAGTTGGGTATTATCATCAACAATTTTGGCTTTGAAGAAAACTAACAAATACTAAAATACTGAATTTGCGAATTCAATCTGAGAAACACAGGATTACTATGGTGGGGGGGACAAAAAACCTCTTTAGAAAAAGAAAAGTGTTTGCCTTCTACTTAACCAGCATAAAATAAATGACATAGCATTTATTACCCTTTACTGGTCCTCTCCTTCCTTAAGTTACACACTAATATCTTCAATTTTACAAGGCACAGAATTTATTAATTACCATTTGGTTCTTCAGATATCTTTAGTGTATTTTTCTAAATGACTGCCAAGAGAGAAAATAAGTTAGACTGTTTTTTGTGTCCCCAATGTTGATTTGATCTATTTTATCTTGTGTAGAAACATTCTTTTTTTTTGTTTTTGTTTTTTTCAGTGTTCCAAGATTCATTGTTTATGCACCACACCCAGTGCTCCATGCAATATGTGCCCTCCTTAATACCCACCACCAGGCTCACCCATCCCAGCACCTCCTCTCCCCTCCAAAACTCTCAGTTTGTTTCTCAGAGTCCACGGTCTCTCATGGTTCATCTCCCCCTCCAATTTCTCCCAATTCACTTATTAAAAAAAAAGAAAGAAAGAAACACATTCTTTTATTCATGTGATTATTCTGTTTACCCTAGAAAATTATGTGACAATTCAAAAAGTCAGTATCATATTTAAATGTAACTATTTTTTTTTGTAACTATTATTTCTTGAGCATCTTCTCTCTTTTTGATATTAGAATAAGGGTATCATTACCTGAATCATATAGTCTCATTTTTGTAGTTATGGATATCATGAAATACACACAGATATACATGTGTATGCATACCTATATACATATGCATCTGTACACATATGTATCTTTTGGCACACGTGTATCTTTTGGATGTACATACTTATGTTTACAATGGACAGAGAAGGGTGCAGGTCAGAAGTGCGTACAAAGTAGATCTGTCATCATTATGCAAACAGAAATGGGAAGAGCATATTTGTATTTGTGCACCCCTGTGTGTATATGTACAGTCCACAGAGTCTGTACTCTTTTGATCTATGACTTCTCATATTCACCTTCTCGGGCTCTGAGATTGTAGGATTGGGGCATGTGTGTGTAAGCAAGATTTTAGCAGTGTCACAGCAGCAGGTTGAAATTGGGAATTTTTTACAGAGAATGGGAAGTTTTTACCTGAGACATTTTGACCCAGAGCATCAGGGGAAAAAATATATAAAAACTCAAGGACAACTGTATGTAGGACCAAATTACCAAGGTTTGGGGCAGAAATACAGCAACCTGGCTCCCCAGAGGTCTCTAATTGCTCACTCAGACAGAAACTACCATGTCCTAGCCCAAAAACAGAGCAACTACATCTTTCCTCTCTTAACCTTTTGGCTCCAATTTCATTCTTCCTCCTTTTTGGTCTCCCTTTTGATGTCTGAAGAGAGCTCATTTATTTGTTTTCAGTGTGGTCTCACAAGAAATGCTGGATGCAGAAAAGTAGCTAGACAGGAAAACAAGGAACCTTGTTGATAAACAAAGGAGCTTGCCTCCCATGGGGGGTTGGGGGGCATTGGGAGGCAATGGTTTGAAGATGAGGAGTTGAAAACACCAAGGCTTTCCAACCATACACAGCTTCCAGGTTTCTAAATATAATATGGAAATACGGGTCTTCCAGGCTAAATGGAAGGACCATTAGCAGTAATTATGTAATTCTGTTCTTGGTTTCTTTTCCCTCATGTTTCTTGATTTGCCCTTTTCTTATTGCCCTTTATTTTTAAATTAGGAAAGTGTCTTCTAATGTAAACTGTGTCAATTCATTTTGAAAGTAGTTCAGGCAATGGTTATAAATATGCTAACATGACTTAATACTATAGCTCCCATCAACCTCTACTGTCTTTGTTTTCAAACCAAAGATCCCCACAGGTAAGCTGTTTTTCTTCATTAGCTTATTATGGGTTTTTTTTTCCCCTCCTCTCTAATAATTATACTTAAAAGAATAAAAATAAGCAGTTCTTTCTTATTCACCAAGAATGGGTCATATATAGGTATTTCCATATCTTTCCAAACTTCACAACAATTCTGAGAGGCAGTCACTATTTCCGCTTAGCTTTATAACAAAATAATAAGAAAGGAGTGGGAATTCTTGGGATCTGTAAATTGTTCATGTGAGGGAATTGAGGCTATAAGGAATTCTACAAGGGACATACCTGTCCAAATTCTCTGAGGGAAACCCACAACAGATTGCCTTACGCAGACTGCCCTTTGGTTGCCCCTCTACCCTCTGATTTTGGCTTGGATCCAGTAATTTCACAATCTTTGAAAGCTTTTGCTATTCTCTAGGCAATTACCTTCAGAGCTTCCTTTGCTCTCCTATCTACCTTCCTGTGAAATATTTTTACACCCTCTATCAATTTAGATACATTGACTGCCTCTTCCCCATTTTAACTTCCTCCAAAATAATCCCTTTCATTAAAAAAAAATTTTTTTTAAATACTGAGAATTAGCCTTGGTACGAAAATACTTTATGGAGTAAAAGAAATTGGAGACCTTGATGAGTACCTGGTGAGAAATCACCTTCCAACAAAAGGTATCCTGAATAGTCATTGACGGGTTCTGGTATGCCTCTGTAAGAAAGGCTGAGTGACAGCAGGGACCATGAATACATTGCCCAACGAAACTATGGAAACAGCAAAGTCACCTTAGGCCTTAAGCCTGGACCTGGAAATGTTGTCCCCTGTGTGTGTTCTATCCCCTTCCTGACGGTATAAGGAAATAAATACAGGAGAATTATACAGACACAAACTAGACAAAAGTATTACTAGAGTTCCTAGAGGCCACCTTCCTTAGTCTCAAGTATAAAACCTCCTTCTTCCTAGAAGACAAAATGATATAGAAATGCTGAGTTTAATTTATAAACTCTGAAGGTTACTTGCTATGGGAGATCTCCATCATATTCTTCAATAACTCTGAACTCTGTTTTCTCATCTAAAAACTTGTGTATGGGGAGAATTTTCTGAAGATAATAAGATGTAAAAAATAGTTAACATGTTCTATCCCTGGGAATCTGATTATCAACCTTTACTCTTTCTCCAGTGTTTTTCTGACAGTCTTTATGAGTTTGAAACACCAATCTCCTACCTTCTTTCTTTACATTTAGCTTTATTTCCTTGACTCTGATATTTTTTTTTGTAATTTTATTTATTTTTTTTTCAGTGTTCCAAGATTATGCACCACACTCTGATATTCTTTACGGATTCTTTCAAGGGTTTTCTTAACTAAGTACCTTGAATGTATGTAATTGTTGCTTGAAATGACTGTGTCCCTTAGGTAATAGAAGACAGCAGATTTTTAAAATACTGTGACATAATGAATATTGCATGAAATGGGCTAAAGACGCTGTTGAAATCTTTAAAAGGTGGAATCTATATTGCAGAGAACCAAAGAAAGAAAGATAGAAAGAAATGTAAAGTTACCTAGAACCTTAAAAAGTAAAGAGTTGAGAGGAACACCCATTCCATCTCTTTATCTAAACCAGGTCTCTTTCTACATCAACAAAATGTGGGCAATCGAGAACATTATTTAGTTCCCCACAGAAAAGATGATGGATCTGAAGAACAATTATCAAAGATCTGACCTTTGAATACCAGATATTATCAGAGAATCCTAACCAGCACAAGACTGATCATCACAAATATAGCTGAGGATAGTTCCTCTTGATTGCAGAGGAAAAAGCATCCCCAAATAGGTAGGACTCATTGAGTTGTATCTACAATCAGCAATGAAGAGTATCACAAAGGCATAGTCCTTGTCAGTCAAGATAGACCAGTTATGCTGAAGTAAACAAACAAGTCCCAAATCTGAACATAGAAAAAAGTAAGTTCTTGCTCATGCTACAAGTCCAGTGAAGACTATTTGGGGAAGGGGATGGCTCTGCCTGTTTCGTTCTTCAGGGATACTGGCTGACAAAGGTTCCATCAACCATTAGGTGATCTGCACATGCCTTTATTCTGTGTCATTTCCACTCACTTTATGTTGGCCAAAACAAATTACATGACCATATCTAAATTAAAAAGAGGCAGAGAAGTACAATCCTATTAAGTGACTGGAAAAAAGGCAAAGCAGGATGTTTGTGAGGGCCCTCTTGCCTGCCATGTAATGTCACAAAATTATAAATATAAAATAAATAGATGTACAAACTACTAGGGAGAAAAATCATAGCACTTGTAAATAAAAAATAGAATTAAATGAGAAATTCTGGAGGAGGGCATACTTCCAGAATTGCCCATGCAATCATATTGATCTCTATATATGGAAGTGAAAGAAAGAATTACCCAATGGTCTTTGGATAATTATGAAATACGCCCTTTCACCAAAATTTTCCTTGAGAAACACCTCCAGGTACTGAAGGCTGATTTTCAGAAAGAATTTTTGAACAGGGATGTTGTTGATAAAAATAAGTACTGACAGATCCATTTATCAAAGAGGTAGGTGAATAAGATCATGGAAAGCAATAACTGCAGCTGGTTAGAATTATCTGAGCATTGAAACATACACATTAACAACAAACACAGTATAAAACAAAACCACAGCCACGATTCCAGAGCTCTAATTAGATTACTAGGTTGGTGGAAGACTGAAAAGATAAAACCACAAAATACAGCACTTCTCTTTCCCATATAATTGATTCCACAGACATCGTGGACGATTCAAATTATGTAAAGAAATCATAATAGCTACAGAAGTTTTAAGATGATCAGTCACACACACACACACACACACACACACACACACACATACAGCTTTAATGATTTAGGTCCTAAATTGATTTAGTTTCTAAATTTTTGAAATCATGCTTAATTCAGTAAAAGGTAAGGTTATGAGTAAAACCTGGTGCCAGCACATTTTATACAATTATGCTTAGTACAATTCTTGGAAACACTGGCTATTTAAAATACATCTTTTTGTGTGTGTGTGTTATGTTAGTCACCATAAAATACATTATTAGTTTTGATACAGTGTTCCAAGATTCATTGCTTATATACAATACCCAGTGTCTTCTTTGTTTAGATAAAAGGCAGTTACAGAGTTGAAAGGCAGGGTACAGATCAAATGTTAGGATTTTCAAAAATAAATATATTTATATTTTTCTATCTTCAACAGACATGCATAAAATTTAAATGTTAGAATACACCAGTGGACAAAACTATCTGTCTGATATATATCCACCATTATTCTTCTCCTATTTAAATCAGTAAAATGTATGGGAAACATCGTCAAGTGAAACAAGAAGGCACACTTAAACGATAATGAAAGGCATGGGCAGTCATGACAATACTCAATCTATTTACATCCAACAAACAACAAGGCATTCCAGTACATAAAGCAAAAATTTTGTTACAAATACTAGGGATAAAAAAGAAACATAATTGCAGTGATGTTTTAATTCATTGTTACAGTTATATGATGGTTAACAATAGATAAAAGCA
Organism: Martes martes; assembly: GCF_963455335.1. NCBI lineage: Eukaryota > Metazoa > Chordata > Mammalia > Carnivora > Mustelidae > Martes > Martes martes. The sequence continues at coordinate 57,491,805 of NC_137900.1, forward strand.
AAGACAGGAAATCAAAAATACATAAATTATGGGATTTGTTTCCAGTTTTATGTTTTCTCTTTTATTATTTTTCTTTGCTTCAGTTAATGAGCTTAAGTTCATTGAGTGTTTTGTGCTGAAACAGAGCTTTCTCATGTAACATAGCTTAAGACTTGGCTGCTGATGGTATCAGCACACTTTTCACGTAGGGCAGAAATCTCAGAGGCCAAAAATCTTTTAATTTCCTAATTTTTTAAAAATTTGTATTTACTTATTTGACAGAGAGAGATCACAAGTAGGCAGAGAGGAAGGCAGAGAAAGAGGAGGAAGCAGGCTCCCCCTGAGCAGAGAGCCCCATGCAGGGCTCGATCCCAGGACCCTGGGATCATGACCTGAGCCGAAGGCAGAGGCTTAACCCACTGAGCCACTTAGGGGCCACCCAAAAATCCTTTAAAAATTATCTCAGAGATGTGCCTGGGTGGCTTAGTCAGTTAAGCATCCTGCTCTTGATTTTGGCTCAGGTCATGACTTCACGGGTCATGAGATAGAGCCCTGTGTCTGGCTCCTTGCTCAGGGGGGAGTCTGCTCAAGATTCTCTCTATCTGCCCCTCCCCCTACTAGGGCACACTCTTCCTCTCCATCTCTCTAAAATAACTAAATCTTTAAAAAATAATAATAATAATCTCAAAATCCAAATATATGTTCCTCAATATGCCCACTGAAATGATTTCAGCATTGTTTATTCAACATTCTACTCTTCTCTGTATTCCTGTATTAATTAACCAAGATCTCCTATTCATTATTCTTTCTGATTTTTACAGCTTGTTTACTACATTATTTGGTTATGATGCTGGACTGAACCAATGTCTTAGGAAAGATCTAAAAGCATGAAGATGTAGCATTCTCTACTTCCAAGAAGGTTACAAGTTCATTTTCAGGGTAACTAGTTAGAGAGCCAAAGGGCATTAATGCACTTGATGCTCTACTGTCTGAAATAGCATTGTTGTTTTGTGAACTAAAAGCCAAAGACTGCATTTTATCTCAGCAAATTTGCTCTAGTCTAAGTCTGTTAGATTCAAACTCCTCATGTATGGAAAAAAAGGCAACTAATGTACTGTAAATGAATGAATATAAACTAAGTTGTTGGAATTTATAATGAGAGATGAAATTAAAGACTTATTCTGCCTCTTAGCAGTGAAATGAGTTCTAGTCAATTGGATTATTTTTCAGTAAAAGTTTTACAAAAGTCTAAATTAGAAAACACAAACGAAACCAAATTAGAAATCATGAGCAAAATATAAATGCAAATTTACTTTGAGAAAGTAAACTAATGAACTGATTGGGAACATGAGCATAGAGGATTGTTATTTTTAATTCCTTAAGTGTCATAAATTGAATGGTAAGATATGTTTTTATTTCAGTAAAAATCTGTATCTATGATGATTACACATTTTTAGGGTACAACCATAACAATCCCAAGGTCTAATTCCTCATTTTCCATTTCTAGTCTTCATTTTCCACATTGATAATAGCAGCCTGGAGAGGTGACCTCCTCTTAGCCACACAGCCAGCAGACACTGGAATCTGGGTGTTAGCATTCTTTCCAAAGATCTACAGATCATTGTCATCCCTTATTATGTAGCTCATTAATCATATTCTGGGGTTATATATTTAAAAACTAACTTTGGAAATGTTGGAACTGTATTTTATCAGAAAACGCTATGGGGACTATTCATAAAGAAATAGGCACAGGATGTCAGTGCTGGAACCTATATAGACTAGGAAGGAGAAAAAAAAAAACCAGTAGTAGGGGAGTCGTAAAGTTCTGATCTAAAGTTCTGGAAAAGCAGAAGAGTCTACAGCCATACCACTCTGAACGTGTCTGATCTCATCTGATCTCGGGAGCTAAGCAGGGTCAGGCGTGGTTAGTACTTGGATGGAAAAGCAGAAGATAATTAAGGAAAGGCCAAGCTGAGAGCACTCCTGTGAGAAAATGAAGAGGAAGAACTACATGGCATCCAGATCAGTACATGACAGGTTTAAAAGTCAGGAATTCATCTTCAGAAGCAAGGCAGAATAGGGCAGAAGACGGTGCTGCCCACCAAAGCGTAGAGTCTCACACAAAAGGGCTTTGCAGTGAAGGAAGCCGCAGGTGTCCCTTGATGGATGTGTGGTGTCGTGTGCTTATGCTTGATGGCCAGGCCCTAGAAACTCATGTGATTACGAGAGTCATTTAGGAGTTAGAAGTAACAGGGTTATGTGATGATATGTACATGCAAGCAGGATTATTTTATGATTAAGATCATCCAAATGAATAATGAATGTGTTCTTGGTGTTGGGAGTTTTCTGCCCTGCACTGTGGGAGTCTGAGCTGAGGGTGGAGCAGGTGTGTCTGATGATGAGAGATTAGCATAAAGCACTCCAAGACCCAGGTACTCCCTATGTCTAGTAATTTTACTGCTTTTGAAGTACCACAGAGGTGGTGGGCAAAGAGCCAGGATTCCTACTGGCCGGCCAAGCTTCCTTAAGCAGTATCCGTCACTTCAAGTCCCTGCAACTTGGATGTGGTTTTACACGCTCTTGTTTGTGTCTAGGTACAGAGGTTGTTTCTGCTCTCGATAAACAGTGTCAGGAAGAGAGAGAGAAAAGAAAGAAGTACACATCAAGAGGGGTTCACACACACATGCCAATAAAGCAAAATTTCTACAGAGATGTAGAGACCCAAAGAATGAACACATAGAGAGATACAGAGAGACAGGCAGAAAAAGAGAGATACAGGCACAGGCATAAACATACAGACACACAGCCACAGAAATACAGATATACTACACCTACAGAGAGAGAGGAGGAAGAGATACAGAGTCTCAGAGAGACACACAGGCATGCAGGATGAGGAACGTGCAGAGACAGATCTGCACAGAGAGATCCAGGCAGCACAGTGGTGAGACAAATGGGAAGATACAAGAGGAGAAGATACATACAGGGGGAATCCCACCCAAATCCAAACTTGTATTGTTCTCAACAGTCCATCAAACTGTGCTTGCCAGGGCCTCAGTCATGCCAGTCTTATCAGAATTACCAGAACTAACACCAGAAATAAGCTGGGGTTTTTTGTTTTGTATTTTTTTTTTTAACTGCACAGATATTTCTATTACATACCTTTGGTGAGAAACATCTCATATTAAATTTTCATCAATGGTAAAGTAATGTGCATTATCATTCCTTTTTTTTTTTTTTTTTCCTTAACTAAAAGAGACTTACCAGTACACTAAAAATTTTCGGTAGTTTTTCAATGGTCTAGTGTGTCACTTATCCCCAATTTAAGCAACTTTTTTGCCAAACTGATCTGTAACTTTTAAATATTTTCTACTTTTGTTTACTCATTTTAGGTTTCTAATATTTTCGGTTCTCTGGTTTCACCCCTGTCCACTTTTTTTTTCACCCTTGTCCACTCTTATTATTTTTATTTATATGATTTTAAAAGATTATTGTATTTTATTTATCTTAATTCTTGGGCTAGCACTTTTTATTCTCCACTGCTAGTTATTAAATTAATTGGAATGTCTTCGATGGCAAGCAATGGAAAATTCAAGTCAAACTCGCTTAAACAATAAAAACATTTGTAGACTCTCATACCTGGAAGCCCATAGGTCATGCAGGTTGTAGGCTTTACTGAATTCAGTGGATTTGACTCAATTCCCCTGTGATTCTTGGAGAAGCAGGAAGAAGTAGGAAACCTCTGTGTACTAGCTTCATCTTTAGGCTGCTAATCAGATGGCAACAGTGTTCCTAATATATCTACTAATCGCCAGAAGGAGAGAACTAGCTTAAGGTTTTCCCTTAAGAATAATGAAAAGTTTCCCAGAATCCGCTTTTCAAAATTCCCCTTACATTGTATTGGCCCAAATTGAGTCTTGTGCACTTTCCTGAACCTATCTCTGGCCAAAGAACACCCTACCCGCCCCCCCTTTTTTTTTTATTCTTTTTATCACAGGTTTGGGTTCTTAAACCAATCACTGTCTGGGAAAGGGGATTTTGTTCATTGACATTGACTAATTAGAGCTCACACCTGAGCTGGGGCCAACCTCTAAAACCTCACCATTGCTACGAATCAAAAAAGGAGTAGATATCAGAAGGAAAATTAAGGTGTTAGCTTGGAAAGGGAATAGGTGCCCAGTCAGCTGCTGGGTAGGCAACCAATTATAGCCACTAACATCATCACCTTATTTTTTGACAGGTCTTAACACAAATAAAAATTACATGTGTAAAATGCTTTATATTTGTTCTGATTTTTTTAAATGACAGTGGCAGTTCTACTGGCCATCCTGTTTTGTTTTGTCATTTTTTAACTAGCAAATTGAGAGATTTGGTAAACTGTTAACCTTCTCTGTGAAATCTACCCTGATTTTTAATCCCCAGAATTACTGACACTCTTTTATGATATTTCATTTATATTTTTGTCAGCGTGTTTATTGGTTGATGTTTATGTTAGACCATGACCCCATGGAGATGGGATGAGGCATTCATTCTTAAAGCTTCATGGTCTTTTATAGTCCTGGAATATATTAAGTGCACAATTAATGTTTACTGAGTTGACTTAAATATCAAGCAATTGGAATGTTTATAGAGCATATTCACTGACATAAAAAAGACTGTGAGGGATGATTCCAGATGATGATAATTTTGAGAAAAACTCCATGAAGGCTATATCACTCTGCTTTAAACTACTTTGGAGAAACTGTCCATATTTTAACAACTTATAATAAAAGCCTGCCAAAAAAATCTCCTAAAGTATGAAAAGTATGGCATAGGGAATAGAGTCAATAATATTGGAATAACACTTTATGGTGACAAATGGTAACTATACTTATCATTGTGAGCATTGTAGAATATATAAAACTATCCAATCAGTATGTTGTACAACTAAAGTTAATATCATATTGTATGCCAACTATATACTTCAGTAACAAAATCTTTTTAAAACTTCTAAAATTAAGAAATAGCACTGATATATAAGAATTACATGTTGCTGAAAGAATATGTTGTTATAGTGCATTACACACCCTTAAGTCAATTTTGGATACTCACAGAATGTCTCAGATACATTTCTTTAAATCTCTTCAAAACACCTAGGGAAAAAATTCAGAATATCAGTGGGTTCTAGCAATAGGCCATTAACTTATAAGAAAATGTCAAAAAATTATTTTTAAAATATTTATAATTTTATATATTTTGTACGTGTAATACTACATTGTTTCCTATATGTGCACAAAATATAAACAGTAGGTTCAAAAACAACTTATGTATAAAGAAAACCTGAGCATTCCTGCTTGCCTCTAACAATTATCAAATTAGAGTTTAAGACTGATTTTGTAAAACAGAAATTTTAAAGAATTCAGAGAGAGGGGGAAGGAGCAAGGAGTATGAGACCTAATATCATCAGGGCACAGGAGTTCAGGTAGATAGTTATCAAACCATTCTGAACACCTACAAACTCGATAGGAGATTGAAGAGAAGAAAAGCAGCAATTCTAGGAAGAGGCCACTTTCTGGAAGGTAAGACATGCAGAGAAGTGAAACTGAGGTGATAAATGGGAGACAGACCCTGGGGGGAGGGGCCCTCTCCTGGCAACCTCTAGAGCAGCAGAGCACAAAATCAGAACTTTTAGAAGTCTGCTTCACTGAGGGACGTCACTCCAGAGGCTAAGCAGGGGATGGAGCCCTTGGAGGAACAGTGTGGTCTCAGGACCCATGGGGTCACAAAAAGATCAGGGGTGTCTGAATGTGGCAGAGCTCCCAGGTATTGGAGCAGGGAAGCCAGCTGTAGAGACGGAGCCAAACAGTGGGCTCTCAACTCAGAATTACCTTAAACCATGATCTGAGGCACAGTCAGACCACTGCTCTTCCAGTAGGGACCCCACAAGTGGCAGATCCAGAGAGACACCCCTCCCCGCCTCTGGGAGAACCAGCGCAGGAGCCCGTGGTAGGAATCTGCTGGGTTTGGAGACTCCAAACAGGGCTGTGCACCAGAGACAGAGATGCTCAGTTATAGACCGGATGAGCTTTGAGTGCGACTGGAGACCAGGGTGATGGGAGTGATTGACTGCTTTTCTCCAAGGGTGCACCAAGGAGTGGGAACCAGAGCTTTGGCTCCTATGGGGCTGGAGATTGGGAGGCCGTCATCTTCATTCTCATCCTGCAAAGCTCTACAGAAAGTGTTCAGGGAACAAAAGCTCCGAGAGCGAACCCAAGCAGATTACTTAGCCTGGTCCCTGGCAAGGGACATGCAACTCCACCTTGGGCAAAGACATTTGAGAATCCTTGCAACAGGCTGCTCTCTCAGAAGATTATCAAGAACATCCAGCCAAGAACAAGTTCACTGATCAATGGGAACTATGGAAATCCAGAGCTAGGGAATGCAGCACATAGAATTCATGGCTTTCTTCCCATAATGCTTTAGTATTTCAAAATTTAAATTTTTTAAATTTTATTTTTTCTTATTCTATTTTTTTAATTTTTCCTCTTTTTTATTTTAACCTTTTTTAACTATTTTATGTTATCAATACCTTTTAAAAAATCTTTATAAATTTTCATTGTCATAGGCATATTCTGTCTATTCATTGTATTTAACCTTATTTTTTGTATACATACAGGTTTTTCCTTTTTTTAAATTTTGGGATACAGTTTCTTCTAACAGATCAAAATGTACCCTAAATCTAGAGCATGGCTTTGCTCTAGTCTCCAGCCTGATCACACTCTTTGTTCTTTTTTTCTTTCTTTTTTCAACCAACTTCTTATCAATTCCTTTTTTAGACTCATTTTTAATTTTCATCATTACTGTCAGATTCCATCCCTTCATTGTGTTTACTGTTATTATATAAATATATCTATTTTTTCTTTCTTTAAAATTTTGGGGGCAATCTCTTCTAATAGACCAAAATACACTCCAAATCAAGTGTGTGGCTCTGTACTATTCACCAGTCTAATATTTTATACACACACACACACACACACACACATATATATATACACACACACACATTTTTTTTCTCCTTTCTTCTCCCCCTGGTTTTGGGTCTCTTCCTATTTGGTTAGTATATATTTTTCTGGGGTTATTGCTACCCTTTTAGTTATTGTTCTCTCATTCATCTATTCTTATCTGGATAAAATGACAAGGCAGAAAAACTCACCTCAGAAAAAAGAACAAGAGGCAGTACCGACGGCTAGGGACCTAATCAATATGAACATTACTAAGATGTCAGAACTAAAATTCAGAATGATGATTATCAAGGTGCTAGCTGGGTTCAAAAAAAGCATAGAAGATACTAGAGAACCCCTTTATGGAGAAATAAAAGAACTAAAATCTAACAAAGTTGAAATTAAAAAAACCTATTAAAAGGTGCAATAAAAAATGAAGGCACTTACTGCTAGGATAAATGAGGCAGAAAAGAGAATTAGTTTTGTAGAAGACCAAATGGTGGAGAATAAAGAAGCTGAGAAGAAGAGAAACAACTACTGGACAACAAGAGGAGAATTCGAGAGACAGGCGATACCATAAGATGAAACAATATTAGAATAACTGGGATCCCAGAAGAAGAAGAGAGAGGGGTACAGAAGGTATATGGAGAAAATTATTGCAGAAAATTTCCCTTATTTGGCAAAGAGAACAAGCATCAAAATCCAGGGGGCACAGAGAACCCCCCTCAAAATAAATAAAAATTGGTCCATACCCCATTGTAAAATAGTAAAACACCTCCAGATTTAAACTAGGGTGTGGAAAACAATTTACTGTGCTAATGGACATCAAAAGAAAGCTGGGGTGGCAATCCTTATATCAGATCAATTAGATTTTAAGCCAAAGACTACATTAAGAGATAATGAAAGACACTATATCATACTTAAAAGTTCTGTCCAACAAGAAAATCTAACAATTTAAAATATCTATGCCCCTAACATAAGAGCAGCCAATTATATAAACCAATTAATAACAAAATCAAAGAAACACATCAACAATAACACAATAATAGTAGCGGATTTTAACACCTGCCTCACTGAAATGGACAGATCATCCAAGCCAAAGATCAACAAGGAAATAAAGGCTTTAAATGACACACTGGACGAGATGGACATCACAGATATGTTCAGAACAATCCATCCCAAAGCAACAGAATACACATTCTTCTCTAGTGCACATGGAACATTCTCCAGAATAGATCACATCCTGGGGCTCAAATCAGGTCTCAACTGCTACCAAAAGATTGGGGTTATTCCCTGCATATTTTCAAGCCTCAGTGCTTTGAAACTAGAACTCAATCCCAAGAGGAAAGTTGGAAAGAACTCAAATACAGGGAGGCTAAAGAGCATTCTACTAAAGAATGAATGGGTCAGCCAGGAAATTAAAGAAGAATTGAAAAAATTCATGGAAAGGAATGAAAATGAAAACAAAACTGTTCAAGATCTTTGGGATGCAGCAAAGGTGGTCCTAACAGGAAAGTATATAGCAATACAAGCCTTTTTCAAGTACACAATCTAACCCTACATCTCAAGGATCTAGAGAAAGAACAGCAAATAAAGCCAAAACAGCAGGAGAAGAAAAATCATAAAGAGCAGAACAAAAAGAACAGATCAATGAAACTAGGAACTGATTCATTGAAAGAATTAATAAGAATGATAAACCCATAGCTAGACTTATCAAAAAGAAAAGAGAAAGGACCCAAATTAATAAAAATCATGAATGAAAGAGGAGAGATCACAACCAATACCAAAGACATACAAACAATTATAAGAACATACTATCAGCAACTATATGCCAGAAAGTTTGACAATCTGGAAGAAATGGATGCATTTCTAGAGATGTCTAAACTACCAAAACTGAACAAGGAAGAGATAGAATACCTGAAGAGACCCATAACCAGTAAGGAGATTGAAGCAGTCATCAAAAATCTCTCAACAAACAAGAGCCCAGGGCCAGACGGCTTCCTAGGGGAGTTCTACCAAACATTTAAAGAAGAATTAATGCCTATTCTTCTGAAACTGTTCCAAAAAATGGAAATGGAAGAAAAACTTCCAAACTCATTTTATGAGGCCAGCATTACCTTGATCCCAAAACCAGACAAAGATCCCATCAAAAAGAAGAATTACAGACCAATATCCCTGATGAACATGGATGCAAAAATTCTCACCAAAATATTAGCCAATAGGATCCATCAGTACATTAAAAGGATTATTCACCACAATCACATGGGATTTATTCCTGGGCTTCAAGATTGGTTCAACATCTGCAAATCAATCAATGGGATATAATACATTAATAAAAGAAAGAACAAGAACCATACAATACTCTCAATAGATGCTGAAAAAGCATTTGACAAAGTATAACATCCTTTCTTGATCAAAACACTTCAAAGTGTAGGGATAGAGGGTACATACCTCAATATTATAAAAGCCATCTATGAAAAACCCACCACAAATATCATTCTCAATGGGGAAAAACTGAGAGATTTTCCCCTAAGGTCAGGAACATGGAGGGATGTCTACTATCACCACTGCTACTCAACATAGTACTAGAAGTCCTAGCCTCAGCAATCAAACAACAAAAAGAAATAAAAAATAAAATCCAAATCAGAAAAGAAGAAATCAAACTCTCACTCTTTGCAGATGATATGATACTTTCTGTGGAAAACCCAAAAGGCTCCACTCCAAAACTGCTAGAACTCATACAGGAACTCAGTAAAGTGTCAGGATATAAAATCAATGCACAGAAATCAGTGGCATTTCTATACACCAACAGCAAGACAGAAGAAAGGGAAACTAAGGAGTCAATCCCATTTACAATTGCACCCAAAACCATAAGATACCTAGAAATAAACCTAACCAAAGAGGCAAGGAATCTGTACTCAGAAGTGTAAAGTACTCATAAAGAAATGGAGGAAGGCACAAAGAAATGGAAAATGTTCCATGCTCATGGATTAGAAGAACAAATATTGTGAAAACGTCTATGCTACCTAAAGCAATCTACACATTTAATTCAATCCTTATCAAAATTTTTTCAAAGAAAAATTTTTTCAAAGAAATGGAACAAATAATCCTAAAATTTATATGGAACCAGAAAAGACCCGAATAGCCAGAGGAACGTTGAAAAAGAAAACCAAAGTTGGTGGCATCACAATTCCAGACTTCAAGCTCTATTACAAAGCTGTCCACATCAAGACAGTATGGTACTGGCACAAAAACAGACACACAGGTCAATGGAACAGAATAGAGAGCCCAGAAATGGACCCTCAACTCAATGGTCAACTAAACTTCAACAAAGAATGAAAGAATATTCAGTGGAAAAAAGACAGTCTCTTCAACAAATGGTATTGGGAAAATTGGACAGCCACATGCAGAAGAATGAAACTGAACCATTTTCTTACACCACACACAAAAATAGAATCGAAATGGAAGAAAGACTTCAATGTGAGACAGAAATCCATCAAAATCCTTGAGGAGAACACAGGCTGCAACCTCTTTGACCTCAGGTGCAGCAACTTCTTCCCGGAGACATCCCCAAGGGCAAGGGAAGCAAGAACAAAGATGAACTATTGGGACTTCATCAAGATCAGAAGCTTTTGCCCAGCAAAGGAAACAGTCAACAAAACCAAAGACAACTGACAGAATGGGAGAAGATATTTGCAAATGACATATCAGATAAAGGGTTAGTATCCAAAATCTGTAAAGAACTTATCAAACTCAACACCCAAAGAACAAATAATCCAGTCAAGACATGGGCAGAAGACATGAACAGACATTTCTGCAAAGACATCCAAATGGCCAACAGACACATGAAAAAGTGCTCGACATCACTAGGCATCAGGGAAATACAAATCCAAACCCCAATGAGATACCACCTCACTCTAGTAAGAATGGCTAAAATTAACAAGTCAGGAAACAACAGATGTTGGCAAGGAATGCAAGCTGTTGTAGCCACCCTGGAACACAGTATGGAGGTTCCTCAAAACTTTAAAAATACAGCTACCCTACTATCCAGCAATTGCTTTACTGGGTATTTACTCTAAAGACACAAATGTAGTGATCTGAAGGGGCACATGCACCCAAATATTTATAGCAGCAATGTCCACAATAGCCAAGCTATGGAAAAAACCTAGATGTCCATCACTAGATGAATGGATAAAGAAGATGTGGTATATATATACAATGGAATACTACACAGCCATAAAAATACATGAAATCTTGCCATTTGCAACAACATGGACGGAACTAGAGGGTATTATGCTAATCGAAATAGGTCAGTTGGAGAAAGACAATTATCATATGATCTGTCTGATATGAGGAATTTAAGAAGCAGGACAGGGATTGGGGGGGGAAGGGAGGGGAAAAAATGAAGCAAGACAGGACTAGGGAGGGAGACAAACCATAAGAGACTCTTAATCTCAGGGAACAGGCTGAGGGTTGCTGGGTGGGGGTGGAAGGGATGGGGTGGCTGGGTTATGGACATTGGAGAGGGTATGTTCTATGGTGAGTGCTATGAATTGTGTAGGACTGATGATTCTGTACCCCAGAAGCAAATAATATATTAGGTTAATAAAATAAAAAAATAAATAAAAATAGAATTCAGAGAAGATTCAAATAATTCAAAGATTAAAAATCAAACATAACCATCTTAGGATAGAGACCATGGGTTGGCTAGCTCCATTTCTGTCCCACTGTCATCCTGGGGGACCCTCCTATACAGATTCTAAGGAGCAAAGCCCTGCATTTCCCAGACTCCTTCACAGCTAGGGTTTGAGGCAAAAATTAGTTCTCACCAGTCAAGTGAAATCACAGAACTTTTGGAAAGTAGAAGTGAAACCAAGGTTATCTCTGGCCTCTTTTTCTATTGTTATTATTATTATTATATTACTTATCATCATCATCATCATCATTTTTCTTTTATCTATTATTATTATGTTATTATTATTATTTATCATCATCATCATCTTTCTTTTATCTATTATTATTATTGCTATTAGCAAACAGGGTTGTAGAGACATAAAGCTTTCTTGCCTCAACCTTTCTGCCTGTTCTCCACTCCCCATATAGTGATGGCTGCAGCAGGGGCAGAGGTGGACCCTGGATTCCAGCCTCCCACACTTTGGATATCAGCTTATGCTGATATATATTCTTAAACTCAGTATTTCGAAGGCGACTTCAAAGACAGCATTTCATTTAATAGGTCAGTTTTTCAGAGTTCAGAAAATCATTCCTGGCATCCCAGGTTAGAGTTTGCTTCTCTAGAAATTCTATTTTGTATCAAATGCCGACTTTCTTTCTACATGGAACACTGAAAGAATGCACCACCCAGAAGCACGAGTTGAAAGCAAAGAAATGTGAAAAACATGATAAAGCAAGAATACATGGAATCAGAAAATATTATATGAAGTACAGAAATAAGATGAAATAAAGGAGTGATGGTCATAAATGAAGTAGCTAAGTTGTTTCCTCCTTTTTAAATGAAATGCACTCCTAAAAGTGTCAAAATAACTTATAAATGTTGACTAATATAAGAAACCTACCTATTGCTGTGACCCAAAAATGTCAAATGGGGAATGATAAACAAAAAAGCACTTGATAAATTAAGAAGAGAAAAAAAGAGAAGCTTCTTTGCTTTCTTTCTTGCAATGATTGCTGTGTTGGGATCAGAGAAAACAATTTGATTTAAAAAGCACTAAACAGAAAAATAATATATACTCAATAAAAATACAAGTCATGAGCATTTATATCCACATAACATTGATTTATTTTCACATGTTTTGTGAAAATTCAGTTCCTTAAAACTCTGCAATACCATGCCAAATAATTCAAAAGTTGTAAGATGATGATTTTTTTGATGTACAAAAGTCAGGCTAGTCTCCTTACACCTTTCTCTGCTTTGCACAAACATTCCTAATTACTGACTCAATTTTGTTAATTTGAATGTTATTCAAAAAGAATGTAAAATAAAATTTCTGAACCTCAAAAAAAAATGGAGTATTTCAGGAAGTGGATGACTCTAATGTTGTTATATTTTGATATCTTACAAATGTTCTATGAGCAATTCTCATTGCTTTTATAATTAGCCAATGGTTTAAAAGAAAAATATTGGGAAACAACAATTCTCTGAATTCTAGCTCTTATTTTGGTCTTTATGTTTTTATATCTTTCCTGAAGTTTACATAGTATTTTTTATTACTTTGATATCAGAGAATCTATGTTTTAAAGACTACATAGGTTTCACATTTCACATATTATCATTGCACATCAATGGCGTTAGCAACAAATTTTTTAACATTCTTTGAATAATTTAAATAATGTAGATTATATTTTTCTGTTGTATTCTTATTGTCTTCAATGCTTAATTTATTCCAACTGATCTCAGTTGCCTTTAGGGCATTATTTCTATGCTTTCTTTTCCCCCTCAGAGAAAGAAGGAGTCAGTGGTCTTTATAAATATAATTTCAATCATGTAATTCCGCACCTTCGTTTCTTCTCCACCCTTTTAGTTACCGTTGTGTCAAGCTACAAAGATGAAAAAAAAAATTTATAAAATTAGATTCCCCGTTGACTGTCCCAACAATTTAAATGGAATATTTAGTGTCTATCCTCTCACCACATTCTAACCAGACAATCATTTTTTGTTAACATGGAGTTTATATTCTCTTAACAAGATCCCTGCTACTAACCCCAGTGTCCTGGGAGTCATTAAAACCTCTTGAAAAATGCAAGACTCTCCTCCTGGCATTTTGTAATTATCACACAAGGCAAGCATGCTGTTTCCCCTCTGTCAAGAACTGCTAGAGAACCACCAGGGTAGAGAACAAAGAGCACAATGTAACAATTATTTAGATTCAAGTTTGTCTCGCACTAACTCGGCATTAAAATTTTTTCACCAATAATAGTAGTAAATGGGCTGTATTTAAGAGTTAGTTAATATTTATGTGAGGAATGGGGAGAAAAGAAAACAGTCTAATCCCCGGAGAACTCTCACAGTAAAGAATGTTGGCTGCTTCAAGGCTGCAAATGTGTTGAGCCAAAAAGTTCCCAGGTGTTTGCCTTCCATCTGTTTTTTTAAAAACTTTTTTTTTAAACAACCCACACCTGTGTTAAGGTGCTTTTTTTTAAGATTTTGTTTTATTTATTTGACAGAGAGAGACAGTGAAAGGGAACACAAGCAGAGGGAGGGGGAGAGGGAGAAGCAGGGTTCCCGCTGAGCAGGGAGCCCGGTGGGGGGCTCAATCCCATGACCCTAAGATTATGACCTGAGCTCAAGGCAGATGCTTAATGACTCAGCCACCCAAGTACCCCAGGATGCCTTTTAAATCAAAGCAAGAATTATCAGGTAAAATGTTTCAAGGAGCCTCTTTATTTCCTTAACTTCATGTTAGAAATCTGGTAGCTAAATAGGATTTAACTAATCTCCAAATCAAAATACTTGGCTGTTGTTCAAATCACCATCAGAATTCACATGGATTTAATCAAATGTGGTAACTGTAGAAGTTATTATATGGGCAGATTCAACCTCCTGCCTCAGTTAGGAAGGGTCTACAATTAGGAGGGCTTCTAATCTGATTTGGTGCTAATCAGATTCATTGTCCTCACAGGGCTCAGTCACAAGAGAGCGGGGCAGAATTCCTCTACTTGAGTGGTGTGGAGACTCATATCAAAGAATACCAGGAATTTTAGGGATCGAGAAGAAAATACGTTATACTAGAAAAAGTAAGCAAAGAACATTGTACATATGGAGAGATAGAAATGGTCTCTAAACATGAAAAAATAATTTCTTCAACAAGTGAAGAAATGTAAATAGAAACAACACTGCTGTATGTATTTCTAAAAATTAGAAATAATTTTAAATGGTAAAATAATTTAAAATTATTTGTTGCAGCAAAATGGACAGATGTAAATTGGGAAAATAATTCCTCTTCTTTGTAGCGTATATCTTCTCAGTAATTTTGACTCTTCCCTTTCCTTTCGGCCCCCTTTGCCAGCCTTCTAATTCAGTCATTACTTCTCCCCTGAATGGCTGCCATCGCGTCCTCTCTACCAGCCCTTTCCTCCCTCAAGTCTATGCTGTACATGACCCCAGAGTACTCTTTCTAAAACCCAAATCTGGTCACATAGATTCCCTGCAGAAACCTGTTCAGAGGTCCCCCAATGTCTCCAAGCAAAAGCCAGTTTCCTTAATATGACCTTCAAGGCCTTTCTGATCTGGTCACTGTCTGACCTTTCCACCATCTCCTACCAGACTACTGGCTTCACGTCACGGCTTCTGTCCCCACCAGCCATGTGGTCTTTGGCAAGTTGTGTAGGGTCCCTCTATGCTTTGGCATCCTTCCCTATACCATAGAAACCATAATAGAACCAATCCACAGACTTGTGAATGTTGCCTGTGTCGATATATCCAAATAGCTCATAGCAGTGCCTCGCACATCACTGGCCCTATAGTGATGTTTTCTGTTATTATTTGCCTTTATTACTATTTTATTATGACCTTCCACAGGATTCTTGAGATGGCCTTCTTTTAGCCCTGCCTTTGCCAGACTGCTCCTCTTGACAGACTGGTACACAGCCCTCATTCTTCCTACTTTTTCCTGTAAATGCCTGGGAAGGCCTGAATTCATTTTTTTTCCCTGCCCCAACAGGATTCATATTCAAGTGAGAAAAGATAAATAAACAAGAGCAAAATACATACTTTATGTGTGGGGATAACAAGTACTGTGGAGAAAAATAAGGTCTTCTTGGAAGAATCACAACTCTGTTGAGGGCTTCTGTGCTCCAATTATGCTATGTTCTTTGGTTTTTCTGATGAATTATTTTGTCCTATTTTTGGACAATGAGTTCCCACATTTACTTATTTCCCTATCCCAGGGCATGCCATTTTGCTGAACATATGAAAGGTATGGGAGTACTTAATAAAGACTTGTAAAATGTATAGATGCATGCATGCATCATATAAATATCTCAGCAAATGTGTCATTTTTATCTTTGTCATTTATATTTCAGAATATAAAACCTTGTGATTACACTATCATTGCATAGACAGTAGAAATTTAAATTCACGTATTTGATGTATGCACCTCCCTCTGAAATACCTGACTTGCAAATACCCTATACAGAAATGTAACTGGGAACTTGACTGCCTATCAAGGCTGAGAGATCCCCCTTCCTCACCATAACTGTGATACCCAGGGAGCTCTCTGCCACCACTATGATGCTGTTGACCTTCCTTACACATGAAGAATTTTTTAAATCCCATTTCAACACCCTAGTTTTCACAGTCATTTCAAGAGGTGGGAACAAGGAGTTCATCCAACCCAGGAGAATCCACCCAAGTCCGATCCATACCTGGTCCTAAGATGCTAGGATGAGCTTTTTAGAAAAACATGCTACATGTGGTTACACTATCGTTTTTTATGTCTAATTTTGCAGGATTTATTATGGAACGGGCTTTCCCAAGCTCTTCTAAGCACATCACCCCCATTCACAATGAGCTCTCTGTGAAGTAATCACTTCCAACAGTCAAACAGCCAATTTATTAAAGAGTATTTGGAATTCTGCCCATTCATAAATTGGGGTTTGTCTTAACTATGAGACCAGACTTACTACAAAACCTTCCTGCTACATTCAGTGCTCTCTGCAATTCAATATTCAATTTATCTTCAGAGACCATCACGATGCCCAGAACAGAGCAGACCCTTAATAAATGTTCAATGAATGAGACGATAAATCGTATAGCACATTTAAAATTAAAATGAAATATCTTAAGACCAGGTCTGACTTTTTAATAATATTAATAGTCAGGAGTCCTTTGGTAACAAATTCTTCAAACTAGTTTAGGCAAAGGGATAAATTTATTGTAAGTCTAAAATAACATGGAAAGGAATGCAGTCATTTCTTAGGGATCAGATTCCACCAAGACGCTCCCTCTCTCATCCCCATTTCTCCCCCTTTGTCGGCTTCATGTCTCAGACTAGCTTGCTTCAGATTGCTGAGCAGCTGCCTGTCAGCAAAGCAGGCTTGCCATCCTCCCCTTTCTTTTGTCCCTAAGAAAGGAATCTGTTTCACCCATTTTGGGTCATGTGCTCATCTCAAGACTAACCATGCTAATTGGCTCTAAATATTTCTAATTGTTTTTTCTCTCCTCATTTCCAAACTTTCATTTTCAACTGCCTACTTAGCAAGTAAGTGAATAAAAACGAATAGATTAAAAGCAGTATGTTCAAATTCAAACCCATTTCTCTTTCTACATTATTTCCTCCTTCTGCATTCATTATCTGTTAATAACACCATAACTTTAATAGTCTCCTGGGCACCTGGACTTGAAATCTGTCCCCTTGTCTCACATTTAATTAGGTGCTAAGTCATTAGCTTTTGTTTCCACCAGGCCTTTCTGTATCTCCTCCCTCATTTTTCTTCTCATTCCTGCCTCCCTAATTCAAATACTTTACCTTCTTCCTGAACTCATGGAATAATGGCCTTCTAATTGAGCATCATATTCCCATTTTTTATTCTAACCTAGACTTCACACTGCTGTCACAACACCACTTCTCAAAAAACTCAAGACCCAATCTTTTCCTTATTCAGTATCTCAATGGATCCCAGTTGCTACTGAATGTAAAACAATCTCACCATCTTGATATTTAACATCCATAACTTGAAGATGAACCTGTCAGTCTTGGAGAAGCTGCTCTTCTCCATACAGAACCTTGGCCCCTATGCAATTTCTTCCATTTGAAATGCTGCTTCCTCCCCCCAAATCAAACCTTCATTCCACTTCTAAAAATCTTATCTGTCCTTCTACATTGGTAGCAAATGCTACGTTATTTGTGAAACTTTGCCCATTTCTGTCGATTATGAATTTTCTTTCCTGATGATTCTTATGTTTTCATTCGTGCTCTTTGTTTGTACCTAACCTAATGGCACTTGGTTTATAGTGACATGTATGCTTTAGTCACTTTAACATCTGTTTTACCTCTTTCATTGGTTAAATGGGCTCCTTGAAAGCAAAATGTGGGTCTTATCTATCTTTGTAAATCCTTCTGCAAGAAGATGTTATCTTTCCTAAAAATATTTGTGTTAGTGATATTTCTGAAGTAAATTGAAGGGCTTTAAGAATTCTTTCCAGATTTGCACGGCAGGAGACTAGATGTGCTTGATATGCCTCGTCCCAGGTTTTATGAGGTTGTATAAAATCACTGATAATGACAGTAGCCCTGTGCACTAAATGTAGGGAAGCCCGGCAGAACTTCTACCCACTGCATTATGAGTGAGGACATAATGAGTAACACCTTCCTAAACTGTCTCAGGACTATAGTGTGTCAGAAGCCACTACAGAAGGTGGGGGGGGGGGGGAGGCGCCACACTGGCACTCCCACTCTCTGCATCCAATTTCAGGATTCATAGGTCTATATGGATCATAAAAGGGGCTGGTAATCCCCAGAAGCATAAAACTGTCCTGTGAACTAAACCAAATCTGCTAATTGTCCTTTTTTGGCTCCCTAACCTCTTGGTCCCCTGACACTTTTTCTTTCCTCACATTCACTCAGAGATGCCCCACATAAAAAGGGCCTAGAACATGTAGCATTTTAAGATATTTAACTACATTTAAAAAAATCATTGTATTATTAATTTCACCTAAGAAATGATCATATATTTTAAAGCTGGCATTCTACAGTGATGTGGGTACAGCAAGGTAGGCATGCTAATGGATGCCAAGTGGGAATGAAAACTCGTTACAACCTTCCTAGAAAGCAATCTGTAGCATGAATGGAGAGATTTTAAAATGGCATACTCTTGGACCTAGTAACTTGCTTTCTATGAATCCTTCCTAAGAAACAGTCAGATATATGGGTGAAGATTTAAGGCCCCTCTCTCTAAGAGAGTATAAGGAGAAGATAAAGTAGAGAAGTTAATGTATAGCTCCACAATGCACAAGAGGGAAGAAGAACCAAGGAGAGGGTAGGACAGAGGACCTCAGATAATGCAATTCATGGGAAGTCAAAGGAAGACAAAGTTTTAAGAAATTACGGTGGTCAGATGTTAAACCCTGCAGTAGGACAAGAAGGATGAAGACTCAATTCAGATTATTAAATTTAGTTATTAAAAAAATAGTAACTAATGAATTTCATTAAGACTGTCAGTTTTCAGAACAGTTTCATTGGGGTCAATTTCACAAAGGCTACGGTGTAAGTTAGTGAGTGGCCGAGAGTAAGGCAGATCAGATAGAAACTGCACCCCTATGTAGCTGACAGTGAAGAATGTGACCAACAATCATTTAGGGAGAATCTGTTCTGAACGGGGAGAGGCTAGTGAAAAACAAGGGTAAATGAAATCCACCTTTTGTCCCCAAGGAGTTTATACTCTGCTAAATCTCTTGGAAACTGGCCTCAGGGGGCACTGTTCATTACTCAGTGACCTCCTTAGTGTCATATCTTAAGGACCTCCAGTTTTCCCTCCATATGGAATACTCTTACGAAACCCTCCTCAAGATTCTCTAGTGGTCTTCTAACTTCGCTGCCGCACTTACAGAATTTCTGTCCCTGCTCTTTTACAAATTCCTGTGGCTTGGGCCAAGCAAAAGGAAGAGTCCAGTGTTTTGGACATCCTGGGTTGCTATGACACCTCAAATTAACAAGCAAAGGCTATAAATCTATGGTTTCTTTCTTTAAAAAAAAAAAGTCAGCCTCTCTGGTATGAATTATTTACACTGTGGTGAAAATGAATTTAATGACCCAGCCAATTCATGTGATGTGATGCGACAGTCTGACATGAGACTCGTTTGCTTTTCTTAGTGGTAGCAGTGATGTCACAGGAGGCCAATCCCACTCTTCCCCCAGGGACTCCTACGATCAATGATTTGCACTTCAGAGATGATAAGGTGGTCACTAAACTTGGGTCAGTAAATCAAAGGGATGCCACTGGCCTATTGGACATCCACACTCAGGGAGATATTCATTCAGGAGACCGCCATGGATGGTGTTTAAGCCCAAAGTACTGTTGCAACTCACATGGAAGAGAAACATTATTTACAGACATTATTTACTGCTCCTCTGATTAAAGCAGCTATTGTTAAGAAGAAATGTGGAGAGTGTTTAACTGGGGGAAGGAAAGTCATGCAAGGTTAAAACCAAGCTTCCTGGTTTCTCGGGGCTTGCTTATCTTAAGGAAGAGAGGAGGGTGAGGCTAATCCTGGTCAGTTGACAGCGATGGTGGGAATGATTCAGTGTGAATCCTGATGTCTGTGCCTCGCTCTTCCTTTTCAGAGCTTTCGGGAGTGATTCCTTGGGTTATCTGGGCCATCTGACTGCTGTTTCTTTGATACCGGCCCTTGCACTCATTCCCTTCCTTCTATACTTGTTTTATTGTGACAGGATAGTGGTAGGTTTTATATAAAGGCTGTGGATTTCCTTAATTGTTGATGATGCTATTTCCTTTATTTATATTTTTTAATCTGGAAAGCCTGGCAAGCACACAGGCAGCATTATCAATTATTCCTTTGCCATTCCAGGTCTCTTGTTCTCATCACTAGAAAACACTTTCAAAGCAGAGTCCTGAATAAATAAGAGAACAAACGGGTGGTTGCCAGAGGGGAGGGGTGGGGGGATGGGCAAAATAAGCAAAGGGGATTAAGAAGTACACACTTCCAGGGGCACCTGAATGCCTCAGTTGGTTGAGCATCGGACTCGTGATTTCAGCTCAGGTCATGATCCCGGGGTCCTGAGATCACACTCCTGATGGGCTCTGTGCTCAGGATGGAGTCTGCTTGAGATTCTCTCTCTTCCTCTCCCTCTGCCCCTCTCCTCGTTTGCTCACTCTCTCTAAACAAATAAATAAGTAAATAAATAAAATCTTAAAAAAAAAAAGATGTATAAACTTCCAGTTATAAAATAAATAAGTCAGGAAGAAGAAAAGTACAGCAGAGGGAATATAGTCACTGGTATTGTGATAACTGTGTGGTGACAGATGGTGACTATAGTTAGCATGGTGACTATTCCATAATGTACATAAATGTTAAATCACGATGTTGTACACCTGAAACTAATACATATCGTATGCCAACTATAGTTCAATTAAAGATAAGAAAATGCAAATTAAAGATAAGAAAATGCAAGAAAAAAGAAAAAGCAGGGTCCTCGTTGTTTCTAGTTGCTGGAGTCATCACAGGTCTCAGGAAATAATTTTTGGACCCATTCTTCCCCATACTTTCTTTTATTCATTCCATCCTCCTTTCTTTCCTTACCCTTTTCCTTCCTCTCCTTCTTCCACAGATGTTTATTGAGCATTGTGTGTTTAGGGTACTAAACGCTGGAGATACAGAGATATCAAGAAAGCTTTGTCACTTAGACTTAAGGGATTCAAAGTCAGCTGGGGAAGAAGCCATTACACTTGTGAGTCCCTGTTCAAAGTTGAGTGTCTCAGGACACCTGGGTGGCTCAGTTGGTTAAGTGTCTGCCTTCAGCTCAGGTCATGGTCCAAGAGTCCAGGGAAAATCCTGCATTGGGCTTCTTGCTCAACAGGGAGCCTGCTTCTCCCTCTGCCTGCTGCTTTCCCTGCTTGTGTGCTCTCTTTCTCTCTCTCTCTCTCTCTCAGACAAAAAAATCTTTAAAAAAATTGAATGTCTCAAAAGGTTAAGTAGATCAGAGTGTGAAGTAGAGGTTGCTAAATAGGTCTGTGGATAAATGAGAGTCTTTCTTAAATAAAAGACATTTAAACTGAGACCTGAAAGATAAATGTGACATATTTATACATGATTTGAGTCAAGGCTAACACTTTTCCTGTATTACTTTAGTAAGTCTCTTGGCGCCTCCATTTCTGCCTTTTGGGGGAGAAAAAAAAAAAAAGCCTATACCCTTTATCATCTCATGGGCTTTTTAGAATACTTTAAGACTAAGGGGAGATTCCGGGGTTTGGGAAGGATACCACTAACAATGTTTTTTGTTTTTTGTTTTTTAAGCAAATATATATTTAGTTTAAACTGAGTATCCAGAAGTTGTTATAAGGAGATTTCATTGTTTCATGAACTCTGAGGAGTCTCTGTGAGAATAATATCAGAAAACTCACAATGGACCTGAACACAGACATAATTGACCAGCAAGAGAATAAATTCAGGTAAACACAAGTTAACTTACCTTTTAGAAAAAAATATATCATCAGATACTATACCGTACAAGTTTCTTATAGAAATAAATGGACTCTGAATTTCAGAAAATCACTGGTGGCACATGGAGTTGAGAGGCCTTCATTCAACTTGGTTCTTTGTGGATAAAGGGTGGAGAAGCAGCTCTGGATGACTGACAGTAACTCTACTGGGCAGCCCCAGGGGGCAGTGGGGGTGGGGCTCATCAGCACAAAATGATGGATTAAGATTCACCAGAGCCTTCTCTAAGGAAGCAATTACTTGTCTGTTTCCAAATTATGGCTCTGAACATCCAATTCCCTTTTCCATAATTAATTTCCCTACAAAAGTGGCATTTTAATACAGGTTTGAAAAATGAAAAAGCTGTGTAAGACTAGAAATAGCAATTGGAAGATACATTATTTTATTAACAAGAAAACCCTGGGTGCCTGGGTGGCTCAGATGGTTAAGCATCTGTCTTTGCTCGGGTCATGATCCCGGGGTTCTGAGATCGAGTCCAGCATCCCTCTGCCTCTCTCTCTCTCTCATGAATAAATAAATAAAATCTTTAAAAAAAGAAAAGAAAAGAAAACTGCCTGTATTTCCTGTGTTTCTCTGTATCTCTTTGCTTCTAGGAAAATTTTAAGCAAAGCACAGGGCACATACATTTAATGAGGACTGAGACATACTTTAAGGAAAGGAGAAAAACCTAAAACTTAGAGCAACTGATTAAGTTTTGAGACAGCATCAGTACATTTAAAGTCGAAATTTGCCTCACTTCTATTTTCTGGCCCAGAGGTTCCCAAACCTTCTAAGTTCATGGCATCCTTTGTGTCCAGTCATTTTTTTCATAGCATCCCTAGGGCAAACAATTGTATTTATTAAATAGCTTTAAACTACTTAGTATATTTGTATATCTTGGCAAATTTGTAGCTTTTTGAAAAGCTGATACATGTAGATTCAAAGAAAAATATTTTTATTTTGTTCTCAAATAACCATAACACCTTATTGATGGGATGTGTGTACCTGTTATTCAGCACAAATTTTTCAAATTGGACTCCATTGCTTACCTCCTCATTTCTTTTTGCACATTGATTTTTGGGTGGTACCTGTTTTTTTGCTTTTTTTGTTTTGTTTTGTTTTTTCCTCTCATGCACCTAAAAGTGCGTGCTTAGAAAATATTTATTAAATGAATCAACAGAACCATTGGGGTTAAAGAACCCTGAATTTCCATCGGGCCTTACTCTAAACCAACTCTATGACCTTGGACTTAACCTCTTTGTGAGTCTTAGTTTTTATTCTTGTAAAACATAGATAATAAAAATGAATGACTACCTGGATTCTTCTAACGATTAAATGAGCACCTAAAAATCTCAGCACAGTATCTGACATTTGTAACTGCCTTAATGAGTGATACTTTTTACTATTACTACTACCATTCCAGGGTTTGTTTTTTCCTTTCATAGTTAGAACATCTTCTAGAAGGCATATTTTAAAATCTGACCACAATAAACACAGTCAAAATACCAAAGGGAAACAGAGGATTAGAATTACATTGAAGGAATTCCTAGGAGGTCTGTTCTAGATGAAAATTCAGAGCTGGAGGGGAAATAGCATAAAAAACCTAGTTTAAATCAGACTTTTCAACGTTTCTCCTACTGAAATTCCTTGACCCTCAGTTTCCTTTTCTGTTGAATGAGGGAAAAATAATACTTCTCGGAGGGAAGCCATTAGGAAAAGTAGAAAAAATGGTTTCCTTCATCTCCATGTAGAGAAGAGGCTGAAAAGCTCTGGTGGAATTCTGGGTCCCAAGGCTGGAGACTGAGAGGAGTTCTCTTGTCAGTATCAAATATAGCATGTGGGGATAACTGCTCAAGTGAATCTCCAAAGAGGTTCCCTACTTAATCTGGACATAGGTTTTCTAATACTTGGCTACTTTATCAATCAGAGTTTGGTTTGGAAAACAGAAGCCACTCTAACTATTTCATGCAAAGATATTTAATGCCACGTATCAGAGACTTACACAATTGGAAAGGCTGATGGAATCAGGAGATGAAATGTCATGATAGCTTCTGCTAGCTTTCACCCAGATGAATGTATAAGAGTTGCAAGGAGGGGCGCCTGGGTGGCTCAGTGGGTTAAGCCTCTTCCTTCGGCTCGGGTCATGATCCCAGGGTTCTGGGACAGAGCCCCGCATCGGGCTCTCTGCTCAGCAGGGGGCCTGCTTCCTCCCTCTCTCTCTGCCTGCCTCTCTGCCTACTTGTGATCTCTGTCTGTCAAATAAATAAAATCTTTAAAAAAAAAAAAAAAGTTGCAAGGAACCACCATCACTGAATCACAGATGGGCACCCCAAAATTACTATCAAAACCCCACAGCTGGGGTGCCTGGGTGGTGCAGTCGTTAAGCATTTGTCTTTGGCTCAGGTCACGATCCCGGGATCCTGGGATCAAGCCTCCACATCAGGTTCCCTGCTCAGTGGGAGGCCTGCTTCTCCCTCTCCCACTCCCCCTGCTTGTGTTCCTTCTCTCACTATATCTCTCTCTGTCAAATAAATAAATAAAATCTTAAAACACACACACACACACACACACACACACACACACACAGCTGCTGTCCGCTGAAGTCCCTGTGCTTTCTCACCACTGCTGAAGTGATGGCTTTTCTTCTTCCATCTTGCAAACACCGTGTGGGACTTTCTCATGGACTAGAATGTAAACCACAGCCCTCCTGGCAAAGAAGTATAAGAAGAGTAGTTTCCAGGCTTCTAGGCTTTGCAATACTAGAGAGACAGAGAAGAAAGTAGGAATGCTAATGAGAAGCCAGTATCAAAGACTACGGCAAGGAAGGAAGGATGAACCTAAGTATGAAGACATGAACATCCAATATAGGGGTTTGAAGGCAGAGCGCTGGCAAAGGACAGGGCTAAGACTCAGCCTCCAGGAATATGTGGGCTGATCTGCAGCTCCACCTTTCTCTTTAAGTTGAAATCAGGAAATAGAGTGGTATCATGGTACATGGTGCAGTTAGGGGAGGGACTTCTCAGATGATATCCACGGTCATGTCATCTTCTTTGGTTAGCCTTCCCAGGATCCCTCACCTCCAAGGCAGCCCCTGGGTTAACCTGGATCTCACTGAGACCATCATTCTGAGGTCAGAGCATCCTGGTGGAGGGTACCTTGGGCTGGTGCTAGAATGTATTCTGCTTCAGGCATTTATCAAATGGGGTCCCTTCTGCTGATCCCTGGGGTATCAATATTATGAGAAAGGAGAAGGAAAAAAATCAACTTTAAATTGCCTCCATCTCATGCATATCCACAGACATTCTGGACAGCAAAGTTTCACTAAAATCGTAGTTAAATTCTGTTTTAGAGGCTTCAACGTCCTCTTAACTCTTACCATAGACTTCAAGTTATTTTTCTTCTTTTAAGGAAACAATCAATTGTGACAGCTTTTTTTCCTTAAGAAAATCACACCAAGATTTGTAGATACCTGTTCTCAGAAAGATAAATCTGTCATTGTAGCATATGGAATATATGTTTGCTAGGTTCCTCTGAGAATCTTAACTCAAAATCCTGCCAGCTTCTTTCTTAATGTCAGTCTCAAGAAGTGAGCTGCTTATTGAACTCAACTTATTCCATCCTCAGGGATAATACAAGGAGCCAGAGAGCAGTGTACTTAGAATTATCCTTAAGACAGACAAGTTCGTCTTGGGTATATCCCCACAAATGTGGGGAGGAAAACCTGCCAGCGCTTTTGGAAGAATTCGCTCCACACACAGTAGGCTAAAACCCTTGTGAGTTTGGGTTGAGTCTGAGTGTTGGGTAATTCTGTTTTGAATAGAGAATGAAAAGGCAGCAGAATAATTCTTTGAGTATCTCCTAGACTTCTTGATGTCTTAAAATGTCTGTCCCACTGCGGATCTCAGAAGAACAAACCTTAAGCCTAGTCAGCACAAGGGATTTACCCATGATTTCAGCTCCTAATGAGTCTACTAAGGGTATGTGCTCCCTACCCCCAATTCCCAGCCAGAAACCGAAGCCTTACAAAACCTCCGGTAATGGGACAGAAAAGTGGTTAAGATAACTTGTACCAGGAGATGGTAAAAACACAAATATTCAAAGATGAGGTTTTCTAATGGGCTGCAGATGTTCCAGCTCTGCTCCTTGTAATGATCTGAGGGTTTCAGTACCACGGGCATCATTTGTCAATGATCGCTAACATCCATTGCCAGGCTCTGTTATAAATCTAAAATCTTTTAAACAAGGCTATGCTGTAAGTATTATGATAGTTATCTCACAGTTGAGAAAACTGAAGCACAGGGCAATTTAGCGCGTTGCCCTCATAGACAGCAAGGGATGGATCTGGGATTAACATCCAGGTAGTCTGATTCCAAAGGCCATGCTTGGAACTCTTAAGACACTTGTCCCAAATTGCTAAGGCAGGATGTCCCCACCTACATGCTAGCAGCAAATGCTGTATAAATTGCTTGCCAATAGCAAATTTCCCAACTGCTATCGTAGGTACTTGTTAGGAGCTGGTGGGAGGCAACAAAAAGATGAGTTGCTTCCCCAGATGAACTTTAGAAGACTTCTGAGAAAATGGATGAATTCTGAAAGACTCAAAGCTGGGCTCCACATCTACTCATTACCCAGACCTCTCCTCCCTTTGGATGCACTTATAAATTGTTCCAGCCTATTTCACCACAAGTAGGCTCAGAATATATGATAGCAGGGGGGTGATTCCCCCAGACCCTCTCTGCAGTGGGACAGGCCATTTCCTATGCTCTGCCCTTTGGGGAGTCCTGTTCCCTACTGAAGCCAGCAGACCCAGGAAGCACTAAAAATCAGGCTGCCCACTTGCACAAGGAGTACAAGGATCATATGTTTAAATTTTCTGGGCTATAGTCTTCACTGACTCCTGCTGTTCCAGAATGAGGACTAGCACTCACTTTCGCTTTCAAGAGTCTCCCAGTGTGGACGGTGAGTAATGATATGGTCACTGTGGACATCATCTACCTCTTCATGCGCTCAGCCGGGAAGGAGCCCCACATTCTTGGCTCCTTTGGGAGGATGAGATGCTAGATGCCTCCTCTAGAAATCAGGGACTCAGCAGCTCTGTGGATACTTACATCTGAGCAGAAAGCCTGATGACTTCAAGGAGATCTGGGATTATGTGACCATTTCTAACTTTCTTTCCCAGAGTTTTAAGCTAAGTATAAACCTTTCAGAAAACTTTTTCCGTTTATGGATTTTCTCTCATCACATATGCAAAGCAGTTATTTTAAAAACTTGCTCCCAAAGCTATTATTTTCAAAAGTAACACATCACTGTTGGTTTCTCAGTTCTCTGAGAATTCTCCATTAGCATAACAGGAAAAGCACACAGCCAGACTACATATTCCCAGGAAGAAGGGGTCACCTGAGGGAATTAGGGAAAGATTTGACTGACAGCTAGATAATAACAACTGAGCCATGACTCCTGTTCTTCAGTCACAAGTTTGGGGAGCCAGTAGGAGTGAGTAGGTGGGCCGGGAGAACTGGGTACAGACAATTCTCCAGGGCGTCCATTGTGGTTGGGTCATTCACTTTCAATACTCACTTCTTTCATTCTGGAAATCTCAGAGGGATTGCCAAGCATGCCTCACAGACATTTCTGTAAAGATGTGCACCGTAAGCCATATTTGTACCTCATTATGTATCTAAAGCCGTATTTGTTTCAGTTAAGTAGTGGTAGCAAGACGATAGACCAGATCAGAGCAGAAGAGTAATGAAGGACTAGCCAGGACTTGATTGTTAGGGAGAGGATGAAAAGGCCAAATCTAAGATTTGCCTGCTTCCCAAATGTGTTGAAGCCAGTTGTGCATAGGGCCTCGGTCAGCCCACAAGTTCTCACACTCATCCTGCACGGCTTAAGCCCAAACCATCACCCTCTCACCTCCCAGCCCAAAGCACAAGCAAACTGAATCTTGAAGTGCCTTCCACACCCACAGAATCCGGTGATAACCTGACGGAGCAGCCTTCTGTGTAGATGTCCAACTTAGATAACTGACCTGCCCTCCCAGACTTTCAAAGGGCACAAAGGGGTCACTGACAAGCTTACATCAAAAAGACTTGAGTTTATGACTTTGGTGAATGAGTAGAGGTATCAAACTCTGAAGAATGCATTAAAATAGCATTTGCTTCAATTTTTAGAACTCTCTTATCTGAGACTAATCTGAATCCCACCAATACGCTTTACATGAGTAAGGTAACCGAGGCCTTGAAATATACCCACGCTGTACAGACCCCAAGTGCTGAGCCCGGCAATATTTTGGGCTTCACTCACCTCTGCTTTACTCACCTCACTTCCACCCTACATTCTGTTAAACTTCCTGTGAAGCTTTTTCGAAGAAGCTAGAATCCTGGAACACCATGGCATGGCATGCTCTGTGTGGAGGAAACCAACAACTTGATTTGGGAAAAACCTTTGATGTACCAGAGCTGGCACTTAGTATTTCCATGACCTCAGCCAGATTCCATGGGGAATTGCAGTTCCTTATCCTGAGGTTGAATTCCAAGTCTGGCTTACTATGATGGTGCCCACTTCCATCAGATGTTCTCTCCCTTTCTTCTCCCACACAGGAAGTCTTTCCCCATATCCTCATTGGAGAGGTTCATGGGCCTTCTATCCTGAGGTTCATCACTGAGTAATAATTGAGACCCATATGTACTCCAACCCTCGCTGTCCAAACTATTTTGTGTCTATAGCAACTGGGAACAAACTTCCATTCTCAATTTAAATATTAAGAACAACAGGAATGGACAACACATTACTGTTGGTTTCTCTTTTCTAGAATTCCCTCATTCCACTAGCTCTCATGCGAGAAATTCCATTAAACTTCAGCCATTCTTGCTTGGCATCCTCACTTACTCTGACTCAGGATTTGTGCATTAAATACATCCATACCATGATACCCTGAGTTTTTCTCTTCCAATTCGAAATGGGTTCCTCTAGCTCTTCCTCTTTGGATTGGCTCTGACAGACTAAAAACCTTAAAATGAATTTAAATCTTGACTCCTGATAGAACTCAGACCCTGGGATTCCTTATCTGTTCCTTTGTTATGCCAGGGACCGCCATTCTTTGTAAGTATCTCAAGCAAACAAAAATGTAAATACTTTATTCCCATATTCAACAAGGAAATATTTATGTATCATAAAAGATTTCACTTATGGGCATGCAATTAATGATTCTAGTAAGCGCTCATGAACATAATATTTAATTTGAGTTAGAGCTTTGAGGAAGAGACAGTATTCTGTTATGTTTCAATAAATAGTTTTGCCTATTATAAATTTCTGATAATAAAAAAGAGGGGAGAAATACCATATAATTGGTTTTTGTTTCTATGAGTATATCAGAGGACATCACTTTTGAATACAGGAGAAGATACTGGTTCTGAATATGAGGTATATTGTTTTACAGTATTTTAACCATTAGCTATAGCTATCATTATCTTGCTTGTATTCAGACTTTGAAGAACAGGTTCCCATTATAAGTATTGATTTTATAAAACTGTATAATTTATGAAACCCAAATATTCAAGATTCTATCAATAAAACTTGGCCTTTCCTTGACGCTGTGCCTATAGTACTAATGAGATGGTTGAAACCAAGGGAGGGAAATCTGAATCATCTTATTTTCCTACTGGATAAGAGCATTGACCCTAGGCTTTTTGAACAGAAATTTCTAGTCAAAATATTAACAGCTAGAAATCATTCTATATTTTAACTCCTACGAAAGGAAGATGCAGAGGCAAAAACATTTAGGGAAGAAAAGTCATTTGCTCACAAAGATGGCTTGCAAGAGAGACAGATTTCAGAAAAACTAGCTCATCGAATAAAAACACAACAAATATTTAAAGAAAATAAATCTGCAAAATTACCAGTTTATCAAATTTGCAGTTATCTGTTCATGATAGAGAAAAGAGCAACATTCTTACAGTTATCATATCCAAGAAAATTCTGACAAAATCTCAGGTATCGGCGTTATAAAAATCAGGGATAAAGATGCTTTTGTTGGGGGGGCACCTGGGTGGTGCAGTCAGTTGAGCATCTGACTCTTGGTTTCAGCTCAGGTCATGGTCTCTGGGTCCTGGGATGAAGCCCTATGTCAGGCTCTGCACTCAGCATGGAGTCTGCTTGATATTCTCTCTCCCTCTCCTGCCCCTCCAGCTCATGCTGTTTCTTTCTAAAACAAATAGATAAAAATCTTTTTTTAAAAAAGATGCTTTTGTTAGAAAGAAAGAACTTATATGAACACTCACGATTTCGTTTATTTTGAGACTAAAACTAGGCTCGGTTTGGTTTGTGTCAGGGTGCAAAGTTTTGTTGCTTTTTGTTTTTTTCCTAATTGTGGGATGTGATGTAATTTTTACCTATAATGGAGATCTGCCAAGGGGTCAATCTGGCTTTCATACTTCAACCTACTGACAAAAGTTATGGAAGCATGAAGGATTCTGAGACACTTCATCTGGACTCAGCATGAGATGTCATATTCGAACATTATTTTTTGCCATGAACATGGCAAGAGTGAGTGAAACCATTTCTTTTTTCTTTTTTTCTTTCTTTCTTTCTTTTTTTTTTTTTTTTGGTGGCAGTGAATGAAATCATTTCTGTCAGACACTTTTTATTTTTAACCTCTGTGCAATTTGAGCGCCCTTCTTTAAGTTATAAAGAAAATGGATGGGACAGGAGAGAAGCGACCCGGTAAAAATCACACAAACAACACATAGCATAACTCTGACTTGAAACCAGATGTTATAATGAGTAATCCAACAAATGTGGGGGGGACCAAGAGTTGAGTGGCACTCGTGAATATTTGTGGTGAACTATTTCTTTCCATTTCACCAAGCTATGTACACTTCAAGAATTAAAATCACTACATCGCACTCTGGAGCTTATCCATTCTGAGTAATTATAGTTTCTTCACAGTAATGGTTTCTTTTTCAATGTGGAGAGAATGAGTTTCTTTTAATATAAAGGTGAATAACCCCTGTATGCGATATAATCACTGACTCTTCATTGTATGGAAGAGCTCAGTTGGCTTGCCAGAAATCTCAGGGTGACCCTCTGGCTAAGTGGTAAGGAGTACAATGCGTTAATTTTGTGAGGTGGGTGTTGTATGTTAATTACATTGTGCCACAGAAGGAAGGGTGCTGTTTCTGCCCAACTTCTTTTTAAAGGGTCAATTCTTTACTTCTAAAATTTCATTTTTTAGTCTCTCCTGGGTTCATTGATAGTTCTTTTCCACATAATAAATGCTTAGCTTAGCCAAGAATTTTTTCTTGCTTTCCTTTAAAGTACATGGTTATCATAAAAATTCACTCAAATAATCCTTGCCTCTTTTCCTCAGGGGTGAGTTGTTTTTTTCAGGTTGAGTGTGGCAAACCAAGGGTTTCTTCTTCAGTGACAGTTCCCTCACTTAGCAGTGGAAAGGGGCCACTTTATTTTAGGAACTCTTGCCAAATACACTGCCGGTGCATTTACTTCCTTTAGAGGTTTAACCACAGATAGCTTGTCCTACAGCAAGGAGGGCCTCAAGAGAGGTTTATTGTAGCATACTCAAAACCACTGTGGGTCCTGAATATCCTCTGCATAAGGTAATTTCATTTTAAAATATTACTAGGAGATTCATTAACAAGTCAGGAAACAACAGATGTTGGCTAGAATATGGAGAAAGGGGAACCCTCCTACACTGTTGGTGGGAAGCAAGCTGGTGCAGCCACTCTGGAAAACAGCATAGAGGTTCCTCAAAAAGTTGAAAATTGAGCTACCCAAGACCCAGCAATTGCACCGCTGGGTATTTACCCTAAAGACACAAATGTAGTGATCTGAAGGGGCATGTGCACCCAAATATTTATAGCAGCAATGTCCACAATAGCCAAACTATGGAAAGAACCTAGATGTCCATCAACAGATGAATGGATAGAGAAGACATGGTGTATATATATACAATGGAATACTATGCAGCCATCAAAAGAAATGAAATATTGCCATTTGCAATGATGTGGATGAAACTAGAGGGTATTAAGCTGAGCGAAATAAGTCAATCAGAGAAAGACAATTATCACATGATCTCTCTGATATGAGGACTTTGAGAGGCAGGGTGGGGGGTGGTAGGGGGTAGAGAAGGAAAAAATGAAACAAGATGGGATTGGAAGGGAGACAAATCATAAGAGACCCTTAATCTCACAAAACAAACTGAGGGTTGCTGGGGGATGGGGGGTAGGGAGAGGGTGGTTGGGTTATGGACATTGGGGAGGGTATGTGCTACGGTGAGTGCTATGAAGTGTGTAAACCTTGCAATTCACAGACTTGTACCCCTGGGGCTAATAATACATTATATGTTAATAAAAATAATTTTTAAAAATATTACTAGGAGATTCAAGAGCAATAAAGCCTAATCCTTGTTGCACATTTATATTTAAACATATATTAATAATTAATATTAATTAATTTATTAATAAATAGACCCCCCCAAAAAGCCTCTCTTAAGAAAAGACACACACGGTCTCAAAAGGGGATAAGAATCTCTTCGGAAGGATACTATGTAAAACCTAAATGGGAGTAGGGGGAAAAAATAGCTTGAAAGCTAGTTTTATTGACTCTGCAAGAGAATGGAATTCAATGGAGTTCCAGACAGCAACTTAAAGTCCACAACAGATTATAGCATTGTTGATGTTGAAGTGAAGCTCAAAGAAGGAATTATAACATGGACTTAAAGATTGCTATTTTTTCCTTTAAAAATGCTTAAGAAATTAGGGCAACATTTTACCATGTTGCTAGTAGCAAAAGTAATAAAATGTTTAAAACTGGGGAAAAAAAGTTTTGTCACAACCTTAGAAGACAGAGCCCTTGTCTCTAGGGATGGAAAAATGTTTGTCCTATGAATTCTATTTGCATAAACAAATTTTTAACACTGATACTTGAATGTTCCACCAAAAAGTCCTGCATTTTAGTGAACTTTGTGAGGTCCTGGAAGAATGTATTGGAAAAAAAAAACTCTTCTGCATCTATATCCTAATTACAAAAACTATTGAAATACATACTGTTCACTGAGATTTTCCTTATATTATTAAATACATATATGTTAATTTGTGGAAAATGGCATTAGGAGAATAAGACTGTAACTCCTACAAATGATAGAAATGGACAAAGGAATAGTAAAATGAGGAAAAGTATCTCCTTGTTCATAATGGTCACATTCTCTGATAGTTATATCAAATGGTTGAGGGGTGGGGGTTCTGCGTGGCTCAGTCTGAGCATCTGACTCTTGATTTTGACTCAGGTCACTCTCTCGGAGTCCTGGCATTGACCCCGAAATCGGCATTGCATCAGGCTCCATACCCAGTGGGGAGCCTGCTTGAGGATTCTCTCCCTCTCCTCCTGGCCCTCCCCCACTGCTTGCACTCTCTGTCTCTCCCTAAAAATAAATAAATCTTAAAAAAAAAAAAACAGTTGAGGGGTAAATGTCACACAAAACAGAACTAATCAGTTTAAATAAGTCAAAAAAGAAAATTATTTTATCTAAGGCAATGCCAAAATCATTCTGTAAAATATAATTCCCACTCTGGAATGGAAATCAAAAATATTTTATTAACACCATAAATGTTATCTGTCATTATATGGAATGAAGAAGTTCTTAAGGCATTTTAACTAAATTTAGAAAAACAAAGCAAAAAAACCAAAATTATTAATAAATATAGATCTGATAATACTAGCCTAAATGAACCAAAAAAAAAAAAAAGAAAGAAAAGAAAAGAAAAAAAGAAAGGTGTAAATTTGGAAAGAAAATGAGTTATTATATTTATTTATAGATATGATTTCCTAGAACACCCAAAAGAAATCACTAAGAACAAAGAAAACTATTGGAACGAAAGAGAATCTTTCATACATACCGGTCCAAAACAAATATACAAATAGCTCTGTTACATACAGAGATATGCACTTTTTCCATGCCAGCTTTGCCAGAAGTCCCACACTGGGAATTACAGCAAACTCTTAGGAAGGAGTGAGAAGTAGAATTAAAAACCCATTGCACTGGGAAAAAGAGCCAGATAACAAGTATTTAGGGCAGGAAGGATACTTATTTACATTTCACATACACCTTTCTATTATTTGAATGTATACTATGTATAAAGACAGAACATTTTCATTCAACTTTTGTTTCCTATTCACACACACATATTTAACATAAAAATATTTTATATTATTAGCTAGATGAATTACTTAATTTCTACTATTGCCTACCACACTCCACTCATTCCCACTATGTTTCTGAATATGATGATGCTTCAAGAAGATATTCTACAATTACACTGTGGATTAACCTACTCCATAGTATAGTATCATGATTGCCTAGGGAATGAAAATCATAATTTGAGAAACACAGCTCTAATTTAATTTCAATACGACCGTTCCCTAATTCAAGCCCATCTTATTGAAATATATAATTGAATCTTTATAGAATTCCAAGTATAATTGAAATGGACACGGTTCTAGTGGTCTGCATGCTAGTCTTCATTTAAGAGAGAAAATAAAGGTATTTTTGATTATTGTAGAAACACTTTAAGGAAATTTGAACCAGTCTGTTGAACAAAAGAGATAAAGAGTCTCTTTTAAAACCAGACAATTATTTCTTTAATTAATATCTGTCAGTATTAGACAGACCACCTTCTAAATGCATAATTTAATTTCATGGACTGATGCCTTTCTTGGAAGGGCAGCCTTGTACAGTTTGCAATTTGTAATAGTAGACTTCTTTATAGAGCCAAAGATCAAAATTGTTTAAAAGTTTAACCATTTTATTGTTGCTCTACCATGGCATAAAAGAGCATTTGGAAACCCATGGTTTAGAATTCTTATAACCAGAAAGAAATATTCTCTTGGCTATAACATATCTATATGTTATAATGACAAGGACTGTATAAATTTATATATACGTATATATATATATATATTTACTTTTAACAATAGTAGTCAGATCATTAAAAATACCTTTTTAACATTTTGAGGAGTAAAACATAATACACAAAAAGGCTATGGAGAATGCAGATGACAAAGACAAAAATATAATCTAGCTGACAAAATCATTAAACAATATAAATCATAAGATCTGGAAAGTAACTTTTTTTCTAATGCCTACAGAGCATTTATAAAAATCAATCACATATTAGGCAAGAGACAATCCCCCTCAATGATTGCCCCAAAGCAGGTACAAAACACTGAAGGCAATGCAATAGTCAACCTTTATTTATAATTAAAAAATACTCAACTATTTGTATAAAAACACTCTCTTATATAACTCTCTGATAAAAGAAATCAAAAGGGCAATCATAAAATTCTGAAAAATAAGATAAGGATAATACTACCTATCAAGCACCATGATTCCAAACAAGGCAAAAATTAGTGGAAAAAACAGATCTTTATATGCATCAATTATTGATAAGAAAAATTAGATGTTCAATTAAAAAACTTTGAGGAGAAATAAAGCATTATTAAAGATGACATAAGGTTGATGAATTAGATAACAGAAAATTAATATAGTCGTTTTTCTCCCATGCCCATTCCTAACAAGTAGCAGGGCTGATATTACTTCAAAGATCATCCCTTTAAATATTTTATTACACTTCAGTACCATCAGCATAAGAAAGGCAGCATGTATTTAAAAACACTCTTGAAAAAGTTGAATAAAGAAAAATATTTAGTGGGGCAATTGGGTGGCTAGTCAGTAAACATCTGCCTTTGACCCAGGGTCCTGGGATTGAGCCCCTCATAGGGCTCTCTTCTCAGTGGGGAGCGTGCTTCTCCCTCTCCCTCTGCTGTTCTACCTACTTGTGCTCTCTCTCTCTCTCCCTGTCAAACAAATAAAAAAATCTTTAAAAAAGAAAAAGAAAAATACTTAGTGATTAAAAGAAGATACCTTCCATCACACATAAACAGATATAAATTTCATAGACACTGTAGAAAATAAACTTTGCATGCTTTGAAATGAGAGAAACTTTCTTACAAAAGGAAGAAAATCCAAAAGTCTTTAATGAAAAAATAGAAATATGTTATTAG
The DNA here is from genome assembly GCF_963455335.1 of Martes martes. Taxonomy (NCBI): domain Eukaryota; kingdom Metazoa; phylum Chordata; class Mammalia; order Carnivora; family Mustelidae; genus Martes; species Martes martes. The sequence continues at coordinate 57,528,012 of NC_137900.1, forward strand.
GTAAAAATGAAAAGTCTTCCATGATGAAAGACATTGAACATGACAGTTCAAAAAAAAAAAAAAAAACCTAATATGGTGGGGGGACAAATTTTTGTAACATGCATATACACAAAAACTTAATATTCCTAATCACCAAACTGCAAATTCATAATAAAGGGATAAACATCAAGGGAAAAAATGGACAAAGAATATAGAAAGCAAATTCACACGAAGGAAAATATAAATAATGAAAATGGACAATAAGCATATAAAAAATCTTTTTAGGTTTGCTGATAATTAGGAAAATGTAATTTATAAAATGAGAATTCTGGGATGCCAGGGTGGCTCAGTGGGTTAAAACCTCTGCCTTTGGCTCAGGTCATGATCTCAGGGTCCTGGGATCAAGCCCTGCATTGGGCTCTCTGCTCAGCAGGGAGCCTGCTTCCCCCCTCCTCTCTCTCTGCCTGCCTCTCTGCCTACCTGTGATCTCTGTCTGCCAAATAAATAAATAAAATCTTTAAAAATAATAAAACAAAATGAGAATTCAATTCTGACCCATCAAATTGGCAAAATTAAAATGTGTGGTGATCCTAAGGCTTAGTGCAAATGGAGGGAAATGGATAATATACATTTCCAGTCAGTGTGAACGGGAATATCTATCAAAACATAGATTAAGACACAAGTGAAGATGTATGTGCAAGCAAGCTGTTCACAGCAATGTTTTTAGTAACAAACACTGGCAATTCCTATCAACAGAGGGAATATCAGATACGTAAGTAGTAACTCTGAGGAGGGACCAAAAGACAGCAATGACACACACACTTACAAATTCTAAACTATATGACTGTTGCTGAACAACTTTATGGTAATACAATTCAAAGTTTGCCCCAAAAGATAACTTTCCTGAAAAAATGAAAATAATCATCTCAGGAAGTAGCTACCTGAGCAGATCAATAAATAAGGAGAAAAAAAGAAAAAATGACAATATCAAACAGTCACTTTCAAAAAAAAATTCCACATCCAGAGATCTGCAGGATGAATTTATCAAATCTTCACGGAATAGGAACTTCCCCTGGGATTTACACTGTTCCAGGAATTAGTACACAATGAGATTTCTCTCATTTTTTTCTTTGACTTGTTTTTTGGGAAAAATACACACATCCAGAATAGTACATGAAGCCTGAATGGTGACCCTAAGTGAGGGCCTGTGTAACTACCATGCAGTCACAGAAGGAACATCTCCCGCCCACCTGCTGCCCTCTGCATTTACCTTCCCATTGTGGGCTCTTCGCTCTCCCAGCCAGGTAACCAGTAACACAAGTCTCCTTAATACTGTCCTTGCTTTTCTTTTTGGGTTTAGCCTATAGGTGTATCCCCAAAGGCTATGTCTGAATTTTTCATGTTTCGAAACTGCATGTCTTCCTTTGAGTCTAGATTCTTTTATTCCATACTTGTTTGTAAAATTCATTTTTGTTGTTGCGTGTTGGCGCTAGTGCATTAACTTTTATTGATTACTCCATTGCATAAACGTCATTGCATGAAAAGTCTGCAAGTCAGTTACCCAGTTTGCGATTGATGGATTTGAGTTGTTTTGAGTTTTTAATCTATTGCACACAATGCTGCTAGGAACATTTTTGCATGTTTCCTGACATATAGACATCGATTTCTCTAACATGCACTCCCAGGAATAAACTTGCTAAGTTATGAAGCATGTATGTCATTAAATACTAGAAAATGCTAAACTGCTTCCCAAAGTTGTTACACCAATTTGCATTTTACTCACAGGGCATGAAAACTCCTATCGCTGTACATATTCATTTTAAAATTTTTAATCTGACAATCTGGTGGCCATGGCTTTAAATTTGATTTACTGTTGAAGTTGAATACTTTCACCTATGTTTATTGATCATTCAGATTTACTCTTCTATGAAGTATCCATTCAAATATTTGGTCCATATTTTTATTGGTATTTCTTTTTAAAGAATATTGATTCATAAAAAAAATTTGTAAAAAATTTTTAAAAAGAATGTTGATTCATAAATGTTCTGTATATGAGTCTTTTACTGGTCATATGTATTGTAAATATTCTCTTCCACTCGTTGGCTCATACCTCTTTATGGTATCTTTTGATGACCAAAAACATTGAATTTTACTGTAGTTGGATTTACCATTCTTCCTTAGTATACGGACATTTTTGTATTGTCTAAGATATCTTTCTCTATCTCCAAGTTAATAAAGATATTATCTGCCATATTATCTTCTTGTATATTCTTCCAAAACCTATAGTCTGTATTTTCCTTGTAGGTGCTCATGCAGCCACTGATTCTATGTATGGCATAATGTCTAATATCATTTTTTCCATATAGATATCTCATTGCTCCAACATCATTTATTGAAAGAGTCTTGTATTTGCTAAATATGCATAGATGCATATATGCATATTATGCAGCAATCTATTTCTTTTTTTCTAAGATTTTATTTATTTATTTGACAGAGAGAGGGAGATCACAAGTAAGCAGAGAGGCAGGCAGAGAGAGAGGAGGAAGCGGGCTCCCCACTGAGCAGAGAGCACAATGTGGGACTCGATCCCAAGACCCTGAGCTCATAACCTGAGCTGAAGGCAGAGGCTTAACCCACTGAGCCACCCAGGCGCCCCCATCAATCTATTTCTTGTTCCTTTATTTTGATGTGTCTAGCTCTGTAGTAATACCAAACTGTCTTAATTAGTATAACAGTATAACAAATCTTAAAAATTGATAAGGAGAGTTCTCCTACCATGTCTAGGCTATTTTGAAGCTTTACACTTCCATATAAGTTGAGATTTTGATAAAGATGGCAATAAGTTTATAAGTCAATTTGTAAGATGAGACAATTTTTATCTAAAGTGTAACTCTTCTCTGAGGAATTATTGCATGGAAAAAATTGCTATTTCATCTTATACTTTAAGACTCTCCATCAAAAAGGTATGCCAATTTTCTTGATATATTGCAAGTCTGTGTTTCTTAGAATTTTGACCCATAAAACAAACAGGTGGTATTTTACACAGCTCTTCTAATGTTGGCACTTTAACATGTTTAGAATTAATTATTTTTATGTAATAAGGCTTTTAGTGAAGTTTTCTTGATTGCTGATTCTGTGAAGAGAAACTGTTTATGAGACAAGCTCTGCAGAATAAAGTCCCCTGATGTATGTATGTATATTTCAGTATTACATGAAGTTGAGAATTGATGGGAACAGTTGTTTTGAAGGCTCAGAAAGCACATCGGAGTTCAATTTTAAGTAATCAGAAATCTATAACCTTCATTAATATATTTTAACTTTTGTTATAACTGTAACATGCCCATAACATTTAATTTGGGAAGCATAGAGAAATAACAAATTAAAACTTAGCCAAAATGACTTCAACAAAATTAATATCTGTTAATGTTACTATGAACACACTTCTTTCTTGGTTTTACATTCAGCCACATACTGATATGTTTATATATCTCAAAACCATTTAAAAATAACCATTCCAATAACTGGCACCAAAGATCTTTTGATAGTTTTAAGGACAGTTTCGTATTCTCAAAAAACAGGCAGTTTCAATTTCTGTATCATTTTCTTTGGAGCACAGGAAAAGATATAAGACTATTCAATTCACTTTCTGAAACTTGCAAAATCTAGATGCCAAAATATGACAATGAGCAGAAGTAAACAGAGGCAAAACTCATTTAGGAATGTAAAAGGAAAATCTGTAAATGAAATATCAGAAAACAGATTTAAATGGCATATTGGGGGCCCCCTGCATGGCTCATTCAGTTATGCGCCTGACTTTGGCTTCAAGATCTTAACTTTGGTCAAGATCTCAGGGTCCTGGGATCAATTCCCCCCCACACACACACATACACACATATGCACACGCGCGCGCACATCTCAGCAGGGATTCTACTTCTCCTTCTGCCTCTGTCCCTCCCTCCACTTGTGCTTGTATGTGTGCATTTTCTCTCTCAAATAAATAAATAATGCCTACAAAAGTAAATAAATAAATAAACAGCATATTGGAAGGACGATCTACCATGCTCAAGGAGCGTCAGTCTCAGGGATGTGAGGATGGCTTACAAATAGGACATTTCTAAATGTATTTCGTGACACCATCAAGTCAGATGGGTAAATAAGGAAACTGAGAAAGGAGGCCAGATCTGCCAAATTTGGAGTCTACACCAGGACTGCAGAATGATGAACAGGAAGCCAGCCCTCCCAGGGGGTCAAGAAACAGTCAGGAGCTCACCAAGATCAAATTCTGTGCTGGGGTGACCTTGGCCCAGTATCCTTTCTGCTTCCTCTGCAAGTGCTGTGTTCCAGAACTGTTAAGATTGACATTTATAAAGCAGTTAGAACAGAGAGGGAACCCAAGGAGAATTGTTTAAGGTAAATACCATATCTAACTTGTCTCTTTTTATTTAAGAATGAGTAAACAGAAAATGCAAAACACTATCCTCTGTGAGATAGAGGAGACAAATGAAGCACCAAGTGAGGGAAGAAAATAGTAATTTTATAATTAAAAAAATATGAACTCTAGGAAATAAAGGATCAAAAGTGATGTTAAAAGGTAAAAAAGTGTGGGATAAAAGTGAAGACTGGCTTATAGGAGAAGAGAAATCTTTTAAAAGATTACATTAGTAACGATTAATGTAAATAACTTTAGGTTGCAAAAATAATTTAGAACATTGGGGCACCGGGGTGGCTGAGTCAGTTAAGCTCCTGCCTTTGGCTCAGGTCATGATCTCAGGGTCCTGGGATCAAGCCCCACATTGGGTTCCCTGCTTTGTGGGGAGCCTGCTTCTCCCTCTGCTTGTGCTCTGTCAAATAAATAAATAAAATCTTAAAAAATAATAATAATAATAATTTAGACCACAGAAGAAAAAGGAGAAAATGAAGAATTAATTTAAATTTCATTTATGAGAGGTAAACACATTTCTTATATATGATATTACAATATTTTTGCTATTTAGGTCTAAAGATTAGACTATATATATAATTTATATAAAAAACATATTTTCTTGATTCTCACATATATATTCTAATATTCCATTTTACATAAAACCACTTAATGATTCAATAACAGCTTTTGGAGAAAAAGCAAATATTCAATGTACAAAATAAATCTGCTGACAAAATATTGAACACATTAATATACATCTGTGGTATTTTTCTTCTTTTGTGTCACCAAGTCTAAATTGAAACCTTCTTCACACTCAGAATCTAAAAATCCTGTGTATCACTTTGGCCACAAACTGCAGAGAAAGCTTCACAAAAGTACAGTTTTTTTCCTAGTTCCTGATCAGTTACTTGAAATTTGAGGCCCTTTATGATTACTAACTTAATTTCAAGGAAAATCAAAGAATACTGGAGTTCAAAATTCCATTCCCAAATTCGCAAGGCCTAGTTTTTTTTTTAAATTTTAATTAAATAACAGTGTAGAATATTCAAAGTCTTTCCTTGCAAGTTTGATGGAAAATTTTGACGGATTATGTTTGGCACCTGAGTGACATCTTTGAAAATTCCAGGATCCCTTTTTTCCCCCTAGCTTTATTGAGGTATAACTGACAAATATAATTGTATATATTTAAAGTCTACAAAGTGACAACTGGATATACATATACTTTGTGAGATGATTACCTCAGTCAGGTTAATTAGCATATCCATCACTTCACAGAGTTCCCTATCTGCGGAGGGTGTGCCATGCTCACTTGCGGGGAGAACACAAGATCTACTCTCAGCAAATTTCAAGGGTGCTTTATGAGGTGACGGTTCCTACTGTCTTGAATTATATTACTGCCTGTGCAACGCGATGTCTGCCGTGTGATTAATAACTTTGAATTTCAATGTTTCATCCACTACTCTGGAAGATATTTTTAGCAACAATTAAGAATCCATTTTTAACTTTTAAATCCTTAAGATGCTACCAATGAGCATAACTGAAGTGATGATCAGTAAGACCCCCTTGGACCCCATGAGGTTACCACATGGGCAGAAAATAACCATGTCTCAGCTCACTCCCTTGCTTGGTGGCTGCCAAAGATCTTTTGATGTCAATTGTAGGACACAGCATGATTTCAGAAAACTGGATAAAACATGCATCTTTGAATGGAGAATATTCAGAAAGAGCATGTATGAGCACTTCATATTTTTTTTTACAAAAGTGATATGATAGGATGTGCTTTCACATTTTAAGACTATCTATTGGGACTGTTTTTCTGTACTATTATTACCTGTTCCTTTCATTCTTAATAATAGAGTAATATTCATTTGATGGCTCTGCTACATTAAAAACATAATTTGGTCATATTAGTTGTTTATAATTCTTTGCTACTTCAAATAAGCAGTGCTATGTAGCTAAATCTTTGTGAATATTCAATGTAAACTCCTGAAGGCAGGGTTTCTAGGTCAAGGGATGTGCATGTCCTTATAAAGGCTCTGACTGCTTGAGGACTAAGTGTACTACAGAAAAGCCATGTCCTATCCTTCCATTCTTCCTCTTCCTCCTTCCTTTCCTTCTTCTACTTTTCATCCCATTGCCACATGGCTCCAGCCTTGCCACCTCTTAAAAGCCTTCATTATATTTCCCAAATGGTTAGGTGACCCTGCTTCTGCTCTTCTGCATCATAACTTTTTTTCTCACTGTGTTTCTAATCCCCCTCATTCCGAGCAAGGTTTGAAGCCACATGGTGTGTTTAATTATTAATTTGCATTTTTGCATCTTTATCTGGACTGAGTTGTCGCCTGGAAAGGTCTCCGGGTTGTTTATCTTTGTATTTCCAGCACCGAACACTGTCAATTTTCAGTAAATTCTTGTTAAATGAATTCAGGAGGAAATAAATAACTGCTTTTGTTTGTTTGTATTCAGCTATTATATCATTTTTTTCTTTTCCCTTTCTTTTGACATTTTTGGAAATTTTAATAGACCTGAGCATATTAATTTCAAAAGAAGGAAAATAATTAGATAGTTTCAAGGTTCTAAAGTCAGATGCCCTCAGTACTGTAGTACTATTAGAGCTACTAGTAAGTGAACAACTGCTAATTGTCTAACCCAAACAGTCAGAAAGGAGAATCAAATATGTTACATGCACTTGAGTGGGGAAACTGTAAAATTTATACTAATGGAAGATGATGTGTTCCCCAAACAAGCACCCATTTATAAGAAATGTATACAGGAGGGACGCCTGGGTGGCTCAGTTGGGTAAGCCACTGCCTTTGGCTCAGGCCATGATCCCAGGGTCCTGGGATCAAGTCCCGCATCGGGCTCCTTGCTCCGCAGAGAGCCTGCTTCTCTCTCAGCCTCTGCCTGCCACTGTGCCTGCTTGTGTGTGCACTCTCTCTCTCTCTCCCTGTCTGACAAATAAATACATAAATAAATAAATAAATAAATAAATAAGAAATGTATACGGGATTGAAACACACATCCCTAGCCCCTCTGACTTACAGGGAAAATCAGTCATCACACAGAAGGTTAAAAATAAAACGACAGTAGCTGTGTATGCGAGATAAACAATTTTCTTCCTCATGTGGTCGTGAGAATGCCAGATTGCTGGTCCATTATTTTGGCAGGTGTCTCTTGGAATGAACAGTCGAGAGGCCTGGCATGATTTGACAGCATTTTGACAGGACAGCGTCTCATTCGTGCAGTTCCTGAGTAAATTGGCTTCAGAATCTCCCTTAATGGAATTCCAAGTCAGAGCGACTTGAGGCAGCCATGTCAGTTTATATTACTCTCCCTCAGCCTCCGGAGACAACACGGGTTCTCTGTCAGCTCTCTGCAGACATGCTGTCCGATTAGCCTCAAGTGTTACAAAGCAGAGGAAGTGAATTTACATTATTATATTTTTTATAAAAGGGGGGATATTTTCACAAGCATTCTTCATGGGACCATCAGGTTACCTGAATCCAAATCCAACCTTTTCTAGGAACTAGTTACTGAATTTAAATCATGCACTTCAGTTCTTTCAGTCCAAGGGTCTTCATGTGAAAAATGGGCATGAGAATAGTATCTACTTCTTAGATCTGTGCTGTCGACAAAATGAGAAAACCCATGCAAAGTTCTTAGCATGTTGCCTGGTCCCAGTGCAGGCTCAATAATGTCAGCTCTGACTATTCCAAAGAAGACTTCTTCACCTTGTGGCAATGAGAAATAAGAACCTCAACGGTCATTTGAAGAAGATATTTCACAGGCAAAGCCGTCACCACTTAGGCATAAAACACGATGTGTCTACATCCCAGCAGAGCCCCAGGCTGTCCGGGGAGAATACAAATGTGCATCCAAATTCTGTTCACCTCACCATTCTCTGTTTTACTATATGTTTATAACATGTATAGAGGTATCTCTTTCTATTATCTGAGTAACCTATGTTCGTTATTGGAAGACACAAAGAACCTTAAGCGTGCACACAACCAACAGTAATCCCATGATCCAGATGTAAATACAGGTAATATGAAGGTACTTACCCTTCTACTTTTCTTTTTCATTTCATATTACTTTGTGAAGATTTTTCAATATCTCGTTTTTTAAGATTTATTTTTTTGAGAAAGAGAGCATGGGGTCGCCGGCGGGGTGGTGGGGGCAGTGCAGAGCAAACAGAGTCTTTCAGAGCTCCCGCTGAGTGCGGAGCCCGAAGCAGGGCTTGATCTCAGGACCCTACGATCACAACCTGAGCCAAAACCAAGAGTTGGAAGCTTAACCAACTGCACCACCCAGGCATCCCAAGATTTTTCAGTATCTTTAAGAATCCTTCTCAAACTGACTACACAAGAGTTTGTTTAAACAATTTTCCATTGTTTGACATTTAAATTCTTCCTAATTTTAATTTGTTATAAATTATCTTTCAACTGAATGTGCTTTCATACACATCTCTATAAAATAAATGGAATTAGTAATTTTTGAAGAAGTACAAAATTTTCATAAACACAAATTTATCTCTCTATGTATTTGTTTCTATATAAATTTTAGTAGATTATATTCTCAACAGTAAAGTATGAAGATGTCATTTTTTCTCACTTTTACTAGCATTGGATATTAACATATAAACATTTTTTGTCTCAACATTTAAAAAGGCAAAACTTTGTTTGCTGCTTTATTTTACAGTTTTTAGATCTACTGCTAGTGTGTATTTCATTCATGCGTTTTGCACTTAAAGTATATATTGAGTGCCTATTTTGTGCCAAGTTTATTGCCAATGCTTTGTGTATTTGTCCATTTATTTAACAGCATTTATTGAGGGCTTGCTAAATAATTACCATTTGTATTTTCCAGTTGTGATTTCCAACATTTTACTTCTAAATTTTTTTAGTAAGACATTTGTTATTTCCTCAATACTTTATAAAGATTCCTAATACAGATCCAACTTTTAGTTCATCATATAGCCTGCCATTATTTTTCCAGTTTTGTGTGCCTTTTAATATTTACTTGTAAATCAGTATTTTCATTTTACAAAGGAAATATGTCTTTATGAAGTAAACGTAATCAACTGACCGAAGAAAGCCTAGTATTTCTTTGAAATAAAACCACTAGATGTGGGGGTGGGGATGGGAGGTAGAACAGGTGGGTGAATGCCCCCACGTACTCATAAACTGGGTTTTTAAAATAAAACAATTATTATAATTTTCCCCAGCATATATGTAGGTGTTGGCCTTGCTTCTTTAATTTTGCTGGGCCCACTATAAGTCATTGTGATTCTGTGAATTTTATCATTATGTCAGAAAATTTATCTAATACAACTTGATCATTTTTCCCTTTTGTTCTTATTTCTTCTTCATGATTCCTAATGTCAGACATCTTGCTGCTTTCTTGTGGTTTCTTCCCACTGATTACTTTTGCCTCCTTGGCCTATTCTGCTATATTTTGGGAAAGGTCTTAAATTTATATTCCACATCACTTTTGAAGTTTGGTATAGCTTTTTCTTTACTGTTTTCTATGTCATGTATCATTCTATTATTAAGTTAGTGATTAATTTCTCTTCCTTCTGAACCTCAACTTCCTCTTTACTCCATTGCCATTGCTGTGAATTCTTTTTCAACTTTCTCTGGGTTAATAATATACATGTAGTTTTACAATTTTACTGATTGCACAGAGCAGAATCTATTCATTTAGGTGTGTTTTGTTTTGTTTACTATAAAACTTTTCCAGAAGAACATTTATGCAAAATGCAGCTCTCTCTTTTCTACTACAGCAGTTTTTAAGAGGCAATAAACCACATGCTATATATATTTCTTTCACTCATTCTTGCACAAGAAGTCTGTCCAGGCTTTGTACTGGTGGGAAAACCATGTGAGGAGGATTCCCCTCAGCCATGCTCACTTTCCTCCCAGACACTGCCAGGATTTTCTTGGATCTTACATGTGAGAGTTTGCTCCTATCAGGTAAACTAACCACAGGATGGGTCAAGCGCCCTGCAGGAGGCTGGGGGTGCATGTGGATGGATCAGTAACAGAACTTGGTTATTTTAGCCATTCTGCTCTGGTTGTGATGAAGCCGCAGTCCAAGAGAGGGTTTTTACCACCTGTTTTCCACAGTCCAATTGCAGCTAACGAGACAAGTTGGGGCTTCATTTGCCCTCCTTCCTGCCACTAATCTTCTGTGTCAGCTTGGACTTCAGATGCCTACATGCATTTTCTTGATGAGACAATTTCTGCCACGGGAGACCAAACAGAGATGCCTTGGAACAGTGAAAGAACTCCTCAGTAGTATTCCAGAGGCTCACAGGACTCAGGAATCATCTTGCTCTTTAGCCCTCTGCCGATTAGAGAATGTTAAAGTGATTTTGCTAGATTTCCTCCTCATAAAATCTATGTCATTATCCAACACACATTTTTAGAAAATAAACCTCCTCAAATCATTACAACAACCTTATATTTAACAAAGAAATGATTTGGAAACAGTGAAAACACTGTCCCAGGATTTCCTTTAGAAATGGATGTGTATTGGGCACCTGGGTGGCTCAGTTGGTTAAGTGACTGCCTTCGGCTCAGGTTGTGATCCTGCAGTCCTGGGATTGAGTCCCCCATCAGGCTCCATGCTCAGTTCTGACCTCCCCTCTCATGCTCTCTCTCACTCTGTCTCTCTCTCTGTCTCAAATAAATAGATAAAATCTTAAAAAAAAAAATGGATGTGTATTTCTTCGTAATAATGTGGACCACAAGACTAAATCATGAAGTATCAGCCTATGGGTAGAAATGCTTTACTTGACCCAAGGGGAGCATCTATGCCAAACATTGTAGTAGACTCTAAAAATAAAACCTTCAGTATGGTAGCTCTCTGTTCTCATTGAGCATAAGAGTCTTGAGGGAAATACAAACAGCTAATAAATGAAGTCTATGTGGTAAGTGGGAAGGTGGAGGAACTTTCCAGGGCCATGGGAGCATAGAAGAAGGACATGGACTCTGATCTGTGATGGCAGAAGCAATTTCACAGAGAACTTCCAAAGTGATGAGTTGAGGATAATCAAGCTGAGTGAGGTAAGAGTGTGGAGAAGGACATGTGGGGCAGACAAATCTGCAAGGTCTTACCTCGGGATTCTGAGACTCTTCTTTATGATCATCTTTTCTTAATCCTATGGAAAAGTTGGACATGAAAAGAGCATGGTACCCTGAGTTTTGGGCCATTCCATCTCAAAAGAAATATACTGAACTCAAGTTGTTATTGTATTTCTCACTTTTAGAACATCCATTAGATTCTTTTTCATATGATTCAGTTCTCTGCTGAAATTCTAAACTGTGTCATATAATTTCTTAGAGATATGAATCAAAGCTATTTAAAAATTAGTCAGGATCTTCTGTATATATATTTTATTGTCTTTTGTTTTCTCATTGTTTTGGTCAATTGTTCTTTTCTTCTGGCATACCAGGTAATTTTCCAGTAAATGCTGACCTTTATACATTAAAAAAAATAGAGAGAGAGAGATAATTTAAGGTTCTAAATGTTATCATTTTTGCCTACAGAGAATTTATTTTGTTTCAGGCAGGCAAATTGCAGATAATCTAGTCTGAGATTTAGCTGACTCAAAGTTGGTTTCTTTCTTGGTGAGGGCTAGTCTATTTCTAGTTTAACTGCACTCCTATACATAGCCCTTTGTCTGCCCAGCTGAAAGACTATACTGTTTTCCATGGTCCCTTCTACTTGGCCTTCCCCAAATTCCAATTTTTGCCTCCCCTATTTCTGTGAGACTTTCCAAAGCTCTGCTCAGCATCTTGGTGTCTAGATTTGCCACTTATAAATTGGCAGATACTGCGAAAGGAAAAACATAGGTGAGTATCAGTTTCAAGTTAATGCATACTTTAAGTGTTTTTAAACATACCAATTATATAAAATATTCTATCCAACTTCGATAGTTGTAGTGTGTGATTATTGGAAAAAGAAGTCGTAATCCCTTCCCCTTAACACTTTTTAGTAACATGGGTTCAAGTCATTAAAGATTAACCTATCATCTTTTTATATAGGGCACTACTTTTTATATGGGGTACTGAGTCCAGAACTCATTCTGTTTAATCAAATTGCTGTTTCGAAGTCTGCCACACTCACATCCCTACAGCTCTGGTTGGTGCTGTGAGAAATAAGGCCAAACAGTGAATGGATAATGATATTACTATCTTAACATTTACTCTGGCCTTGGAGCTCAAATCAGGAGGAACTTACAGCATCGCATTGCTATTTTTGGTGCCTACATGAGGTGAGGACCACATCTTCAAAACACTGAAATCATCAGCAATGATTTATATTATCAGAAACTTGAGAGATTCAAATGAATATGAGTTTTCCTGTTAAATAACACACATTTGACTAAATCTGTTTGTCTCACGGTGGCTTCCCCAGCACCTACTATAGAGCTGATACAGTCTGTCAATAAACAGGTATTGAGTGAAGAGATAAATCTTAATAGCCTACAGTATGTTAGGTTACTCTGCCCAGAAAGTACTCATTAATTTTTTGTAATGATAACTAATTTTACAACAATGTGGTCTCACTTTTACAACTTTCTAGTTGGATACACTATCAAAATAGGAATGCCTTCAAAATTCAATCTAATACACTGAGCAAGTGCTTTCTGTGAAACTTTGCTCCATATTAAAATGCTGGTCATTTCTTCATGTAGCATCAATGCCTATATTCAATTCCGCAGGAGACATCCCCCTCCCACTTGGAATTTTTCTTAATCAAGTGTCACATGATGGATGATTCACTGGACAGAGGTTAGGGGACTGGTTTGATTCTCAGCTCTATCTCCATCAGGCTGTGTGTCATAGGAGAACCTGACTTACCTCTCTGTGTCTGCGTTGTCATTTCTCCCCTGCACATTATCAAACAACAGGACTGTGGTGCGAATTCACTCTGGTGAGAATGAGTTCTTCTAGAGTATATCATATCACAGGCAGTCATAAGACATAAGTTCCCTTTCTCAGTGCAAGTGAAGAAATCTTTTAGACTTTACTTTTCTTAATGCGGCTAGAGTAAATTAATGTTAGGCTATGTAAAAGGTAATGCTCTATAAAAGTAAACAGCAATGGACTACTTACATTTAAAAAAAAAAAAAAAACTATCATAGAAAACCACGTATTAATCAGTCCTTTAAGCACCCAAAAATGTACTTACTTCATTTACAGAACTTCAGCCTGCTTTACAGTCTTCTGTGATATAGACTATATGCTTATTTGTTCCAGAAATTCTGTGATGTTGCCAGCATTGACAGACTCATCCCTTCACCCTGTAAAAGGAACGAACTCCTCCCTCTGTCCAAGAAAAAAAGGTATATTTCCACAAATACAAACAATTTCCAGATATGAGATTTTTGTCAGGGCCAAACATAATAAGCAGTTGGGTAGACATCTCCTCACCTTGAGATAGATATAGCTATCCCCAATCTCTGGGCAGGGCAGGGACACCACCTGTGGTTACCTTCCTTCCACAATAGGCACAAACACTACTTCCACCCTTCCCCCCTTGTCCCTCTTTCTGTTTCAAAGGCAATCACTCTACATCACAAAAATGAAACAGGAGAGGATCTGTCCTACCCTATGGATGCCTCTATTATATTCCTAACTCCTGCAGAGCTTTCTCTTTATGCCATACATCCTTCCTCTCCATTCTTTTTAAATCCTTAATAGTTCAGGGTGCCTGGGTGGCTCAGTGGGTTTAGCCTCTGCCTTTGCCTCAGGTCATGATCTCAGGGTCCTGGGATCGAGCCCTGCATGAGGCTCTCTGCTCAGCAGGGAGCCTGCTTCCCCCTCTCTCTCTGCCTGCCTCTCTGCCTACTTGTGATCTCTGTCAAATAAATAAATAAAATCTTTAAAAATAAGTAAGTAAGTAAATAAATAAATCCTTAACAGTTCATTCATATATATGTGCCTTTGAAAAAGGACATGGCTAGAATGGCACTGATCAGGCCAGGACTGTTGGGCTGAGGATCTGAGAAAGCCTCCAGACCCCTGCGTTATCTGTTGATTTAGGCCAGGTTCTCGGAATTTCGGAATCCTCAGGTTCTGGCCCCAAAGCCAAGCACTACAAAAAGAATTATTGGATCTGCCTATCTTGTTCAGCCACCAGTCATTCACATCTGAGATGGGAAGACATTTTAGATTACAAGGAATTCATTTTTAACAATTTTAGACAAGGAAGGACTCCTCTGAAAATCTGAGGATATTAGGACTCCTTTAATAAAGATAATATAATATTTAAAAATGCACACTATATATTAAGTAATAGAATTTCTCATCAAAGATACTAAAAGGGGCATGATTCCTAGAACAATGCTGTGGCAGACTTTGAGTTGCCATCTTCTAACCTGAGCGGTGACAATTAGCTCACAAGGGCCAGAGAGAGATCCCAAGAGGCAGCATGGTCTCATGAACCAGGCATCGGCATAGATATCAAATAGACAAGAATTCAGTTTCTAGAAGAGTAACTTATGGACTAAGTGACTTATATTAATCATTTTTATTATATAAATGAGAAAACTAGACTCAGAAAATTTAAGTAATTTTGCCAAAGTTTGCAAAGAGTAAATTATGAATCCATAGCTAATAGGCTTCATATCCATACTCTCTCCCATATGTTATACTAACCAGAAAAATAGGAAAGCTAAAAATGACATTTTCTTATTAGTTCTAAAGCCATAAATCTGCCATTTACAAGTTTATGACTGAGATGGAGGACTCTGAGGCCAGACAGAGCAAGCGTTTAGAAGACTGTCCAACATCTAAGTAAAGCAAGTCCTACACTCTGGACGAAGAAGCTCCGGGAAGGGATGTACAGCAAGTAATTTTTACCCAAGCAGAGGAAAGAACACTAGACTTACATGAAATGGTGCTTAACCAGAGTATTCTGATATTTCTTCAATTTGTCTCTGTTAATATAAATCACTATACATTATACTCAATTAATGTTGATACTTAGCTGTTTCAGTCAGGGAGTCTGCTTCTTTTTTTTTTAATTATCTTAAAATTGATGTGATAAAAATAGAAAAGCAGGCAACTATATTTCTTACATATAAAATATGAGTTAAAATATAACTAAGAGAAAAATGGGCTTCTGTATTTCTGAAGCATAATTGCTGGATTTATTACAACAGAGTTCAGTCCCAACTCCCTCAGTTATTAGCTGGATGACCTTGGGCATGTGACTGAACTGGGCTCCAACTCCCTCAACTATAAAACAGAGATAATCATATTTCATTCACATAATATTTATTTGGAAATTAGGTAAATTATGTAAAAGGGTGATAGATGAACTGGAGCATGAAAAGGATGCTGGAAGTTTCTGTGTATAGAGGTCAAATCAGAATGTCAACTTGGAATCAATTTTCTATGCTGAGTAAAACAGCTCTCCCATTACTCCTGACCTGCGGAGCTCTTGGAGCCAAGGGGCTTCATGGAAGGGAAGAAACTATGATTCAGAATTAGGGAAGTATGTTGGCATAGGCCAGGATGATGCTGATCAGTACTCAGCGGCAGGTAAGGGGAATGGATGCCCTGAATGAAAGTGACGTTGGCATCGAGAGAGCAAGGCTGCAGACTCATTCTGGCACTAAATGTGAGAGGGGGTGAGGTACGGGAAGGAGAGAGAAAAGGGAAAATCCAGCTCTCCTGGGACAGACTCGCACTTTGAAGAAGTGGCTGTATGAATGACTTTAGCTTTCACTCCAGAAAGCCAGTCATCTTGGTATGGAATTTTCTCCACTGAGGAACAGACTGTCCTCTCTCTAAGAGCTGCTGTGTCAGAACAGGAATGTGCATTAGTCCTTGTGGAGGGGAAAGACTGGAACTCAGTTCCTAATCTGTGGCTTTGAGTATGACCCTGACCCTAGGGACAGTGCTTCCTTCTGGTAGGTAAAACTCTACCACACAGGTATATTTTCAGCATAGAGAAAAATTCCCCTCAGAGACCTCAGGAGATAGTTTTTTGATGTGTAACCTTGAAGAGAACCCAGGTCATTTCAACCACAGCAACAACTGATGGCTGCAGAAACATTTACTGAGCACAACACTCCGTGCTATGCTTCTATTAGCTTCTTTAATTTCCCAAACAACATTATGAAATTGGTACTATCATTCCCATTTTATGTATAAGAACACCAAGACTCAGCGAGGTTAAAAATGTGCCTAGCTGATAAGCAATAGATCTAAGATTGAAAATCAATTCTAGGGGCGCATGGGCAGCTCAGTCTGTTAAACCTCTGCCTTTGGCTCAGGTCATGAACTCAGGGTCCTGGGATCCAGCCCTGCATTAGGCTCCCTGCTCAGTGAGGAGTCTGCTCCTCCCCCTCTCTCCCTTTCCCTCTGCCTCTGCCCCCCACTACCCAGCTTGTGCTCTCTCTCTCCAATAAATAAACAAAATCTTTTTAAAAATTAAAAATTTAAAAATCAGAAAAAAAGAAAAAAAGAAAGAAAAGAAAATCCACTGTGTCCTGATTCCAAACCTCACCCTTAACCTTTATACTTTGCTACCTTGAAATCACTTCTTGACAAAGTCTTTGAATTTCCAACAAGCCAATATGTGGGCTGCAGCTCTTCTTGCAAAAGATTTCCGTTGTAGGAAATTTTCTGCAAGTGGCCATAGCAGAACTCCCATCCCTAGGAGTTTAAGCTTCAAATATATTTCAGGTTCCCAAGTCTATTAGGTTTAAAAACAGCCGGGGCTTGGGAGGCCTCAGTGGCTCCTCTGATTAGGCATCCAACTCCTGATTTCGGCTCAGGTCATGGTCTCAGCGCCCTGAGATCAAGCCCTGCCTGCATCAGCTCCGTGCTGGGCCTGGGGCCTGCTTAGGATACTCTCTCTTCCCTGCCCTTCCCCCACCTAAAAAAGAAAAACAAAAACAAAAAAACCAGCGTGGGCCCTTTTTCTCACACATTACCTCAACACTCTAACACGTCTGTAAATGCAGTCAGCCAGCTGTGTGTCATTGGAGCAGCACACCCAGACAGCTATGCAAACAAAAAATAACTTTGCTCTTAAATGACCAGTAGACCTCTGCTGACTCGCTGTCAAATAACTATTGTTATGTTAACAGGCTTCTCTAAAAAGATCCCAGTCCTCCAAATTTGTGAAACTAGACCTGAAGTCTCCAGTGCTAATACAGAGCATGATAGTTACAATCAGTGTAGTTTCTTTGGCTGCCTAGATACCCAACTTAGAAATTTTTCCTCACCTAAAAAGCAAAATATAATGAGTCTTGTAACATTATTTGTATTCAACTCGGTTTATTTTTTTTTTAAGATTTTATTTATTCATTTGACAGAGAGAGAAAGATCACAAGTAGGCAGAGAGGCAGGCAGAAGCAGGCACCCTGCTGAGCAGAGAGCCCAATGTGGGCTCCATCCCAGGACCCTGAGATCATGACCTGAGCCAAAGGTAGAGGTTTAACCCACTGAGCCACCCGGGTACCCCTGTATTCAACTTGGTTTAACCCTGTCTCTTCAAGTCCAGCCACCCTGTTTCCAACCAGCCACCCTGATTCCAACCAATGCACATGCTAGTAAGCGCAAACTGAGTCCTTGTAACAACTCCTGGGAGCCGCTTCATTTTCAGCAAATTGGAATTTTGCAACATCAAGTGAAGAGATTCTGTCCCAATGGACTGGACTGTGAAAAGCCGAGAGATACGCCATTTTATTTTAAGTTCCAGACTGTGAATTTTACTTTATTTGAATTTTACTTAACCTTCTGGAGGGTGAGAATTTTTGAATTCTTAGTTATGCAGACTACTAGAACACTATGCAGACACCAAAAAGAAAGGCATTTGCTATTTAAGATGCCGGAGTAGAAAAGATGAAACATCTAAAGCTGAGCACCTGCAGAGAAGAAATGTTAGAATAGGAAGTAAGAATGAGTAGAATATACGCAATTATCTGTAATCACATGCATTCAGGAAGGGAATGCTGAGGAAGGTGGGATGGCTGACCTAGTGACCTTAGTGATATATAACAGGCCACCTTCTGTTTATTTGTGAATTGTTGCCTCACAGATCAGTTTAAATGCCGTAATTTTTAGCACAGCAGTCATTCTGACCCCACAGGATTCACAGAAGCAAACCACAAAGTAACACCTTGGTGAGTTAGAGAAACACAAGCAGGTTCTTTGAGATGAAAGTTTCTTTGAGTATAAACTTCTGTGAATAAGTTGGAAACAAAAGCAAGTCTGAAAGACTGGTGAACAGAACAAGAGGGTTAAGCAGGAGAGATTTTTGAAATATCTTTGGGAATTGAATAGTCTTACTTTATTGAGATATAAATCATTATACTTTATGTGAAAGGAGAAAAGTATGTTAATAAGTGTTATTGATCATTGATGGGAACATCTGTAATTCTGTGGTCTCTTTGTAAATGATCATCACTGTTAAACATGTTTTCTAGTGTAACCTGAAGAGGGTGAAGATTTGTGTGAGAAATGTGGCCACACTTCCCTGTATGAGTTAATGGGGTCCTTCAGTCTGGAACAGAATTGCCTGGGGAAGAGTCACTGGACTAGGCCTTTTTCACATTAACATAGAGCTTACAGAGATGAGCTACCTGCTGAAAGGGCGTGGGAGGATCTCTTATGAGCACGTCTACTTTCTCTCTAGTTTCCTGGATGGGCAAGGCTTTTAAAAGCCAGTACATCTGCATAGGAAGCAGAGAAAAAAAAAAAAAAAAAAAAACCCCACTGGGGTAAAGATTGGGATCATTTCTCTTGTGAGATTTATAATTGCCCTCTGATGGCTGCTCCATTAGCAAATGGACAAGAGTGAGGCAGAAAGATCTGCTGGGAGGCTTTTGATATTGTTTAAGCAAAAGATGATGGTGTATTTGAGCTGTGCTTTAAGTAGTGGATATACGAGACCCAGTCAGGTTTGGGATAGATTTTGTTCCAAGAACTAAGAGGATTTACAGATAGAATGAATACGAGAATGCATGGGGGAAAAAATGGTCTCTTAAAAAAAAAATGGTGGTTTGGGGTCACCTGGGTGGCTCAGTTGGTTAAATGTCTCCCTTCAACTCAGGTCATGATCCCAGGGTCCTGGGATCGAGCCCAGCATCCAGCTCTCTGTCCATTGGGGAGCCTGCTTCTCCTTCTTCTTCAGCCACTCCCCCCTGTTTGGGCTTTCTAATTAAAAAAAAAAAATCTTAAAAAAAAAATAAAAGGAGGAAGTTGATGGTTCAGGTTTGACCAAGTTAAATGTGAGATATTAATTATTCACCTTAGTAGACGTTTGTCATATTATCTAACTGCTCAGCCTTTTGAATATTTTTTTCATGCATTTGTGGTCTTGTGTCTAAAAATGTATATTCCACATAATGACCTTGTGTTTGCATGGCTAAGAATGAAGGGCCTCTAGAATAAGTTGTTGGGGCACTGGGTCATGCTTTTGGGACAATGGCTGATCATATGTGTATGAACTGAAAGAGCTAGAACCACGGAGCTCACATCTGTGGTTGCTAAGGGGGCACTGGCATGCATGTGGACACCACCACATCAGTGGACACATACACTCTGTCCTGCCCTTCGACAGTGTTGAGCAGTGTTTACCTCCTAGATGTGCTGGGAACCCTGGTGTTGGGGTACCAGACAGACTTCCCAGTTCTCCACCTACTCTCTCCCTATTTAAAATGAGGCAGCCCCCACTTCTCAGATGAGTCTTAAAAAAAAAAAAAAAAAGGATTTTATGTTGTACCCGAGTTTTCGCGTCCAAGAGACCACCAAGGAGCCAACACCGATGCAATCACACGAGGGTTGATTTAACAAGCTTAAGCTTGGGCCCAGGTATACCCGACACAGCAGAGTAGGGACTTGGACCCCGAGCTTAGTTAAGGCAGGGGTATTTATGGGTTCCTGTTACTAAAGCAGGGTGGGGATTCCTGTTACTAAAGCAGGGTGGGGGTTTCTGGAACCAAAGCAGGGTGGGGGTCTCTGGAACTAAAGCAGGGTGGGGATTCCTGTTACTAAAGCAGGGTGGGGGTCCTTAGAACTAAAGTAAAGTAGGGGAAAGTTCAGCCCTTGGGCACAGGCGTCTGAGATGGTTGCCAGAGCTAAGATGGCTGTACTTATGCTAAGGCTAAACCTGAAGTGGGATGGCCTTAATTTTTCTGGGCCTCCGCATTTATTTATTTATTTGGGAGAGAGAGAATGAGAGAGAGAGCATGAAAGGAGGAAGAGTGGAGGGAGAAGCAGGCCCCCTGCTGAGCCAGGAGCCCAATGGGGCTCAATCCCTGAACTTCAGGATCAGGACCTGAGCTGAAGGCAGTCACTCAACCAACTGAGCCACCCAGGTGCCTCTCTCAGATGAGTCTTGATGGGATTAAGGAAAAAGGTTGATATAGTCTTAAGAAGGGTATGCTGACTATCTTAAAAATTAGAGCAGAGGGCAAGTATTTAGCAAACAATGGTAAAATAGCAAGCAGTATTATTTAGCAAGTAATCATAAAAATAGCTATTAATTTTAAAATAATTCTAAACTATAAGAGGTATCCTAATATTCATATTAGGTTGATGACTTGGATAAAACTAGTTTACCCACTGTCAGCTTCAAGAGAAAAACTTTGAAAAGCATATGGCCACTTACGTCAGAATGGAAATGCACTGATATTTTACCTGCCTCTGTCATGTCTTGAATACAGTCTTTGTTCAAAGACAACCCACTTGTTTTACTACTATATTCTAAGTACATAAACAGTACCAAAATACTCAGTGTGTGTCTGTGTATAAATACACACCAGTCCAGTACCTAATTGTATTTTAAAATGATCTACCTTCTTGCCATCCTGGGAAGTTGAGGTTCCTCATGTTTTCAGTCTTAGGTGAAATCTGAATGTATCTCCAAGACAGAGTAGTGATCAACTCACTGTAATCCCCAGTGGGGAAAACATTTCAGTGTGCCCCATCTTACTCAGGAAGGTAACGGTCTGCCATTTCTCTGAGTTAAAAATAAATTTAGAATTCTGCTACAGACTGTGTATGCAACCCCTGTGTTTGTATTGTTCTGAGTTTGTGCCAGATGAAACTGCTGTATATGGAGTCAAAAAAAGGTTAAATAGCAGACATTCATGATTTAACCAAATACTCTTTTTATATATGGTGTTGATTTCACATTTCATTCATCTCTAACATAGGTCTGAGACACTTGAAACACTTGGTTACCTACATAGAAGAAATACAAAAGAACTATAAATAAATGAAAAGACTCAACCTCAAGGGCAGATGACAAATTTAATTATCACCCATATATTGGAAAAATCTTTGGGTTTTTTTTTTTTTTTCCTGGATAAGTATGGGCTAGAATGTAGAAAAGATTCTTGTCTTTTTTAAAATTTGTCCTTGACCTTAATTTTCCCACAATGGACACTTATAATCTTTTTAATATAAATGAAGTTATTTTTGATAGCTTTAAATGGTACTAGCACTGAGTCTTTAGAGAGTCACAAATATTTGGACCTATCCATTTCGATTTAAGAGTTTATAGGTGTGGACACTCTGTATCAACAAAGTAGCAGACAGGGTCATATGGTTCTAAACCACATATGTGTACTTTCTCCTTCCTTCTGTGCTACTTCTGTCCCAACCCTGAACCCCATCATCTCTCTAATTTAATTGCTTTCTTTTACCTTTTCACTTTTATTTCTTTAGAGTTCTTGGATAATCACAAGGCTTTAACCTAGATAAAGAGTCCATAAAATCCATGGAAGTTTTTTTCTGAAAGAAAAAAAAAGAAAAGAAAAAGGTGATTTATAACCTTTGCTGTTTTTCTTCTAATTGTGACATGGTAAATATATGAACATTCTCCTTTCTGTACAGGGCATGACTAGAGATAGAGATCTGGAGTGTGAATCTGGTCAGGCAGTCTGGTCTCAGGTTTTCGTTTCACCTTCTGTCTTACCAATTTTATCACCTTTCCTGACTCAGGGCAGGTAGCATTTGATCTAAGAGGGGAGTGAACCGTGAACTGCCATCACTTCTGCCCTGTCTTAAATTGCCACACCCACATTTCTGGAATTATCGTGTGGGCGCTGCTTTTTCCTGAGTCACCAGAAACAAAAGCTACTGCCTTCCGGGAAGAGAACATTCAGTTAGTAGGGCTCACGCTTTAGCATATTCCACACTTCTAATAAAAGTCTTAGTCTAAATTCATAGACCTGTTCAACTTCTCCCCCAGTTAAAACAGTCTTTCATTCTGAACTCTTTGTTCAGAAGACTCCAAGACATGTCTAAAACAGAGTATGCCTGTGTCCTTTTCAGGTAATTGTACCCGCTTACTTATGTGACAATAAAGCAAGAATGTCAACACTGAATGGCATCACAAGTGATGCTTAGGACTTGTCACCCAGTGGCTCCTCCATAAATAGTGCTTTAAAAATCAGTGAGGGGCTCCTGGGTGACTCAGTCCATTAAGTGTCTGCCTTTGGCTTGGGTCATGATCCCAGGGTCCTGGGATCCAGTCCCACATCGGGCTCCCTGCTCAGTGGGGAGCCGGCTTCTCCCTCTGCCTGCTGCTCCCCCTGCTTATATAAATAATAAATCAATAAATAAATCAATTTATTGATTTATAAAGAAATCAATAAAATCATTTAAAAAATAAAAATTAGTGATACACAAGACAATTACCTTTGCACACCATATATAAGATACAACTATCTCTGCACAGCACCCCTCAAGGAAATTTTTACAGAACACAGCAAGTTTGAAGCTTTGGCCCAGAGTGTTGTAAACCACAGATTGAATCTGGGCCCTGCTACTTACCGACAAAATGACCTTAGTTGCCTATCTTCTCTAAGACTCAATGCCCACTATATTTAAAATAAAGACCTGAGTGCTTTTGTAGGATTAAATGAGATCATGTGTGAAACTTGGCACAGGAACAGTTTTATAGCACGCCATCAGTAAATTATAATAATTGTTACTGTCTCCACCTAATTAAATATTATAAAACTTTCTAATGGTGTATCGATGACCTATGAGAGATATAATCAATTAAATCAGGCAGAATACAAAAGAACCTGGGGAAATTTCTTCTTCACGTTATAACTGTGTTAGTGATGGAATGCCATCCTTTACCTTCACCTGCACACTCATGGTACAGACTCAATAAATTTTCTAAACTGTAATAAGATGACTACAGGGTGAGAGTGGATGAAATAAGTCCATTTAAATTCTATGTAATGATATGCAAATTAGTTATTTGAGCCTGGTAGCTGTGTTGAAGCTTCATCCTTCTGAATAATATTATGAAACATGATTTGTAATCATCCTTTGGCCTCTGCTATATGAGGTGGTCATGACTGTAATTAAAGTTAATCACTACTTATACTGCAGAGCAGGAAACATTGTGATGGAGAGGGACAGTGAAGGGAAGGCCAGGGTTTAATCACTGGATGCTGAGGTATCTATATCAGCGGATGAGAAATTTGGCTTAGGAGAAAGTGAAAATTAAGGGACTACATGCATCAGATCCTAGAGGATGAAATATATAACGAACTATGTTCATTTGCACAAGTGGAGATTTTAAGCTGAAAAGTATCAGTCAGCACTGACATAAAGTGGCCTTTTCTCAAAACAGAGGAAATGCAAAAAAGATTTATACAAAGATAAAAACTCCTTAAAGTACCACAGTAAAACTGACAATATCTAAATATCTAAAAAATAATGACATGATTAATGAATTCCATTATAAGCACATCTTGGAAATTAGCCATAGAGTGATGATTACAGAGACCAAGATAATATGAGAAAGTATTTGTGTTTAAATATTAGGAGGAAAATGATAATTAATTCTATAGATGCTATGATTATAATTCTATAAATAAACAATACATATCCAAGAAATAAAAAGAAATAATATATTTACTTATTTTCTTTCACTCAGGACTAAGAATATCTTTCCTTTAATTATTTATATCATATATTTTTAAGAAGCACATACTACTTGATTTATTCTTTATAGTCGATAATTCAGAATGAATTTTCAGTACTCTGTCTGATACAGTGGGAAACATCTTATGCCGCGGAATTCAATTAAATACTTCTTTCCAGCACCTCAACTAGAGCTCTTTTGGTGTGAAAAAAATAATTAAACTCAGAAAATACTCCATTTACAAAGAAAGATTAACTCGGGCCATGTGGCTCATGCAAACACCCTGTGAGTTGTCTCAATTTATACTAAATGTTCAATTCTTTAAATACGTGCATTCTTATATTCTTAAAAGAATAGCATAGGCATTCACTCTATCTATATTTGAAATCAAAGTAGGAGTCACAGAGCAACTATATTTTATAACAAATCAAATACTAGAAAATAAAACAGTATTACAACATGAAAATCTATAAAAATGTTGAACATTCATTGGACTTAGATAATGACTTTGGGAGATTATGCCTATGGCCCAGATGAGCAAATGGAAGATTTAGGCTTAAGTAAACTAGACTAAGCTTTCTTCTGACAAATCACATTTTTAAAATGATGTGAATTTTACATAGTATAAAAAGTTGGAATTTATCGCCCTTTGGTTAGTGGTGGGTGGGGTGAGGTGCATTTAACTATAAATAGTTAAGCTGTCAGCTGAAATCGTACTATTCCATATAGGTAAACCAAAATCTAAAACATTTCAAGACAATTCTTGCAGAGAACAAAAACAGAACACTACATGAAAAGGCAGCACTCCACTCACGGTTCTGAAATGGAATACTGTGATTAAGAAGAAGTCATGTTAACACTAAAGGGGACAGACAGGAATTGCAGACAATGAATGATCTTAGCCTTTGGGGTTCTGTCTTCGGTATACAACTACAGGGCAGTTCAAGGAGAAAATGTGTTTCTTTGGAGCACTTCTCTGGAGTGATTTTCACTGGATGGATGGCATCCCTGTGAGTTAGTCCATGAGACTTTTGAGACTAGTGTAATGAAAGCTGCTTGTCCTTAGAGACAGCCATGACTCCCAATCTGGGCTCTGCCACTTAAAATTTATGAAACCTTAGACATGCCATATAAATTCCCTGAGCCTGTTTTCCATCTGTAAAATAGTTACAGGATTATCTTTTATAGATGACTGTAATAATTAAATTAAATGCCACATTAAAAAAAAATAGTATCTGACTACAGAGAGGCATCTGCATTATTTTTCTATTGTTATGGGACAAATTAGGTGGATAAACAACACTCATTTATTAGCATATAGTTCTTTAGATCAGAAGTCCAGGTGGGCTTAGATGGGTTCTCTGCTTAGGGTCTCCCAAGACTAAAACCAAAGTGTAAGCCAGCCTTATGTTCATGTGGGGCTGAGTCCTCTTTTGAGCTCATTCCTGTTAACAGCTGAAATGCAGTTCCTCGCCATTGTCCCACTTACCTTTGGCTGGAGGTCACTCTTAGTTTTCAGAAGTTCTTGCACAGGCCCCCTTCTCAGTACTTTGGTTCTGACTTTCCTTTCTAGGTCTAAGTCTAGGGGAAATGTGCTGTGAAACAGTTTGTGTGATTAGTGGAGGCCTGCTCTGATAATCTACCTTTTGATTAACACAAAGTCAGCTGATTTGTAACTTTAATTACCTTTGCAAGATCCCTTTGCCATGTAAGGTAACATAATAACAACTGTGATTTCACATCACATTTACAGTCCCAGGTATTAAATTAAGAAATCTCGGAGGAATATTTTAGAATTCTGCCTACTACGCCCTCAATAAACATTTGTTTCTTTGTCCTCCCCCGCTATTTCCAAGAGGAGCAGAGCCTTGTGCTGATTTTCCATCTTAATATCCATGAAAATACCCACTGTCCACATGGTCCCTGCAAGATCTGAGAAATTTGGGCTGGCATTCCAGAACTCCAGGCTGTGGGGTCACCTGATCAATCTGTCAATTCAGTAAGGGGTATTCACAGAGTAACACCAGAACCACTGAAAAAATCTACACTCTTGAGCTGAGAGCTAATGATTGCAGGATCGTGGTCTACATGAGCAAAATGTAAAATTCAAGAAAGACAACTCAAAACAACATAGATGTTCCTTACAAACTGCACCCTGATTATTGCTACTCAGAGATGAGATTCACGCTCAAGTAAGGAGATCTTTGAGATTGGTTAAAGGATCAATGAAAGTGTCAGATATGGGGCGCCTGGGTGGCTCAGTGGGTTAAAGCCTCTGCCTTTGGCTCAGGTCATGATTTCAGGGTCCTGGGATGGAGCCTTGCATCTGGCTCTCTGCTCAGCAGGAAGCCTGCTTCCTCCTCTCTCTCTGCCTGCTTCTCTGCCTACTTCTGATCTCTGTCTGTCAAATAAATAAATAAAATCTTTAACCAAAAAAAAAAAAAAAAAAAAAAGTGTCAGATATAAAACTTCATGGAATTAGGCATGGTGATCTGGACCCCACTTGCCCACTAAATCAGGAGATCAAATTAAAATGCTCCCAAGTAACTATGAGAAGTCAGCAAAGTGGGTAAGACTCTTCCAGATCTGCCCAAGGAGCCCAGAATGTGGGAGCTCAGAAGCACTGGTAGTCATCTTTCTCAGCACTCGGAGGAGCCTGAGAGAATGACATCAACATGTGCTTTACATTACTTTTTCAGTTAAAGCTGTTCATCTTCGCAATAACCCTTGAGATTTTACAAGTCATAAAACAGAAGTTTCAAGAGGTTAAATAGTTATCTCAGTTCTCACAGTTTGTAAGATGGCAGAGTTAATTTTCAAATGCATATTTGCATTACTACAAACCCTATTTTACTCAAAGAATATTATTCCACTTCCTATAGTGGTTACTTAAGAATGAGTACCTCTCTTGAATTAAATATCATTTCCTTACATATTTATTTACTGAACACATATAAACAAAGTGTATATATATATGCACGCACATCTTCCCTATGCTTAATGGTTGAAAATGCTTGAACAGATGAGTCTATTTACTCAGTGTGTAGAATCCTAACAATCTCAGAATTATGACATGATTGACAGGAAAGTTAATCAACCTTAACTCAACATAATTGGTTACATTTTCATCTCTTGACTTGAGACCAATTACTATTCAGCCAGTGGCACTCCATGTCGCTCAGGCTTCACCTTTCACTTGCAAACCCAAGTACTATGAAAAACTTGAATATGAGTTGTTAGGACTTCATTTTTTATATCTTGGTATCAGTGAAGAGCAAGAATTGAGTGAAAATCTCCAGCTATGAAGTTGCCAGAGCTAAATACAATGAAACCAGAGAATAACATTTGAGAATTCTGGTTCCTGTAAAGCCATGCTGAAAGAAGATGTTCCCCCTACTCTCTTTATTTTTTTTTTAATTCATGTATAATTAGCATACTGTGTTATATTAGTTTCAGGCATACGTTATAATGACTCAACAATTCTTTACATTTATATCACACTGTTTTATTATAGGGTACATAGGGAGGAAATTTGCTGTCCCTGGGGAGAACTTTCAAATATAAATATGTGAAAATCTTTTAAGCCTCCCCATCTTATTTTCAGGTATGGAAGTGGAGTGGTGGTAAAAAATGCTAGTTTTCTGGAAACTGGGTGTACGAGAGAAAATGAAGATACTACCGCTCGGTGAGCATATTCCTGTTAGGATTTCCACCCTGTATTATGCAGTGTAGCCTTGCAAATTTTCACATATTCCCCTCTATTTTTTAGATGTGGGCCTTTACTCCTGCCTTTTTGTTGTTGGTTGTCCACAACTTGTCTACGCTAATGTCTCCAAAGAGTAAAACTTTGACCCCCTGTCAATGAGTGGGTATTAAAGGAGAAGAGTAATCAATCACCTGGCTTTCAGAACTAAGAGAGGACTAAGGGTTCTAACTCGTTCTCTGTTATTTGCAACCAATTCCCTTGTTTGATACCTCCCCCAGACACTAGGGAACCTTGTGTCTCCAAGCCAAGGTACATTGTCCAGGAATGAATATATTTACTTATCATTAGCATTTCTGTCTGAAGTCATATAGGTTGGGATCTCCCTAAATGAAAGTCTTTTATGCTACTGTCTTATTTCCTTCTATGTTTGTCTATATGGACTTAAAACCTTGTTTTTATTCTGGTAATATCAATTAGTGTGCTCTGAGCAGAGAAGTGCTATGTTTAACTAGAAGTTTAATGTATTCTTTTTTTTAAATAAATAACTTAGAACTGATAAAAGCCCCCAAATGCCTTGTTCCTTAGTAGTAAACTTTATCTTTCCAGCTAGATAACACAAATGAGAAAATAATGATGAAACCACCCTCTTTCAGTTCTCTGAGGAGGTGCAAGGAATCATTCAGTCAATGAGGGACAAATCCCTAGATCTGATGCATATTTTGGGTGAGATGGTCCTGTGGGGAAGTGGCTCTGTTCTAATTGAAAAATTATGTGAGAATGAATCCATGAAAGGAATGAATTATGGTTACAGATAAGATTACTAAAATTTGCATATCCTTTCTGTTTGAAGGGTATCTTCGTACTCAACCTGACCCATTGGAGTTTCTTGGATAAGAGCCCTGGCAGTGACCCAGCACAAGTAATTTATGGTCTGAGAGTAGTAATTTATATCACATCTATCATCGTCTACCTCACTCCAAGGGGAGAATGCCCTGACCATGAGAGAATTCTGGCTTAATACCAGGAAGCAGGGCTGCAGTTTAATATTCTGTACTGAATTAGGTAAGGTTAAAATAGAGCATCATTAATGCATTTGGTTATTTTAGGAGCCATCTGTAACATACCAACCAAAGTAAAGCAAAACCCATGAGGGATCTTGATGGTAACCTCTGGTTGCCTTAAGCATCTCTGTTCTGCTATTCCATTAACACGTAAATAGAGTTGTTGCGTGACTTGTTTGTAGTGACTTGAACAAAATATTACACTTTCAGTCACTAAAATGGAACTGCTTGTATGCTAGTCTCCAAGATTGATGACAATGAAGGTCATGGGCTTCAGCAAGAGAATTAGGAAGTACAGTGATGACTGTCTCAGTTTTGTAGAACATTTACCTCTGAGATAAAACCTTGGTTTTTATTTTCAAGGATATCCTAGAGAAGGCAAAGGTAATGCAATTATTCTCAGAGGAAGTACACAGTGATAGAACAATGGGAACACTTAAAAGGTGCCCTTAACCATTTTCATATAAAGGGAAGGCTGAAAAGGCTCTGTTCATTCATTTATGTTGTCATTATAAAATGCCTTAGAAACCAAGGTTCATGAATGTAAATTGCTGGGGAAGCAATTGACATAATTAATGGAGGAGAAAATGCTCTTTAAAAAAAATGTTTCTACAATCAGAGCTTGGATATAGCGTTCTTTGAAATGTGTGAATATTGGTTTTCAAATTTGACTTGGAGGTATTTTTTTTCCCTTGTACATTCATTGGGCATAAATGAGTATTAGACTCCATACCCACCTTGTTATTTTAGAATAGTTCTGCATGTATGACATCAGTGATGCCTGAACATTTATGAATTTTGATTATCACATTTGTATGTACATCATATTCCAGACATTACTTAATATCATTAAAATAAATTCCTAGGCAAAAGTGACACAATTTAAAACATGATGGCAAATTTATAGTCATCGATTTATTTTGCAAGTGTCCATACCCTTTATCTAATTTTATAGTTTATGGTGATTATAACATAAATAAGCACAGAAAAATATTTCAAATTCTGTATGTTACTTCTGTAGTCTGGTGCCATTTTATAGCAATGACTATAAAAAAATAATCAGTTCAAATTGATGATTTATTTTATCCTAAATAATGTTGAAAGATAAAATGCTCAAAAAATAATATTTCTAATTGAGATTCAAAATATAATTGAAGCTAATCTGCCTCTCTAATATGTCTATCAATTTTATATTAATACATTATAGTAAAAAATGTCATTAGTGGGGCGCCTGGGTGGTTCAGTTGTTAAGCGTCTGCCTTCTGCTCAGGTCATGTCCTGGGTTCAAGCCCTGCATCAGGCTCCCTGCTCTGTGGGAAACCTGCTTGTCCCTCTCATACTCCCCCTGCTTGTGTTCCCTTTCTCGCTGTGTCTCTCTCTGTCAAATAAATAAGTAAAACCCTTAAAAAAAAAAAAAAAGCATTGGGCGCCTGGGTGGCTCAGTGGGTTAAAGCCTCTGCCTTGGGCTCAGGTCATGATCTCAGGGTCCTGGGATCAAGCCCCACATTGGACTCTCGCTCAGCAGGGAGCCTGCTTCCCCCTATCTCTCTGCCTGCCTCTCTGCCTACTTGTGATCCTGCCTATCAAATAAATAAATAAAATCTTTTTAAAAATGTCATTAATGATAGTACCTACTTTATATAGGGTTGTTATAACATTTTAATGAGTTAGTTCATACAAAATGCTTAAAACAGTGCCTAAAGCATACTACACTCAATAAACTGTACTCATTATATTATTAATAATAGGATTTACAGTTAGCCTGACGGTTACCATAAAGTTGAAAAATGGTTTCACACTTGACCCTTGAATCTTTTGGACACTCGGTCAACTTTCCTATACTTAAATTAAGCTTTTAAACTTCATTTGAAAGTATGAGATGCCTGAGTGTCTCAAACTCTTGATTTTGGCTCAGGTCATCACTACAATTTTGCCTTAGCATTTTCTTTTCATATTTTCCACTAACCATTAAATCCAAGGCAAATTTTGTTAATGCAAAGTTATCGTATAGAAAGTTTATGATAAATATCAACTAACACAAAAAGTTATTCAAAGATTAGATGCTTTATCCCCCCCAACCCCATAAATACAAAAGTAGCAAGATTCCTGCCCCCTCAAAGGTTCTTCTTGCTGGACTAAGAACCAAATTGATATGAGGCAGATTAACAGTAGAAAATCAAATTTAATTTCATACTTATGGGGAATCCACATAAACATGGGAAGTCCAAAGACATTCAGGCAAAATGAGGAATGTATGTCATTCTGAACTAGGCAGAAGAGGGCAGGGGTCTGGGACTCAGAGGAAAGGAATGCAGTCCACCAGGTGATAAGCAGAAGAGCAGAAACTGGTAATTAGATGTTGCCCTGCCATACAGATGGATCAGTCAGTTAAATTTATCTCAGGGAGGGGCGCCTGGGTGGCTCAGTCATTAGGCATCTGCCTTCAGCTCGGATCATGATCAGGATCCTGGGACCGAGCCCCACATCAGGCTCCCTGCTTGGCGAGAAGCCTGCTTTTCCCCTCTCCCACTCCCCCTGCTTGTGTTCCCTCTTTCACTCTCTCTGTGTCAAATAAATAAACTTAAAAAATCTTAAAACAAGAAAAAATTATCTCAGCTAATAACCCTGATTCTGGGAAAGATCCCCAATTTCGATTCTTCTATGTAGTCAAGAGAGGAGCTAACGTTTTTCTTAAGGCCACAGGGTCTGGAATGCCTTCAGCTCGGCATAATCTTCATTCCAAAGAGGCCCATCTTGGGCAGCCTGCCCTCAGTCCCTACAGTTCATACTCCTCAGACTTAGTTCTTACATGTGTCCAAAGTAATGAGATCAGTGGAGACTAAATCCCTAAAACCAAGGTCGGACTGAATTTGGGATACAATAAAACAAGGGCATCATGAGCTCCATTATTTCAGATTCTCTTAAACATTAGGCCATTTCTCATTGGCCTTCTAATTTCTGTGGGAAACAAAAGGCTGTGTTGAGAATTTTATCCGGGAATATTATATTAAGCCTGAAACACAACAGGATTTCTTTCAAATGTCTTAATTTACCTACACCTGGTGCCTTCCTTTAGAAAAATAATAGCAAGTCCATGGTTCTACACACATGGATCCAAAAACTATGTGATCTCAATTACAAGAAGTTTTGATTTGTGGCTGTCAATGAGAGACAACATAGCTGACACAATGTCAGCAGACATTTGCAAATTTCAGAACTCTTCCTGCAAGTGGCTATAGTTCTAGGGGTCTCTTGGGGGACTGGGGTCCATTAAATATGAAGCAGGACGTAGATAAAGCTTGAGACAGGAGGTCCATTCTCCAGGAAGAGGGTTCTGGCAGGTTTAGAGGGTTGTCAACACCTGACCCAAGTACGATTTAGGTCCCTAGCAGAGAAGTAGAGACAAATCAGAAATGGAGGGAGAACCTTATTTAGACAGACTAAGCATGCATAGAAGATACTATGCATAAACATAAGTTCCCCAAGGATTCATGCCAGATACACAAGATTCAGACTTAGGTCAGTGAGTCTAATTCTGGGTGTCGCCAATACACCTGACATCATTTTACACCAGACGAGTTTCAGCTCTCCATATATTACCAGATTCAAACTCACTCAATTCCTCAGCACATTCAGGCCACACCTATAGGTGAAGGGTCTCTAATCTCTCCAGTTGGCCAGAGAAAGGTATGGACAGTAATAGACTCTCAGAAACAAGGCCTGACAGAGCCTGAATATTTGGGAAGGTGCCTCACCAGAAATTTCTGAGTTTGATTCTGTGGCTTTAAATCCAGGATAAACCCATCAAACATTTTTGACCTCCCCACCTCTTCTGAAGTGAGGGATTTCAATCAATCAACTTCCTCAAAATGACTTCACATTATCTTGAGCTGGGACACTGAACTTCAGAGAACATGACCTGATTTCCCATACGGCCCAGCATTCTTTTTTTTTTTTTTAAAGATTTTATTTATTTATTTGACAGACAGAGATCGCAAGCAGGCAGAGAGGCAGGCAAAGAGAGAGGAGGAAGCAGGCTCCCCGCTGAGCAGAGAGCCCAACATGGGGCTTGATCCCAGGACCCTGGGATCATGATCCGAGCCGGAGGCAGAGGCTTTAACCCACTGAGCCACCCAGGCGCCCCACGGCCCAGCATTCTTAAAGCAGCCTCACTGGCGGTCAGCAGCTTGCTGTCTAGTCCATTCTGCCAGGGTTAGCAATCTCGTACGGCATGTTCTATCAGAACTTTGATAAATGATTTATAATCAGTCAATTTCAAAATAAAAAAATTATATAGCTGCTTAAGCTTAGGATTGTTCTAGTGTTGGTCTACCAAACTGTCCTTCAATTCAACTCCTCTCTCTTTACGGTATTTAGTCCCACCATTTTTGGAAAAGTGAGTGATGTTGCCAAATGCCCAGCATTCATAGTATCTTGCTACCCAGTGTATGTTTTTCCAAGGGTTACGCTTCTTCCCCTCTGTTTCTCTGTCATCAGTAGGGCTTCCCTTTGCCAACTGTAAAGATGCAGAAATTAGGCATTGACATCCAAGTCCTCAAAGCACCAGAACCTTTTGTACAGGTCAATCTGAGTTTACTGATTCTGGGCTGCATGCTGCTAGCAGCCTTATGTTCTAGAACTGCTTCTGTGTTCCTGGGCCTGGCTGCCAGTGTTAGGCTGAGCTGAGCATGTATATCTTATACTTTCTACTCCTAGAGAAGCCAGCTTCTGGGCCAGAGGTGGATTTACCTTGAGGCCAATTGAGCTTAATCTTTGGGGCTTCTCACTCAGATAGTCCCTGCCAGAGCTGAGGGTTGTGGAGTGTTCTGCATGGAGAAGGAACACTCAGATACAATCAGGCAACATTATGATATGAGGGCTTCTGGTCGCTTATCCAAAAAAGATCTAAGAAGACCTGAATCTCTAAGGACATGGATCGTTTCTTGTGATGCCTTTTCTTATCTCTATAAATATTCAAATTTGTACCTAATTCTGTATTCTCTTTTTTTTTTTCTAATTTTGTATTCTTTTTTCTTGAAGAGTGCCCCCCACCGCGATATAGCCTAAGCTTCAGTCCTCACAAAACCTGGATCCAAGCCTGCTTTTGGCTTTGCTTATTATTTTGCAGCCTGCAATGTTCCTGCCTGTTAACAGGGAGGGTGAGTGGTAGGAGGATGCCTCCCCGTGTGTTACCCAGCTGGCAACCAGGGATACATTAGCTGTGCAAGAACTCACCCTAGTTGTCTGCACTTGACCTCCAACAGGTTTTGTCTGGGACAGCCCGCTGCAGCTCCTGATCCTTAATTGGCTCAGGGGTGACTTACATTTTCTGGTGGCTCGCTCGTGCTCTCTCTCTCTCTCTTTTTTAATTTTTATTCCTGTCTCAGCTTCCTGGCCTGTTTAGCTTTTCATTTCTTCCCCACAGAACACGCTGTTGAGCAATGTTAACAGGAAAATCTCGGTGATTCTCTTAATCATGAAACAATTCACTGGAGTTCTTAGGGTGTTCCCTATAGAAACCCCTTTCTCTATAAGAAACTAGCTAAGTCTCTAGCCTCAACAATTTCTTCATCTTTGGAATACAATCTTCTTAAATATTCAGAGGCAGTCTCTCCTCTATGCTCTGGTTCATTTTAAAAACCAAATTCTCTGACTGAATTCTTGCATAAAAAGACAAAGGCTGTCAAATTAGGTTAAAAAAACAAAATCGAGCAATATGTCGTTCACAAGAAATTTGCTTCAGACCAAGTGATAGAGAATAGTTGAAATAATGGGATAAATCAAGAGATATAGGCAAGTGCAAACATAAGAAGAGGTAAGAATGTCAATGTGTTCTTAGAAAAGTTTAGATATAAAATTTAAACAGTAGTATAAAGAGCGATGTTTTAAAATTATAATAGGCATAATTCAAGTTTATTGTATCAATCATAACCCAGTATGTAGTCCCTAGTAGCAAAAAAGGTATATATACACCCTTACATTATATTATGTAAGGAGATAGCGATAAAAATAAAATTATAGAGTAAAGTTAATAAAATTATTTTATTTGAGGGTCAAAGGTCAAAAATCAGGAAAGAAAACTGATAAAATACATAACAGTGATAAAATATGTGTGCATATTCACATATATATGTGTATGTCTACACATATAATAAACACGCACATACACTATCCATTTTTCTCATATCTATTTATGAAAGAATATCATGCATTTGGTTAAAAAGAAGCTTTATATCTTTAAAGTAGAGATCTTATAGGTCGTATTTTCTGGTAACAACCACAAGTACATTATAAATGTATTACCAAAAAGATTAACACTTTTCAATGTTTGTGTATCACAGAGAAAATTACAAAATGTATATTAACAAATACAGCAAAAGCTACATTCAGAGGAAATGTAAAGCTTTAAAATACTAACAAATAAAGACAAAAGAGTAAGGAAATTGATCAAGAAATTAATAAAAATGCAGTAAGATAAACCAAAAGAAGCCTAGAAGAGAGATAACAGTAAGACACAAAATTAATGGAAAGAAAAACAAAAACATAATAGAAATAGTAGAAATAATAGATTATAAAACTTTTTGAAAAGACAAACAAGGGGCGCCTAGGTGGCTCAGTGAGTTAGGCCTCTACCTTCGGCTCAGGTCAAGATCTCAGGGTCCTGGGATCAAGCCCCGCATCTGGCTCTCTGCTCAGGGGGAGCCTGCTTCCCCCCACCCCCGCCTGCCTCTCTGTCAAATAGATAAATAAAATCTTTTCAAAAAAAAAAGAAAAG
Organism: Martes martes; assembly: GCF_963455335.1. NCBI lineage: Eukaryota > Metazoa > Chordata > Mammalia > Carnivora > Mustelidae > Martes > Martes martes. Next base: position 57,563,876 of record NC_137900.1, read on the forward strand.
AAAAGACAAACAAAATAGAAAAACTACTGTGTACCTAATTAAGAAAGAGAAAAAATATACAAGATTAAGAAGGAGAAAGGAAACAAACTAGGGTGGTAAGAAAATAATGGGATAATAAGGACATCACCTATAGTATTATATAACAAACTTGAAAATGTAGAGAAAAATCATTTACTAATTTGATCTCTGAAAAGTCCTCATCACAAAAAAAAAAAAAAAAGGAAAAGAAAAAAAAATTGTAGCCCTGGTGATAAATGTTAACTAGACTTACTGTGGTGATCATTTTGCAAGATATACAAATATCAAATCATTAGGTTGTACACCTGAAATTAACATAATGTTATATGTCAATTATATCTCAATAAATTAAATTAACCTATGAAAAAGATGGAAAATTTAAAGAGATGGGTCAAAAATTATGAGACATGAGACTTTTAGAACCTTTAGAACACCCTTTAAAAAGTACCAATAGTCAATGAGTTTACAAATACGGAACTGATAATTTCATAATGTTTAAAATTATTCCTGGCTAGAGAGAATAAAAGACCTTACTTTATCCATGAAGCAAGCATAATTCTAATGCCAGGACTTGTTCAAATGATTAATTACACCTACTTACTGACTCTTGATTTCAGCTCATGTCATGATCTCAGGGTCATGAGCTCAAGCCCCACATCAGTTTCCATGCTCTGCTTGCGATTCTCTCTCTCCCTCTGCCCCTCCCCACTGTCTTTTTTTTTTTTTTAAGATTTTATTTATTTATTTGACAGAGATCACAAGTAGGCAGAGAGGCAGGGAGAGAGAGAGGAAGGGAAGCAGGCTCCCCGTAGAGCAGAGAGCCCAACGCGGGGCTCGATCCCAGGACCCCGGGATCACGACCAGAGAGCCAAAGGCAGAGGCTTTAACCCACTGAGCCACCCAGGCGCCCCTCCCCACTGTCTTTAAAATAAATAAATAAATCTTTAAAAACAAAAGAAAAAGAAAAAGAAGGATGGTTCATTTTCATATAATGAATCAAGTAAATAGATTAAATAAGAAAAAGTTTATTATCACATCTACATAGGCTGCCATCTTTTTAACAGGCATTTCCAATTAAAAAAAACTTAGAAGAAAAATAGTCCTGCAAGAAAGTTATTTAAATGCCATATAGATTCTTTTCACCCAACAAATGGCACAATACTAATGTGGAGGGAGTCAAGAATACATTCCAGAATTTCATGCATTCTTTTCCTTTGTCGTATCAACTGACTGTGAGGGTCTTTAGCTCATCTTTATTAAAGATTACACTTTCTCACCACACTTCTGGAATCTGCTGTAGTGCTATGTAAATGAAACTTCTTCCTCACTGAGCTTTGAAGGGTGATGGGAAACTACGAAAGCACACAGATTTGCAAGGGGTTCCTGGGGTCCCTCCTTTCCCCCACTAAACCCTTTGCAGCAACTGCCCCACCCATTTTTATTGTACTTTCAGAGGCCAACTGACCCAAAGGTAGAATTTTCAACAACTTGGTTCTGTAACTGGGCTTGCACAGACCAACACCATGGTGCCTATTTCAATAAATAAAAGACCGGCTGAGAGAGAGGTATTGTACAATGCTTAACACGATACCACAGAATGAGTTCATTCCATGAGAATCTGCTTACCTCCCTGGACACAAAATTATTGCTGACAGTAGTTGCGATCCTTCCTGTTCATTTGTCTTGGACAATACTGCGTGGAGGGATTTTTTTTTTTTTTAATGATAAACACTCAACGTGGAATGTGAATCACATAGTCCTTATTATGTAGTTAATAAGATAATTAAAAACAAATTGCAAATGACTTATAGCATTTCTCACATGAAATACAAATTACCTCCCTTGAAGTGATTAGCTAGGACTTGGAGTCACGGGTGGCTTTGAGAATGGTCACCTTTGGCTTTAGCCTGAACTCCTGGCTGGTGTCCCCCAGTGCCGCTGACCCTTTCACAGGCCCCTCACTGTTCCTGCTGCACACTGTTCTGTGCCTGAAGGGCATTTTTTGTGTGAAGTCCTTTATCACTGTTTGAACTTTCTCAGTCTCATTAATTTGTAATTACTCTAACTTTGCCTTAGATACAAAGACTTTACTAATAAAAATTTTTTAAGTTTATTTATTTATTTTTTAGTAATCTCTACACCCAATGTGGGGGTCAAATTTACAACGCTGAGATTAGGAGTAGTCACATGCTCTTCTGGCTGAGTTAGCCAGACACCCCTACTAATAATATTCTTTTTCTTTTATTTATGTATTTGAGAGACAGAGTGTGTGTGTGCAAGCCAGTGTGGGAGCAGTAGGGGGGGTAGGGAGGGAGGAAGAGCAGAAGAAAAGAATCTCAAGCAGACCCCCCCACCACCACCGAGCACAGAGCTGAACACAGGGCTTGATCTCACAACCCTGCGATCACGACCAAGTCAAAATCAAGAGTCAGAGCCTTAACCAACTGAATCACCCATGTGCTCCCAAAAAATACTTCAGGAGAATCTCCCCACCACCAAAAATGCTCTGAAAATGCCACTTTCTAATCATTATTTACTCTAGAAGTTTCTCCTTGTTGCTGGACAGCTCCTGTTTTCTGTTTAATTCATTTTTCTCTCTGTTCTATGTGTATTGAAGTGATGGGACATTATCTGACTGTATTCAGAAATTCACTGACAATTTCTCCTTAGGCAGAAACATGGATACCATTACACATTTTAGTGAGGGGAGGAAAAATCACCTCACCTCTGAGGATGTATTCCATTAAACAGCCTAGTAGTTAGACCCTTGTATTCCTTCTAATTGTGGCTCAGATTATAAAGCTGTTTCTGGGGACGCCTGGGTGGCTGAGTTGGTTAAGCGGCTGCCTTCGGCTCGGGTCATGATCCCAGCGTCCTCGGATCGAGTCCCACGTCGGGCTCCTTGCCCGGCGGGGAGCCTGCTTCTCCCTCTGCCTCTGTCTGCCAGTGCTCGCTCTCTCTCTCTCTCTCTCTCTGACAAATAAATAAATAAAATCTTTAAGAAAAAAAAATTGTTTATAAAGCTGTTTCTGGCATTCTACCTTGTTCTTTACTACCCCCACCACTGACTGAATTTATATTGCAAAGGGGATCCTGTATAACGTAGAGATCATTTAACAGACTCTTTTTTACCTAAGAAACGTATCTGTATAACAAGACAAATTTGGTTTTCCAAACATTTCCTGCCTTCCTGCTGATGACCTGCCTCCTCTTTGTATCCTCAGGCCCCACCCCTCTCCTTAGCTCAGGATGTTATGTAAGCCGCATTTCACCTGACTTTGAGATTTTACGTCTGTGTGGATTCCCTGTAAATTCTAAATTAAATTTGATTTTTTCCTGTTAATCTGTCTTATATAAATTTAATTCTCAGTCCAGCTAGAAGAACCTTGCACAAAGGAAAAATTTCTTCCTATCTGACAAGGGTGCAAGATGGGAGAAATCTGTCATGGCAGCTGGTGGGTCCCCTAAAGTCCATCTCATCATTTCGAACAAGGGAAGAGGTTGCAATTCCTGCCACAGGACAGCGCCCTGACAAGACATTCCTAATAGAAAGAGCACTGCTTCCTTTCCTCATGTACCCACCTGGCTCACTCTGTACTTCATTCCAAACAATTAAGCACAAATTCAAAACGTAAACCAACAGTTACATCACTGTAAAAAGACTAAGTACAGTAATAAGATTAAAGGCTTCTACAGTTTAAGTCAATAATCTGGTAGCCATCTGAGAATAGTCTATAAAAAGTGAAGAAAAATCAGACCCTCAAGGATTTTCCCAGGATATCCTCTGGCTGCTATCCTTTTAGAGAACTGGTCCACCATACAATCTTGTAAATGGAACCAGCTTCACCATATAACTGGTGAAGCCCAATGCAAAAAGAAAATTCAGGGCCCAAGCCGAAGGTGGGGAAATCGATCTCCCCTTCTCACCCACCACCTTCCCAATGCACAACAAGTAGGCAACCCCAAGGAATCAAAACCTCTGCTCTAAGACTTGTGTGGTACTTGGATGGAGGTAATTGAGAGGCCCTTGTCAAGCCACCTGCCAAACACATCGTTGCACTGTTAGTCTGGTGTGAGGACACTGCTGTCATGCCCTTCCCTGGGACACCACAGGAGACCCTCAACCCTAATTCTCCCCTCATGTGCACTCAGGTCTCCAGAGGGGAGAGCCAGATGCTTGAGGGACATGAACCTCCCTTCACCCATTCAACGTGGCCACTGCTCCTGAAGGACACTACAGCAGTCAAGCCAGAGGTATGGAGAAGAAAGCCAAGTAGATTCTGGGGTGCCAGGGATGGGGAGCAGGTGGCCAACAATCTATTTTAGAGAGGGGGGGAAACTGCAGGAGGCAAGACCACCTTTGAGTCATGATTCCAAGCCCTCCCTCTATGTGTGTTCCAGGGTCCCACTGAACTTCGATTATAAACAAATTCAAAGATAAAATTATAATGAATTTAGAGATTTCAAGCATAGAGCATTAAACCCTAAACATGGGGCCCTTCTTAGCATAGGGCCCTATGCAACTACACAGGTGGCACGTCCTGACTGTAAAATGTGAAAGGTTCCCATTATATGGGAGATGTTGTCGTGTAAGTGAAATAGCAAGGCACAGGGGTTCAGGGGCCTCTGGCGTGATGTTGGCTTGATCACTCTCTTATTCCCTGTCATGTCACTATCGTTCTTTGAATTTCAGTTTCCTCATCTATACAAGAAGAGGTCCATTTCAAGGTCCATTGCACTAAGATGGAATCTCTTGGAGACCTCAGAATCTGTATTATTTGCTATCCAAAGTCTGTTGCACAGACCAGCAATATTAGTCTCCCTTAGGAGTGTGTTAGAGATGCAGAATATCGGGACTCCCCCCAGACCTACTGAATCAGAATCTTCACTTTTAACAAGACCCTCTGTGTGATTTGAATACACATTAACGTTTAGGAGGCATTGGTGTTGATGATGCCATGATCAGCCAGGTATGGGGACCATCAATGTAGAGTTTGTCTAAGGCCTCTTTCAGCCATCAGCATTACAATTTTATGTGAAACTAAACTCTAACAACCATTAATGCCCATACTAGGGAATCGGGTAAATTCATTAAGGAAGAGTTTGCTTTGATTTAAGTCCTAAATGTGTGTTTGCTTAAATGGTTACATTCTGTTTTCATGACAGTTCTTAGTGACTGCCTGCTCAAAATAATTGATTTAATTGTCCACTGTGTTTAGGAATAAGAGGAAGGGATCTTACCTTAATATTTTCACCAACCAGTCTCTGCCATTTATGCCTAGCAGTTTCCTTAAAGTAAATTCATTTATTAAAATAATTATTACTATGATGATTTTATGACATCTTTTTTTGAAACTTCAAACATTAGTTTCCCCTCAGTCTTTTAACTTCAACATCTATCTTATGTTTCTAAAAGCAAAGTGGTTGCACTGGATGCAACTGATCCTGAAATTTTATCTGGTATCACCCTTTAGGTAAATATGCTAATTTCCATGGAAACTAGAGCTAAGTCTCTGACCAATTTTTTTGTATTTGCATTTTATACTCAGAGTCTCTTCAGACTGTGAGTACTGACTATAGGAATGTTACTCTCCACATGCTTTCTGGCAGAGTCAACATTAGGTACGCTTCAACATAAAAAATATCAGGAAGAAATTTTTTCTCTTGTATAAGTTATGCTGATTTAAAGAATAGAACCCTTTTTTGTAGGTTACGGAGATACAAGACATGAGATGATGAGTGTCCCCCCAGTGAGGTCTTACAGTCTTCCTTCTTTAATTGTGAGGCCTCCTGGAGCCAGAGGTATTTCTCATGATGAATGTGAGGGGAAGAGCATGAAACAGTTGGGTAAAGTAGCATCACCCTGCGTGAATTATTGGCTTGGATTCCGGGGAGTACATTGGCAGACCGGCCTACAATGGAATGGTTTTGTTCTTCCCTGGCTCATTCTGAAGCATCTGCTGAGAGGATTTCGGACCTGCCATGTAGCTAACATAGCCCATTAATTTTTTTGAAAATTTGGTAATATGTCTAGTGGGTAGAACTGGTACTTTTTTGGGCCTACTGTTTCTCTCTTTACCTCAAATATAGATCACTGGGTATAGAAGAGCGGTAGGCAAAGGGTTAGAGAGAGGGTCATAAAGACCCTTAACTACTGCTTTCTGATAGAGATGAAGAGGGTATTAAGTGATGAGCAGATAATGATTAGTTATTTCAAAAGTATAGAAGCCACTCTTCTTCCTAATACTAGAAAGTATAAGTATAAGCAGTATCACGCATATACCCAAATAACAAGGGTCTCTACCCCTCCTTGGCCCTCCTCTGATTGTGCCCATTCCTCACGGAATTAGGAATCCACAGGAACAAATAGATGTGGTCCATAGAGAGTCCATATCCGCAAGTCCCCTTCTTCCAGACCAGATTTTGGATACTTGGGAAACTAGAATTCCCACCCAGACTGTTCTGAGCCCACTTCCATTGGATTCCAAGGGAATCCAAGGGGCAATTGTTGGTGGGGAGGGAAGGGTTAGATGGAGTACGGCTATGGGGACCAGAGTGCCTAATGGTTACACGTAAGACTCTTTAAGGTGTGGAACAGAGCCAAGGGTAGAAAGAGAAGGGGGACAGGATCTGAGTCACATCTTGGTGCTGCAAATCCAAGGAGTCCAAGAGTTCTCAATTCAAAACTGGCCTTGAGAAAACAGATGTCTCAGGGTATAAGAATAGAACATGTTTTATTAGTTTGTTAGTTTCATTTATAACTTTGAAACACTTAGACTTATGGTACATGGACCTCCATCTATTTATGTCCCCTAAGACCCACAAATGTTAAAACCAGGCCTGATGATGAGACATAAATGCAAATAGGTACATATGCTCATGAGGCCAGGTTTACGTTGTGGCTGAAACACAAGGAACATGAAAGCATCAAGCCTATGTTCCAATCTCAATTCTGCAGCTTACAAGTTGAATGACCTTGTTCCTATTCTTTAAGCTCTCTGAATATGAGTTCCCTCGTTTCTAAAATTAGGATAATAATGCCTACCACAACAGATTTTTAAAAATCAAGATTAAATCAGTAAGTTGTTGTTTTTTTTTTTTATAGACATAAATACATGCAGGATGGTCTGTGATGGACCATAGCTACCTAATCTAGAGAAAGAGGAAAGGAGGGAAGGAGAGAGACAGAGAGACGGAGAAAGAGAGAGAAAAAATAGATCCTCAAGAAGTTGCTGGCAATATTTACTTTGTTTTTAAGATTTTTATTTATTTATTTGAGAAAGAAAGGGAGAATGAGCAGGGGAAGGGGGAGAGAGAGGGAGAGAGATCTCAAGCAGACTCCCCACTGAGCCCAGAGCCCCATGAGAGGCTCAATCCCAGGACCCCAAGATCAAGACCTGAGCTGAAGTCAGACTCTTAACCCACTGGGCCACACAGGTGCCGCACTGATATTTTCAAAGTCTATCTTGTGTGTAAGCAGTTAATCTTTCTTTTTAAGAATTTTCTGGTGGACTTTATCTACTCAGAGACACAAAGTTTCTCCTGACTAATACATATTAACTCTTCATATTTCCACTTTAGAATATCAAATCACTCTTCCCATTTTAGAGATCCATGGAAATCTATCTTTTTCTCTCAAGCACCAGAAAATTCTGTGATGGATTTTACACCCCAGTTTACTTGCTTATTATTATTTCATGTACAGAGAAATAATCAAATAAAATTTATACAGATTTTCACACTCAGCCTAAATCGAATAGTTTTTCTTAAATACAGGTATTTTATAAATATTTTAGACTATTATTTACCATTTTAGTGGACTCTTGCCATCACATGACAGAGCATTGTCTTCATTTACAGTATGCAGCTTAAGGCCCCCTTCTCTCTCTGACAAGAGCCACCTACATTTTCCAAGGCTTGATCTGAAATGTTACTTATAGCCTCACCTATTTCTGTTCCACACACTTAAAAGACAAGAAATTCTATCTTCCCTCCTCACTTATCCACTTGACTAAGATGCATGCACTCTTCTACTTGTTCATTTGTCCATAAACTTCACTCTATCTAGCTTATAGGTTAGTTGTGGTGGGTGTACTGAGCTTGCCTAGTTACACTAAGAACTGTATTTCACAATCTTTATTGCTGAATGGTTTCATGAACGCTGGCCCAAAGAGAAAACTGAGATTTTATTTTATTTTATTTTATTTATTTGAGAGAGACAGAGCATGTTACAAGCCAGAGGGGGGAGGGTCAGAGGCAATCTCAAGCAGACTCAGTGCTGAGCCCCGAGTGCTGGACTTGCTCCCACAACCCTGAGATCATGACCTGAGCCAAAATCATGAGGGGGTCACTTGACTCACTTGAACCACCCATGCGCCCTGAGAAAACTGAGATTTAAAAGGTGGAATCTTCTCAATGATAATAAAATAGTGGAAGTTATTACTGACATTTCTACTAATGTAGATATAGATTGTCCAAACAATCCAGTGGATTTAATAGGGAAGGTATCTAAAATATCTACATTTATGCAAGAAATCAGGGTTCTCAGTGTATTTTAGCTTCCCAAACCATATGTTTACAAGTAGAAGTTCCCAATATTATATAGTCTCTACCAAACCATGGTCCTATCTGGGGTTTTATAGAAATAGCATGTAGTAATCCATTTAGGGAAACAGTGGAAGAGATGGGCATGGTACCTACACTGAAGGCAGTTTTGAAAGAAAGCTTTCAATCTGTGATCCAGTGAAAGGCAGATACCAGAGATTTCTGTGTAGGTTTATGCCTCTAATATGTGAGTAATAATTACTAAAATTATCATGAATATTCAACTTATTATTGTTGGGAGAGTTACCTACTATTAATGCCACATAAAGTGAAATCAAGGCACTTTGTGAAAAATTAAATGTACTAAATATCAGTGTGGTCTTTGCCTAGCCTGAATCTTGTTGTTTACATAGATGAGAACAAGAAATTCCCCATATTAAAGTCTGATTATTAAAATAACCCATTAAAATAAGAAAACTTTCCACATTAATAAATACCATCATTTTATGCTATAAACTAAGAATTGTCTGTAGAAGGCCCCTGACAGTAAATTAATTAAATCTCTGTTCCATTATGGTGTCAGCTAATTTGGAAACTCATTATTTATTTGGCACTAATTTAGCCTAGCAAATTAATTAGAAAAAGCATGGGAAAATAGATGATTCAACATGAAAGTCCAAATCAAGACAAAGAGGCAAGATCAAAGAATTTATTTAGTGAAGAGGGATAGTTACATCATTTTCAGAAGGGCCTTCTCTCTTCCCAAAAACACGTAACAGTGCAGAGAAGCTGCTCACAAGTGGAATTAGGAATCCAGAATCAGGAATTGTCTTTAAGAAAAACAGTTCCTCCTGTGCAAGGGTTGTCTACAAAAGGCCACCCTGCACAGCGTGTTCACAGAGCTCTTCCTGACTTCAGCCTTCTTCATGGTCAGTAGAGGATTCATGGTACAATTGCACTGGTCAGCAATCTCTAACCCTGGCCATATTGGTATTAGAAATGTGGTCTCTGCCAGGATTTGAAAAGAAAGAACCTGTTTGTAGCTGGAGAGACATTATTTTTGTGGGTACAAAAAAGGTGGTCTGGTGGGACACAGTAGCTTCCTATACTTCCAGATAGTGTTACCTGAATAGAATAATGGTTGAGGCAAAGAATCTTCCTGCCTTCCTCAAGGGTTAAGTTTAGCCCAGGAAAATTAGTAAGAAAAAGGTGTCTAGTTCATCCCCTTTGTCAATGTGGTTGGTAACATTTCACTGGAATTTGGAATGTTTTCTTCTCTTGAATCTAGAAGTTTGCCAGGCTTTAACTTTTTATGGACCTTCATGAGAATGGTGAGTTAAACACTGCAAATATGCAGCATGATCATTCAGAAGTCTATGAACTAAAATTTTATTCAATCACAAAAGACATGTTAAATACTTATTAGATAAGAATCACTGGGCTGTATGCTCCTCTCACTCAATGGGGAACTAAATGCATTAGTGAATATATAATTAGAAATTCTGTTAAATAATTATAAAGGAACATGCAAGAGTGTGATGAAATGTGGGGAACTTAATTTAGATTGAGGAGTTAGGGAATCCCTCACTCAAGAAATTACATTTAAGTTGAGACTTGTAAGAAGAAACAGGAATTGCCCCAGATGTGGAAGATAAAGAAGAGATGTTTAAAGGAGAAAAAAGCTGTGTGAAGGCTTTGAGGCAGTTTTGAGAATATTTTTATAAATTCCAATGAATGAGATGAGAAATGGAAGTGGAGCCATGGTCCAGGCTGGATCAAGAAGGTTTGGGAGTGATGTTAACACTTAGTATTTTATCCTCAGGGCAGTGAAAAATGATCAACTATTCTAAGGGAGAAAAATGACATGACCAAGTTAACTGGCCTAAAAAGTCATGTTGGCTACTGCCAACTGGGAAAAATAAAATAGAGAAAAGGCAAATCTAAGTATTCAATTCAACAGTCACCTCAGGCCTCAGGTGATCATAACAGCCTTTTCCTCAGATGCTTTTTTGGTGTCAGTATTTCACTTTTCCTCGTATTTTAACATATGGTTTTTCTCTAGTTGTGGTACATGGTTTTCTAGCAAGAAAGGATCTGGAAGGACTATTCAACTATAGCCAGCTACATCTAGGTCTTGGCAATTTCATAAGCACCACTTTGATGTGAAGAGGTATCTCCTGGAAGAAAGGTGTATTTGCTTCTCTGAGGAAGCAAAGACCTAGTGATGATGTTCTGTGTTCTTTCTTATGATAAAACACTGCAGTGAGCACATAATCACACATTCATAGACTGAATTTGTACCAAGAAAATAACTTTCTTTTCTGTTGGAAAAAAACACAGCAACAAGTTAGAGTCCAAGAAACAATTTCCTATAGTGATGGACTACCTTCCATCTACCTTCTTTTACTCCTGGTGCCCATGATCCTAAGGTCTACCCAACTGCTTGCATAGGATTGAGCCAATTAATGAGAACTCTTGTGTTTTTACTGAAGGGAAAACATAAACCTCATTACCTTAGGATTCTCAGCTGGAATTTCTTTCAGTTCTTTGCTTTCTATCTAAAAACCAGATTCAGATCCATATATGGAATATCAAAAACTGCTTTAAATAAAGAGAGGAGAAAAGAAATTTCTTTAGTAAGATGACACTTAAATTAACACCTTTAAATTGTCTCTTGGTGTTCATTGGTGCCCCTAATTTTATATTTAATCATGTTCATGACCCCTTATTAAGAAGTCATTAATGACTCCTGGTTAATGAAAACTTAGTAAGTTATCATTAAGAATGTGGACATGGAAGGGGAAAATTGTATGTAATTGCAATAAATGAAAACATTGTTTCCCCTTTTCTCTCTGCATTTCTCTCTCATATAGGGTCTGCAGTAACTAAAAGTATAGATTCCTTAGATACTGGCTGGTTTCCCAGAGATTCTTGGGCACTGATACTTTTTCCTCTGATTAATTTTAGAAATAGTATCTGATACTAAAACTATTCAGAATGTTTTGGATTGAGGTTTGTTTTTGGTTTGGGTTTTTTGTTTTTCAGAAAAGAAACATGGAACAAGAAAAAGCGTGATATACCCACCATCCTGAATCCAAATCTCATGATGAAATATAGTGAAGAAGGTTCTCAATTGTTTTGTTGTTGTTCTCAGAAATCCTTCTCACTCTTGAAAAATATTGAGGACCTCCAAGAACAGTTTTTATAGAAGCTTTATCTATTGGTATTTTCTGTATTGGATATTAAGACAGAATTTTTAGAAAATACTTATTTAGTCATTTGTTTGAGAAACAGACCCAATACATGCTAACATAAATAATCAATTTTTATTAAAAATCTATCACTTGAAACAAAAAATCTCAAATAGAATGACATTATTTTACATTATTTACAAGTCTCTTTAATGTCTGAATTGAGAGAAGATAGCTGAATTGTCATATCCACTCTACATTAAATCTGTCATGATGTATTGTTTATGTTAAAATAGATAAAAAATCTAGCTTCAAAAAATACACAAAATGGGAGGAATATTTCAACAGCCTTTTCAGATAACTTTGTATATCCTTAAAACTACATAAAACCTTAATAAGTGACTATGGATATGTAAATCATATAAACATCACTTATCCCCCCAGTAGAAGATAATACTAGAGATCTCTAAAATGAAAGAGAATTCAGAATGTTACTCAGTGGTATTCTCTGCTGAAAACTCTCAAAGGACTACCCATGGCTTCAATAGTGTTCACTGAGAAGATAAAGGACACATTTCCCAACATCCCACATCACATGCAAGTCCAACTGTTACCTAAATTCTGCCTCCTTCTCCATATGTGTCCCTTAATATTACACAGGCCTTCCAACATATGCAATAGCAAACTCCTTCTGGCTGTCTCTTCTCCCCATCCCAACACCATCTACTTCTCACCTACAATCATACCATCTCCCCTTTATGTAGAGGTAATTCTTGATCAACCTTTAACATAAAAGAACATCATCTGCCATGGTTCTTCAAGTCTCTGTTAAGATTTACTCTCCTCGGGCGCCTGAATGGCTCAGTGGGTTAAAGCCTCTGCCTTCGGCTCAGGTCACGATCCCAGGGTTTTGGGATCCAGCCCCGCATTGGGCTCCCTGCTCAGCAGGGAGCCTGCTCCCCCCACCCCCTGCCTGCCTCTCTGCCTACTTGTGATCTCTATCAAATAAATAAATGAAATCTTAAAAAAAAAAAAAGATTTACTCTCCTCCATTATATCTCAACAGCCATCTGCCATTAAACTTACTATTTACCCTACTGCCTTCCAATTAGTCATTTATCTGGTTTTCTCTGCCACTAAAACATGAATGTCTTGATGACAGGGAATGTGTGATATGAATATATACACTCTAATGCCTCGAACAGAGTTTGGCACATGCTAGGCACAAAAAAAGTTTGTGAAAACAATGCACATTTTTCCTATTTTAAAATTTGTTTTTAGCACTCACATTTGACGGAATCTGTACACTGCCCTCCTAAAATGACAAGTGTTTTTCACAAACAGGAACTAAATGATTCCAGAAACAAATCACCCAGTGTAGACAGCTGCAAATTTAAAGTACTTGTCAGTAAATGCCATAGCACTGTCCTGGTTGTTTTTCTTTCAGAAATGACTTTCTGACATAAAATGATCAACACCTCAGCCTGCAGCTTCGTGCAGTCCAGAAGCAAATGATTCATACTTCTTGTTATTATATTAATGCATAGGGAGAGCAATAAAAATTCTGAGAAGCCATAATATAGTCACAACATCATAACTTTCTCTCATTACCCAGAAGTCAATGGATCATTACTCCTGATATGTATTGATTCAGGCTGACAGTATAGGGAGTTCACATTCACTGTCCCTCATATTCTTTAGGTCAAATAACTGTCATAACCACCGTAATGCATTCACCTATGGAAGTACACGAGACTCTGTGTAAACACTGTACAGTTTGCTCCAGCCTGATTAGGTACGTGCATTGTCCAAGGTGCTGAGGGTGGAAAGAAATGAGGGGCTTGCCTAGAGCCCCAGTTTTCCACACACTGTGCTAAGCACTTTACACTTAAACACTATGTCATTTAGTCTTCACCAAAAAAAATGTGAAGGAGTAGGTATTATTATCCTTATTTTATAGATTAGAAATTTAAGGTTCTGCATGGTTGATCTTGAATATCAGTGATATGATGGGGGCACAAATATCCCTAAGCACCTGCCTCGTCCTCAACCCTCACCTGCCCCTGTGGTTGGAGGCTGCTCCTGATCATCTCCACCTGCTAATCTCTCTGCAGAACTCACCATTCCTAATGCTGTACTGCCAGAGGCGCAAGACAAAGGACTTGCCTGATGCTCTGTTCTCATCAAATCATATGATCATTTTAATAGATGCAGAAAAGGCATTTGAAAAAGTACAACATCCATTCATGATTTTAAAAAAACCCATCAATAAAATAGTCTAGAGGGAACATACCTCAGTATAATAAAGGCCTTATATTAAAAAATAAATAAATAAACACAGTGAACATCACACTCAATGTGAAAAAACTAAGAGCTTTTCCCCTAAGGTCAGGAACAAGACAAGGATGTTCCTTCTCACCACTTTTATTCAACATCGTACTGGAAGTCTTAGCCACAGCAATCAGACAACGAAAAGAAATAAAAGGCATCCAAATTGGTGAAGAAAAGTAAAACTTTCACTATTTGCAAATGACATGATAATATGTACAGAACACTGGGGGCACCTGGGTGGCTCAGTGGGTTAAAGTCTCTGCCTTCAACTTAGGTCATGATCCCAGGGTCCTGGGATCGAGCCCCGCATCAGGCTCTCTGCTCAGCAGGGAGCCTGCTTCCCCCTCTCTCTGCCTGCCTCTCTGTCTACTTGTGATCTCTGTCTGTCAAATAAGTAAATAAAATCTTTAAAAAAGAACTGTAAAGATTCCACCAAAAAACAGTGTTTTTTGAACTAATAAGTGAATTCAGTAAAGCCGGATACAAAGTCAATGCATAGTATTCCATTGCATTTCTATACACTAATAATGAAGCAACAGAGAGAGAAATTAAGAAAACAATCCCGTTTACAATGGCACCGAGAATAATAAAATACATAGGAATAAACTTAACCAAAGAAGTGAAAGACCTGTACTCTGAAAACTATAAAACACTGATGAAAGAAATTGAAGATGACACAAAGAAATGCAAAGACATTCCATGCTCATGGCTTGGAAGAACAAATATAGTGAAAATGTCCATATCACTCAAAACAAACTGCACATTTATATAATCCTTATCAAAATGCCAATGGCACTTTTCATGGAACAAGAAAAACAACAACAACAACAACAAAACTCCTAGAAGTTTTATAAGATCACAAAAGACTCCAAATAGTCAAAGCAACATTGAGAAAGAAAAACAAAACTCGATGTATGACAATCCCAGACTTCAAGTTATATTATAAAGCTGTAGTAATCAAAACAGTACGGTACTGGCACAAAAACAGACATATAGACGAACAGAATAAAAAAATCACAATTATATGGTCAAGTAATCTTCAAAAAAGGCAGAAAGAGTATATAATCAGAAAGAAATTGTCTTTTAAACAAATGGTAGGGGCGCCTGGGTGGCTCGGTAGGTTAAAACCTCTGCCTTCGGCTCAGGTCGTGATCCCAGAGTCCTGGGATTGAGCCCGGCATCGGCATCGGGCTCTCTGCTCGGCAGGGAGCCTGCTTCCTCCTCTCTCTCTGACTGCCTCTCTGCCTACTTGTGATCTGTCCGTCAAAAAAAAAAAAAATCTTTAAACAAATGGTATTGGGAGAACTGGACAGCTACATACAAAAGAATGAAACTAGACCACTTTCTTATACCATACATAAAATAAACTCAAAATGGATTAAAGACCTAAATGTGAGACCCGAAACCATAAAAATCCTAGAAGACAGCAGAGGTAGTAATGTTTTAGATATCAGCTGTAGCAACATTTTTCTAGATATGTCTCCCAAGACAAGGTAACTAAAAGTAAAAATAAACTACAGGGACTACATTAAAATAAAGAGCTTCTGTACAGCAAAGGAAACAACTGAAGGCAACCTACTGAATGGGAGGAGATACTTGCAAATGACATGTCAGTAAGGGGTTAGTATCCAAAATATATAAAGAACTGATACAACTCAACACCCAAAAAACAAACAATCTAATTTAAAAATGAGCAGAAGGTATGAATAGACATTTTTCCAAAGAAGACATTCAGATGGCCAAGAGATACATGAAAAATGTTCAACATCACTCATCATCAGGGAAATGCAAATCAAAGCTATACTGAGATCCCATCTCATACCTGTCTGTATGGCTAAAATAAAAAACACAAGAACCAACAGGTGCTGGCAAAGATATGGAGAAAAATTAACCCTTTTGCACTAATGGTGGGAATGCAAACTGGTGCAACCACTGTGGAAAACAGTATGTGGGTTCCTGAAAAACTAAAAATAGAACTCTTCCACCATTCAGTAATCACATTATGGGGTATTTACCCAAAAGATACAAAAACACTAATTCAAAGGGATACATGCACCACTATATTTATAGCAGCATTATTTACAATAGCCAAATTATGGAAGCAACCCAAACGTCTATTGATAGATGAATAGATAAAGAGGAAGTGGTACATATAGACAATGGAGTATTATTTATCCATGAAAAAGAAAAAATCTTGCTATATGAAATGACATGGGTGGATCTAAAGAGTATATGTTAAGTGAAATAGTCAGAAAAAGACAAATACCATACGCCTTCACTCATATCTGGAATTTGAAAAAACAAAGCAAACAAAGGAAACAAGCAAAGGGGAAAAAAGAGAATGAAAAAAACCAAGAAACAGACTCTTAACTATAGAGAACAAACTGATGTTTACTAGAAAGGAGCAGGGTGGGGGGAAGGGTGAGATAGGTGTAGGGATCAAGAGTACCCTTATCATCACCCTCATCAGTAATGTAAAGGATCGGTGAATCACTAAATTGTACACCTGAAACTAATATAACACTATTTGAACTAATGAAGTTAAAATTTAAATTAAAAATAAATAAATAAATAAGCTCACCACAATCATCATCACTGCTATGGTGTTGATTCTAGAGCTCTCCAAACACCCTTTTTCTTTGGCTGCTCCAGAAGGTGAAGGGCCAGCATGGAAATGATACCCAAGCATGTGCAGGATATCCAGCTATCTCTAAGAGCCCTGAACTACATATGCATGAATATAACAATACCTGTTTAGTAATATAAAGTCCTTAATAGGACTTCAGATGTTTATGCCGAGTTAGAGGTCATAGGACATGAATTAACAACTTGGGCTTTCCTCCCTTCTCTATCTTCTTCCTAATGCTATTCTCTTGTACTTGTGGCCTTCACATCACCCACCTTACACCATCCCTTGTTAACTTGCTGTAGTATCTCCTTCACAAGGAATAGCACTTGGACCTTACCTGAGAACTCCAGGTAACTGTGACAATACCATCACATGCCCCACCTTTTTTCCGTTTCAGAAAACACAGAGCTTTCTCTTCCTCCCATTCCATGCCTTTGTTCCATCTTGTTTTCTCTTATTTCCTGGCTTATTTATACCCAGCCATTATCAGAAATCTCAGACAGTCTGGGCTAATCAATTCATGTTCCTTTTATAAACACAGAACTAATAAACCAGAAGCTACAGTCTTCCTGTTGTAGTTCCTTTCCTCTGTGAAAAGAAAACCTTATCTCTTTATCCAGTAATTGGCTAGCACATCCCTATGACCTATAGCAGAAACCAAAGCTTCTCCAGCCACATAAACAGTCTGCCAAGTCAGGAGTGCACAACTATGTCTTGAATTCTTTTTCTGCTAGTGTTTGGGAGAAAAGACACCCCAAAGACCATATTACTCAAAGTACCTGATAAAATGTGCAGTGCCACACTGGCAGAAGTCTGGTTCTGTGAAGAGTAAACTCTGGTTGTATCCTTTCAGATTGAACTCTTGTGTGTCAACCAAAGAGTATGTGGGCATATCAGGGCTTTCATAAGATAGAGTCACAAGTAGTTGGGAACCTTTACAATATAAAAAAAATTGACAACTGTAAAGAGTGTTCTCCGGGCAGATAACGAAATTCAACTAAGTAACTGGAGAGTGAAACTGATTGTGTCCTCCTTGTGAAGTGAATTAAACTGATGACTATTAAAATACTCTTGTACTATAGCGAGACACCATTGTCTATCTATTTCTCTCTGACAAAAATAGAATTCACTTTCCTAAGTCATCCACTAAAATACCTTTCTTTTGTTTGATTGGTTTTTTGATGTATTTTTTAAAGATTTTATTTATTTATTTGAGAGAGAAAGGGTAAGCAAGAGGGAGACAGAATCTGAAGCAGACTCTACACTGAGCACAAAGCCCAATGTGAGGCTTGATCCCACAATCAGAGGATCATGACCTGAGCCAAAATCGAGAATCAGATGCTTAATATACTGAGCCACCCAGGTACTCCTCTTTGTTTGTTAGGATATATGCACAGGTGCTTTGAACTTTCCTGTTCTTTTTGCCATAGAGGTTGGAGATGCCTGAGAAATACAATACCCGACCAGTAAACTATGTGATGTCCTTGGACAATGGCTCCATTTTTATTTGCAGGACAATGGAATCAGTACCTTGCATTTATGAGTTAAATATGAAGGTTTATTGCAAAGCTAAACAGGGCCAATTAACTACTGTATGTACATATCTAGACTGAATGACTTTACAAGAAGCTTGTGTATTCTACAGTATACATTCTACAGTATAAAGTTTGTCTCTGACTTGAGTTGCCACGGTTATTGTAAATGATAACTCATCAAAATACATGGGTTGGTTCAAAGCAACATGTTTACTATACTGCACATACTTACCATTTCTGTTGAAGCTATCCTAGAGTCCTATGACATCAACGCTTCCAAGTACACAGAATTTGGCATATAAAATGAATCTCTTATAAGCTGCTATGTGTAAATGTGTGACTAGAGCTACATCCAGGTGGATCAGAATTGATGGCCAAAATACCTAATCCTGTCTGTTATGATTTAGTCACTATCTCAAGGATAAAAGTGTTTGGCCATGAGTCAAAGAAGGTAATACCAAATAAAACGGAAGGTCAGCTAGGCTGGGTACTTAACTCGCATTCTACTTCCTTCCTACCCACTCTTGTGTTTGTCTTATCTCATATACAACTAATCTTCCAGATCAAATAAAAACCTGCAGATGGAAGCAATATAAAATGTAGACTCAGGTGCTCTTATTGAAAGAGCAAGTCCTTGTGAATGGGACCACTGGAATAATAATGGTATTTGGAGCATGCCAGGTAATCTTCTAAGTCTTTTCCTTAGAGTAATTAATTTACTCTTTGCAACAGCCCTATAACATAGATATTTATTAATATACATATTATATAAGTATATATTATATTATTATTTTATGACCATTTTAAAAAGGAGGATACCGAAGCAAAGAGAAGTTAAGTGGCCCATCCAAGGTCACACATTGGGCAAGTGATAGATGTAGTCTAGTCTTCAAGTTCACGGAAATTTGGCCCTCAAAATCTGAGCACACAATCATTATGCTGCATGTCTCTTAACATAAGAAGCAGTTTCTGTCCACAAATAATTCCCCTTTAGTTTAGATAACTATCTAATAGGAGAGCAGAGAAGAACTCAAAGAAGAACCAAACTAAGAGTATAAATAACCAGTATTTTAAAAGCCATTTTATCCTCTTCAAAAGCCTTTCAAATATAGAAACTTACTTGCTTTTTTTTAAACATCTTTTCTACAAGTTCCTAAAGGACTTAAGATTTATTCACTGCCACAAAATAGTTTACTTCTGCAACACTAAATAACATAATCAGCATCTTCATCTTAACATCATGTTCCCTGGGAAGATGAGAACAACACTACTGAAAATGACACAAAAGAATTTTACAGTAGCTTGCATTTCAGTTCTCATAATTGTGAGCACCCTGTCTACATATTGTCATCTACTCACTTTGTGACCCATAGTCTGGAACTGGGGATGACTAGCCCACGTGTGGGGAGTGAGGGATGGTAAGCTGTAGAAGACTCAAGTAAATAGAATCACTGAGAGGAGAACCAAAGTAGAAAGAAAATATGCCCAGGAGGTTAAAAAGTGGGAGAATTTCACAATGTAAAAGACAAGCTCTCATGGCACATGGATTAGCAGAGAGAAAAAGAGCTGAACAGAGTCCATGGAGAACTAGACAAACATCTGGAAGGTCAAGACACTGTGGAAAGAGAATTCTTCAGACTTCTACTTGTTCAGTCAAATACCAGTCCAGATGTGGCTGTAATGGTATTTTTTAGATGTGAATAAAATTTAGATCAGTAGATTTTTGAGTAAAGCAAATTACCCTCCATAGTGTGGGTGGGCCTCATTTGATCAGCTGAAGACTCAAGAGCATAAGTGGGAGATTTACAGAAGGAATTTGCCTCAAGACTGCCACACAGAAACCCTGCCTGAGTTTCCAGCCCCCTACCTTGTGGAATTCAGATTCAAGACTTCAACATCTCCTTTTATCCTGAATTTCCAAGTCTGTCAGATTGCCTTCACACTTACCATCCCCCATAATCACATGAGCCAATTCCTTAAATCAGTCTTTTTCTTTCTCTGTCTCAAAAGATAAATAAATAGGGAGAGAGATCCTACTGGTTCTGTTTCTCTAGAGAACACTGACTGATACACTGATTAAATTTCATGATCCCACAGATGGTATTTAACTTTTCTGAGCCTCAGTTTCCTTATTTTATAAGACAGACATAATTACACATAGTTTACATAGGGTTATGATAGGTACCTATGGTAGTCTCTAGCACAAGTAACAATAGATGTTACTGTTTTAATGTAACTCCATCAGTGCTTTGGTGATCTATTTGAGTTTTTTTTTTTTTTTTTATCCAAGTGGTTTAAACCAGAAGGATATTTTCAGTATTTTAAAACTCTACTTATTTTTCCATATGAAATCTATTTTTTTAGTTCACTTTAATTCAGCAAGCAATTCAAATGGTCATCTCTTCCATGTCCGCCCTGTGGCAGCAGATGGTACAAACGTGCATAAAGTAAATGTCTAGCAGAGAGGACAGACGTGGATATAAACGAATAAATCTCTATCCTACAATTCCATGAGAAGGAAGAGAGGGGCATTTCAATCCTGTGAGAGTTCAGAGAGTAGTCGAGGGGAAGAAGCATTAGGAAAAGCTACAGAAAAGAGACACTATTTGAACTGGATTCTAAAAGAGGAGTTAAAACAGGCTGCGCACATAGGGCGGGGTGTGGTTATGGTGGTGGTAAGCAAGGGCAGGAGGAAAACACTATTCTCCACTCACTGTTAACAGAAAACAGGCCTCAACAGGCCCTATGACAGGACAGCTCCATTCCCTCCAACTTGCTAATTAAAAGCCCATCTTGTGTTCATACTGCAGATACATGGACAGGACGGAAACAGGCAGGCAAAGGCTTAAACCCCCAGGGAATTCATCAGTAGAGAGGAGCTAAGATTTTACCTTTTATTTGGTTTAAGTTGTCAGACTAAGGTACCTGGAATGTTAGACTCGTGGGGATATTTAGACAAACAAGAGCCCAGGGCTGCGGCAATCACTGAAATGCCCTTTGGAGGGCTGACGGAGTGACAGCAGGTTGCCTGGTTGAAAAAGACCCACAGAAAAGCTGGAGGTGTTATTAAGCTTCCCCAGAAAGCCGTTTGAAACAGTCCAGTGCATTTCAAAGCCTCTAGAATGGAATAAAAATAAAGAGTACTGTAATTTAAATGTTAATATCTCATCAAGTTTTATCTGCAGGGAAAAGGGGGAGCAGCAGCTCTGGAGTCTCTTTCGGAAGCAGATAATGTAGCAATAAACAGCTGGCTGCCCTCAACTCAGGCATTTTATGCTGCCTTTGTGATCCGTCTTCCCTGCCACGTGGTAACATGAAATCAGAAGCGGCAGGCTTGGGGGCACTCTGGGCTGAGGCCAAATCACAACGTGGAAAGAAACATGGCTTTTTCAAAGAGGAGCAATGCTTCTCCAGTGCCCCGGGGGCAGCTGGTCTGGTGAGGCTGGACAAGGACATCCAGGCGTTTCCTGGCAACAGGTGACGTAATGAAGCTGTTACCACCCTCCGTGTGGGTTAATGAAATCCTCAGGGCGCCCCTGAGGATTAAGATGCTTCTCAAAGAGGCATATTAAGGAGGATCCATGATGGCAGAGCAACTAGGTTGCCGCTGTGAGGGTGAAAAGCATGAAAGCTTCATCAGAGTTTGACCTCGTCATATCAGAACCATTTGCAGGATGGCAGGCAGGGAGGCAGAGAAGGTGCGAGGAGTAGGGGTACTGCTGCTCTAAGGGCGCTGTGCGTACAGTAGTGTTTTATTAGCATTACTGGTGCTACCACTAGGACTGTTGATTCAGTTCTTGCAAGGGTTCAGAGCAGGCCAGGACTGGTTTGAAGCATTTCACCTGGATTACCTCCTTGAAGGTTAATCATATGACTGAAATACAAACAATACTGCAGTACTCTTATTTACCACATTTTTCAGATGAGGAAACTAAGACCTAAAGATGTTAAGAATGCCCAAGCTAATGAACAGTGGAATCAGAATTTGAACTGGGGCCATCAGGCCTCACAGACAGAGCTGTTACTACTATTACTAATCCCTGCCTCCTCGCTCCCAGGCAGGAGGGCAATAGGTCCGTGAGCTGGGTACATTAGAATAGAAATATCTATCCTCAAATCTCCTCTAAATTCTTCTAAAAATGTATCTCCTATCTAATTTCTGACATTAATGCTGCTTTAGTAAGGAACAAAATCTTTCACTTCCTAGGTAGAGCTAAAACCTCAGGGGGCATTTACATAGTGACTAAATTTAAACTAACATGTCAACAACCAGGGGAGAATTGGATGTCTGAGAGGCTTCCTCTGGACACTAAATGGCTGGTATTGGCAAAGGAACAAGTAACGGGGGCTGGAGTTAGCAAAAATGAACTTACTGCTTAATTTACAATATTGTTAGTGCTTACCAGAGCACCCTCTTAAAGTTCTGCTCTATTTTTTTCACATTATCTATATTATGCTACAAGCCTTCAGATACGTATTCACAGCAATGCCTTATGGTCATAAAGTGCCGTACCCTTCCCCAACTGTAGATTATCAGGGTAGGGCAATACAGATATTTTTTACTTTCACAGAGAAATGTCAAATGGTGCGGTCCAAATCACCTCTAGAATCGTATCAGTCTCCTCTGTTTCTGAGTTCCTATTTTATGTATGCTTTATAGGAACCATGTTGGTGTCTAATAATGTACTGTTTTGAACCATATTGTCATTTTTTAACGTTTGATGTCCCTGTCTTCCCATCTAGGAGGCCTGAGTGTTCATTACATTTTTTTAATACTCTCTTCCCTGTTTAGCAAAAGTATGTATCCAATCTATCACTCAACAAATTTTTCCTAAGATATTACAAAATGTCTTATTTAATCTATCAAGATATCCCACAGTGCTAGATTTCTTTGTATCGGACTTTCCTGGCATTCTCAGAATCATATTTTCTGGAAAAGCTTACAGAACAGGAGATTAACTGGGTTCTTTGCAAAGCTTAAGAGAAATTACCGATCTACATATTTTAGGTATTTGGGGGAAAAGGGCATTAGACTTTATAGAATATTTTTATTTTTCTCCCAAATTACAAATCTACTGAGATTTTCTACTTCTTGAGTCAGTGTAATAGTTTATATTATTTGTGCTTTTTAGGCTTTCAAATTTATGAAACGAAACTTGAAATTGGGAAAGACATACTACCTTTTTAACTGACTTTTCATATGTATTAATTTTTTTTTTTAAGATTTTATTTATTCATTTGTCAGAGAGAGTGAGCACAGGCAGACAGAGAGGCAGGCAGAGGCAGAAGGAGAAGCAGGCTCCCTGCTGAGCAAGGAGCCCGATGTGGGACTCAATCCCAGGACCCTGGGATCATGACCCGAGCCGAAGGCAGCCACTTAACCAACTGAGCCACCCAGGCGTCCCTCATATGTATTAATTTTTATTCTTAATATATTTGTGCTTTTCCCTCCACATATTTAATGATTTGTTAATTGATCTTTGCTTCATGCACATTCACAATAACTTAATGCTCAGGAATACACCGGGCTTTTACATTTAGCATTAGCTAAATGTACCCGATGCATAGATAGGCATCTATCAAGTATCTCTAGAATGGTTAGTAGTAAATATGGGTAACCTCTCAGAATGGCAAAAGCAAGCTTCCCCCATCTGGTGGAATCCTGACTTGTGCAGGGAATGGATCAGCCATGAGGGGGTGGAAAACAATTATGGGCCCTGAGAATTCTGGAAGTAAATTGTTTCCTACTTTATAGAACTCTTCCTCAGTTTCCACATCCTAATGTTTTTATAGAAACTTTACACTTCTTAACCATATCAACTGGCATCTTTCTGTCAATCAAATCACAGCTCTATATACCTGCCGACTCAGTGTCCCATGCACTCACGTTTGCTCTCTCTCCCTCTCTCCCACCAACTCCCTCTCCCTTATACACACACACATATGCATGCATGCACGCACGCGCGCGTGCGCAAACACACACACGCATTGTGTTAACTCAGGGTGCTGTAACAAGATAACACAGATTGGGTGGCTTAAACAACAGAAATTAGTCCTCTCAAAGTTTCTCAGTTTTCTGAAGGCTAGAAGTCCAAGATCAAGGTGCCAACAATGTTGGTTTCTGCGGAGACCTCTGTTTCAGCTTGTAGGTGGTGCCTTCTCACTGTCTTCACCTGGCCTTTTCTCTGTGTGCTAAGTACTATCAGATTAGGGCCTCCCCTTTATGATTTAATTAAACTTAATTGCCTCCTTAAAAATCTGTATGTGTACAGTCACAGTGGGGAGGTGGGCATGGTTAGGGGTTCAACATAGGAATGTTGAGGGGACAAAATTCAGTCCATTACACACATTCATGTGTACGTACAAACTGCTTTGCTGTGCTATGGTGTGAAATCACCATTGTTATCAGCCATAGCAGAGAAGTTAATAAAGTCCCAGTGCTCAACAAATACATTTCAATTTGGTCTCTCTCTGTGTTAATGATCAAGATTCCTTTTTGGAACTAGAAAGAGGTGTACCCTAAAATGCCTAGATAACACAATTTTGATGAACCATCTACTCTTTTTTTTTTAATTTTTTTATTTTTTATAAACATATAATGTATTATTAGCCCCAGGGGTACAGGTCTGTGAATCGCGCCAGATTTACATACTTCACAGCACTCACCATAGCACATACCCTCCCCAATGTCCATAACCCCACCACCCTCTCCCTCCCCCCTCCCCCCGGCCCCCCTCAGTTTGTTTTGTGACACTAAGAGTCTCTTATGGTTTGTCTCCCTCCCAATCCCATCTTGTTTCATTTACTCTTTTCCTACCCCCCCAAACCCCCCACCGTTGCATCTCCACTTCCTCATATCAGGGAGATCATATAATAGTTGTCTTTCTCCGACTGACTTATTTCGCTAAGCATAATGCCCTCTAGTCCAATCCACGTTGTCGCAAATGAATTATCTACTCTTAAAGAGGATCTCTGTATGTTGCATATGATTATGCAACATATGTATGTTCCATATGATTATATGGAAGTATTCTTAAGACAATTAAGACATTCTTAAGTATTCTTAAGACAATTTGTGGGTTTACAGGTAAAATTTGTTATACCACAAATAGCCACAAATAGTGACTTTAACTTACATCATCTATTCCTTAGGGATTACTTTCATGACAATAATTATAATATCTACGTATAACCAATTCAAAACAAATTGTTTTGACTTTCTTTCAGGGCTTTTAGGTCAAGAACAATGTAATTTTATCATGCTACTGATGAATTAAAAAGAGGATCAGAGGGTTAATGTCTCTCAAGAATTTAACTTAATAATTTTCTAATGTGGAACCACGAGAATATGTGCCCTGAGCACTAGTGTCTGAGAATAGCAGGAGATAAAGAATTTAAGAAAAGAAAATAAGTTTTATCAGTCTGATACTGCAAGCTTTCTGGATGAAAATGCCCTTTTGACATAACATCTCCCCAGATGAAAATTTCTTTACAGACAGAAAAATGAATGGTATTTCATTAAAAGTGGCATGTCTGACTCAGAGATTTATGTAAACTGCATTGGAAATGAGATACACACATATTTCTAAGATATATTAATTATGACAAATACAAAGCCGTTGTTTATGGCTTTTAACCAGCTAAAGGAGAGAAAGAAAAGCTGTTTGTGGAATATTTGCAAATAACTTCAAAAGTACTTGTGAAATAAGTCATTTTAATATTTGGCTTATCAGCAAAAGTCCTGAAGCTGATGGCATTTGGCTCACTAAATGTGGTAAGCAAAGACATTTTAACATGTTGCTAGAAGTATATTTTTTTCTCTGACTCAGTTAATCTTTCTGAGTTAACTTAATTATAGAGATGTAAACATCTCTACAGGTAAATCATTTCATAAACTATGTATGTTTAAACACAATTCCATAGCTCCACTGCCATGATTCATCCATCTATCCATTTATTACCCCTTACACAACTTTGAGTATTTGGATGCCCATATAAATAATTTTCATCCATCATCAGATCATTATACTTAGAGCATAGATGCAATGGATGATTGGCAAGGAAGAAGAATGAAAAGGTAAGCAAAAGTAAGATTTGTAAAATATTCCAAGCTGGTTAGACTTTATCCTGAGGATGCCGGGAGGCCATTAAAAAAATACTAAGGAGGGACACCTGGGTGGCTCAGTTGGGTAAGCATCCAACTTGATTTTGGCTCAGGTCATGATCTCAGGGTCCTGGGATCAAGCCCTGCATCAGGCTCTCTGCTCAGCAGGGAGTCTGCTTCTCCCTCTGCCCCTCCCCCTGCTCCTCACCTCCACTTGCACATGAACACACATGCTCTCTCTCTCTCTCTATCTCAAATAAATAAATAAAATCTTAAAGAGAAAAGAAAAGAAAAAAACTGAGCAAGGGAGTGATACAATCAGATTTATGTTTACAAAAAAATCACCTCAGCTGCTTCATGGGGGACTGGAAGGGAACAAGAATAGAATGGCAGAACAGGTAAGTGACCACATGTCTACGGCCATGTGATACCAGCTGGGACAAGTGTGGCAGTAAATGTAATTGGACAAAACGGCGAAGTAGAATCCAGTGGATGTGCTGGTTGATTAAATGTGTAGATTCATTGAGAAGAGCCAAAGATAGAGTTAAAGGGAATAAGCTTAGGGCACCTAGGCGTCTCAGTCGGTTAAGTGTTTGCCTTCGGCTCAGGTAATGATTTCAGAGACCTGGGATCAAGCCCTGCACTCGGCTCCCTGCTCAACTGGGAGTCTGCTTCTCCCTCTCCCTACTCATGTGCTCTCGCTTTCTCTCTCAAATAAATAAAATCTTTAAAAAAAAAAAAAGGAATAAGTTATATGGGAGGAAAGGCACTTCCTCCATCAAAGCAGGAAGGAGTAGGAAAAATCACCCATGGAGGCAGCTGGGTTTTTTTGTTTTGTTTTGTCTTGAAACACGTTCCACACCCAGTGTGGGGCCCAACAGAGGACTTGAATTCATGATCCCAAGATGAAGTGTCAGATGCTTAGCCAAATGAGCCACCCAAGTAGAGGCAGTCATTTTGAAGTTTTGCTACAAGAATATGAGGGGTTTCTTGATTACAGTCATGTTTGGGTAATGGAGGGAGAGGGGCCGGAGGCCTGGAATTCATGTAAACACACATATATATGAATCACGTATTTTTTAGATGTTTACACAATCAGAATCAAAGAGGTTCTAATCACATAAAACCAGAAAGATTTCTGACTAGCCTCAAGGATCTAACTGAGGTTAAAGACAAGACTAAAAGACTCGATCAAAATAAAATAGTTTATAGAGGTAAAAAGTAAGTCGAACAAAGATATGCAATGTGATTGCAAAGAACAAGGAAGCAAGGAGGAGTGTATTAATATCAGATGAAGTAGAATTACATTAAAAATTCAAACATAAGAGAGGAAGCTCTTCTAAATTTTCGAATAAAAGTTACCGTTCATAATCTAAAAATATAAAACGCTTTGATATATTTCCCCAACATGCTGCTAGGCGTAGCTTTCATGTTTTCATTCCGGGCAGCAAAATCACCAGCATTAATTAATCTTATAAATTTCATTCCTGCTAATTTATACATGTTGGCTATAAAAGATAGGTCATATTTAACATGAGTCATCTATTTTTTAGACTGTTTACACAATGAGAGCATAAAGATTTTAAAAAGTATAAATTGCCAAAGCATATGTGGAACTCTGAGACACCATAGAAAAAAATGTTAATAAAATGTTGGGAGTTCACAGCAATTAGCAAGAGAAATTATAATAGGAGAATGAAACTCTACCATAATGAGTATCAACTGAGAACAACGAAGAGAATAATTGGGAAAAAAAAAGGAAAAAAAAAGATAATACTACCTGTCCATATTATATGGGAAAGACTTGTAAGAGTTTACATGTTTATCCCACTAATCTTTAGAAAGTTTGTATAGGAGTTACTCCTGTCAATCCCCACTAACCAACTAAGGTTAACAAACTACTGACCAGTTACATAACTCACCAAGGAAACAGCTAAGATAGCTGAGCTAAAATTTGGACCCAGGCAATCTGTCTTCAGAGACAGGGCCCTAAATGTCTACAAGGTATTGGATTCACTTACAGTGAGTGTCAGAGATCCAATTAAATATCAATGTAAATATTTGCACTGAATCAAATGAGAGTATTATTGGCCTCATAAAATGAGTGGGAAGTATTCCTTTCTCTTCTATTATCTATTGTTATCTTGTCTTTTTTTTTTAATTAGGAAACAAATCTACACCTTTATTTATTTGCTTTTCAGTAAGCTTAAATCTTTGACGGTTGCAGCAACCTACGGATTCTGTGGGCCAATGGCTTTAGCAGGAAGATTGCTTCAGAACTTGGCACAAACCATGCCACTGTTTTCAAGAGCATGAGTTACTTTTCCCCAGATTACTCTGGTTTTGTTGGGTTTGCCACCAAAAGTCACTGTTTTGTTCTTTGTTTTATACAGAGAAGCACATCTCTTGCCTAGATAGAATTCAGTTTCATCTCATCACAGAGTAAGAAGAGCTGTACGTTCCCTTCCAGACATAGTTGTCATTATGGGAGTTCCCAGTAGGCCTCCACAGGTTCTAAGATAGAGGAAAGAACTCTATTGTTAACTCTTCTTTAAAAATTTGGTAAGATTCACCAATGAAATCATGTGGGCGTGAAGATTTTTTTTCAGGAGTTTTTAAATTACAAATTCAGTTTCATTAATGGTTAGAGGATTATCCCAGTTATTGATTTCATCTTTTTATTTATTTTTTTATTATTGGTTTCATCTTGATTGAGTTGCAATAGTTTGTAGATTTTAAGGAATTAGTCATTTAAGTTATTGAATTTAGGAATATAAATTTGTTTGTAGTTTTTCCTCATTATCCCTTTAATGGCTACAAGATTTGTACTAATATCTTTTGATTCACTCCTAACTGGTTATCATATTCTCACTCACTGTTTAGGAGGGGGGGGGGGGGTGCAGAAAGAGAATCTTAAGCATGCTACAGGTCCAATGTGAAGCCCAACTTGGGGCTCAATCTCACAACCCTGAGATCATGACCTGAGCCAAAATCAAGAGTCAGATGCCTAACCAACTGAGACACCCAGGTGCCCCTAGCTCTGTCACTCTTGCAAGAGGTATATCACACTTATCAGATTTTTTTAAAAGAATCAGTTTTTAGTTTTAGTTATTTCCTCTGTTGTCTTCCTAGTTCGAGTTTATTGATTTCCACTATTAGTTTTATTCTTTTTTTCCTATTACCTACTTTAGGTTAATTCTTTCCCTAGTTTCTTAAAGTAGAAATTTAATTACTGATTTGATGTTTTTCCTCTTTTCTAATGCAAATGTTTTAGTGCTGTAAATTTCCCTCTAAGCACAGCTTCAGCTACATCCCACAAATTTTGATAGGTTATATATTATTTTCATTTATATGTATTTAATTCTTTTGATTCATGGATTGTTTAAAGTGTGTTGTTTAATTTGTGTTTGTAGATATGCCTGTTGTCTTTCTATTATTGACATATTTTTATTCCATTTTGATCAGAAAACATATTCTATATGGTAAAATTTCACCTGCTATCACTTAGAATGAAGATAATACATTTAATGAACTTGCAGCTCCAGAAAAAAAAAAGAAGACTGGAAAACAGAGTAAGAGTAGGGTATGTTGGTTAATACTTTGACAAGGACGTTTAAAAGACAGATAAGCCTTATTAAAGAGTTTGAGGTTTTACAAGCAAAAATGAAGAGATGGGGAAAGTTCAGAAACTTTCTCATCCCAAGTGGCTAAAAAGATAAAACTGAGTAGGCATACGGGTAACAAAGGCAGATTACTATTCAGCCTTGAGGCAAGAATCAAATGAACAATATGGCCAGCATATCTGTTGTTAAAATCTCTAAATGGATTAAGCTGTCAAAGAGGGAGAAAGCAATTAAGGTTTTGGCTCCATAAAGACTTTTAAGACTTTTAATTGGATAAAACAGCTACATAGCCTTCACAGAGAAATCAATCTGCCAAAAGTCATAGTATACCTTACCCCATAAGTGCAGATAGAGTTAAACTGTTTTAGGTTTTTTGTTTGCTTGTTTATTTGTTTTTTGTTGTTGTTGTTGTTGTTTGTTTTTAGCATAGCACCAAAGGCAGCCACTATCTATTTAGGGCAATTTGCCCTGCCATCTAAAGTAGAGCTGTTTGCCATTTAGGATAATTTGTTTACGGTGCCTATACAGGTGATTTGGCAACTCTTTAATTTTTTCTCTGCTTCTTACATTTTTTTAATGGATGCCAAATCTTTCCGTTTCCTAGATTCTCTCCACATTCAATGCCCTGGAGGGAGCTCCAGGGAAACCAAAAGAACATAAAATAAAGGATAGTGAGTGGAAAAGTGAGGAGCAAAGTATAAATGCAAGAGTTGCTGTTTCAGATACAGGGAGGAGACAGCACATGGCCCCGACTAGAAATAGTTTTTATCTTCCCAAGAGAGGAGAAAACCAACTGCTGAGAAAGCAGATCTCTGCATAAAGAAACTAAACTTTTCCAGAGATGTTTTGGCTGAGCCTTGGAGAAGATGGACTAGGAGAAGAGAAGGACAGTTACAGAGTGACCAATGGAAGCAGAAGCTGACAAAGGAAGCAGATGAGAAGCAAGACAAGGGAACCAGGACCATGCTGTCCTCAGAGATGAGTTTTCTCCACTCTATAGCCCATCACCTGTGGACAGCCCAGCATCCAATATTCCTGCACATTTTAAATCCTTGAGCA
Organism: Martes martes; assembly: GCF_963455335.1. Lineage (NCBI taxonomy): Eukaryota > Metazoa > Chordata > Mammalia > Carnivora > Mustelidae > Martes > Martes martes. The sequence continues at coordinate 57,594,910 of NC_137900.1, forward strand.
GAATCCATACCTCACAGTAGAGCAATATGTGTAATTAAAACATAGAGAATTTATGGTATTGATCTGACAGAAACTGGGGGGAGGAAGGATGGAGGAAACACAGAAGGAAGAGTAGATGGGTTCATATTTCTCTTCTCACATAATGGGAAGTCAAGAGATGTCTCAAGTTAGTGAAACAAAGACTAGTATTTTATTGAAAGTAACAAAAATATCCAATTAAATAGAAATAACAATATACAATCAAAACTGAGGAAGATAAAGAGGAGAAAGGAACTGTAGGACACATCTATTACGTTAAATCCTTGCTTTTTACAGCAGGAATTCAATAGAAAGGAAGAAAGAAAGAAAGGGAGGGAGGGAGGGAGGGGAAAGAAAGTAAGGAAGAAAAGAAATGAAATAGTATAGCTGTATTATTTCATAAACGGAGACAACTGGAAATGTAAAAACTAAGTTCATTAAAAGATATTTCTAAGGAGACCAGGAATAGAGAAGATGTATGTAAAGGAGTCCCTTTCTATTATAACCTTACATATCCCTTTTTATTATAACCCTTTTAAAATGTTTTTATCATGTATTTATTTTACTTTCATAAAAATAAGAACAAAAATATAACTTAAAAACATCTAAGGACTTGTAGCTCAGTTCCCAAACTTTGTTTCCTAGGAACCAGGAGAAATTCACCAATTTTACTTAAGAAGACTAAGACCACTTGTTAACATACTGAGAAAATAGAAAAAAATTATGAACATAATAAGAATTCTAGCATTAGTAACCTCTCAGGATTTCATGTTTTGAAAAGCTTATAAGACACTTTTCTATTTTCTTCTCAGACTTATGGACTTACTTACAGCAGAGTTAAAACAAGAAGATAAATGGATGTTGGAATTGAGAAGCATCAATGCTTAGAGACTGCCAAGAAAAAAAAAATTGTTAATGTAGGGGCAAAAGAAATATTAAGAAGAGAAAGAATGACTATGAAAAATGACATTAAACATGATTGCTATTAGGAAAAAACATTGTAGTGTTTTCACTACTCTTATCTTCTTGCAACTATATGGTGGGGTTTCTTGTTGTTTGGGTTTTGTTCTGTTTTGTTTTTTCTTTCGCAAATATATAGTTTAATAACAAGATTCAAATCCACTTATGGTCATTGATAGCCCCATATTTTCATTATGAACCATGTACCAGTTTCCTCAGGAGCAGTAACAAGTTACTATAAACTAAGCAGCTTAAAACAATAAAAATGGCTTAAAACAACAAAAATGTATTCTCTCCCAGTTCCATAGGCCTACAATCTAAAATCAAGGTGTCAGCAGGGTCATGCTCACTCCAGAGGTCCCAGGGGAAAATCTGTTGGTACTTGCCCCTTCCAGCTTCTGGTGGCCAGAGTGTTCATTCCTTGGTTTGTGTTTGTTTGTGTCCCTTCAATCTGTCTATAGTCACATTGCCTTCACTGTGGGGGTGTGCCAAATCTCTCCCTGCCTTCCTCCTGTGAGAATTTATGCACCAGGCATCCGGGGCCCCAGGGCCCATGCAGATAATACAGTATGACATCACCATCTCAAGATCCTTAATTTAGTCACATCTTACAAAAAAACAAAAAACAAAAATAAACAAACAAAGAAACAAAAACTTTTTCCAAATAAGGTTTACAGGTTTCAGAATGAGAACTTGGTATCTTTGGGACCACCATTCAGCCCACTACAAATAGTAATCAAATGAATTGATTTAGGCTGATACATTTGCTGGGATATTTTACAAATATCTAATAAAAACCCAACTTTACCCCAATGACAAGGATCTATGAGTAGCTGTTTCTTCAGAATTTCATATTTTAGTGCACGCATTAAAGAATTGAGCTTTATTTGTTTTGTTAGCAGAAATAAAGGAGGTATTTGCTGTAACAACACAAAGTTAGGTATTCTATTGTGCTACCATTTCCTTCACATCAAATATCGACCAAGAGACTTGTGCCTTGATTTTAATTTCCACATCACTTGCTACTCTGGCTACTTTCTAAACTGCTGAACAACGTGAACAAATGTAGAAAAGGCCCATCTTATTTGGGGCTACATATAAAGCTAGTCCTGTCGCACAAAGAACTCCTAAAATTGAGGAAGTTATGAGCATCTTGAATCACAAAATATTTCACCAAAATGTTGATCCTCCTCAATATACAGGAATTTATAAATGAGATGGGATTTACATTAAAATATGTTTGGGAGTCGGGGCGCCTGGGTGGCTCAGTGGTTTAAGCCGCTGCCTTCGGCTCGGGTCATGATCTCAGGGTCCTGGGATCGAGTCCCACATCGGGCTCTCTGCTCGGCAGAGAGCCTGCTTCCCTCTCTCACTCTCTCTGCTGCCTCTCTGCCTACTTGTGATCTCTCTGTGTCAAATAAATAAATAAAATCTTTAAAAAAAATATATATGTTTGGGAGTCAATTCCCATCCTGGGAATGCCTGGGTGGCTCAGCTGGTTGGGTGTCGGACTCTTGGTTTCAGCTCAGGGCATGAACTCAAGGTCATGGGATGGAGCCGCCTATATTGCTGTGAGCTCAGCTTAGAGTCTGCTTCAGATTCTCTCTCCCTCTCCCTTACACTCACTCTCTCTCTCTCTCTCTCTCAAATAAACAAAATCTTTTTAAAAAAATTGTTCTCCTGATGCAAAGAAATCAGGAATTATACACACAATCTAGAACCAAGGCTCAAAGAAAACATTTGCAAGCACTAAACTTTTGAGAAAGCAGAGGTATGGAATTGGAGATTCTGTTCTGACATAGATTTTCCTACGTATGTTTTCCATTTTCTTTTATTTCTTTTCAGTGTTCCAAAATTCATTGTTTATGCACCACACCCAGTGCTCCATGCAATACGTTCCTACATATTTTTAATAATCATTTCATGTGAACAAAATCAACACATAGCATTGTAGAAAATCTGGAAAATACAGGAAATAGTAAGGAGGAGAATATATTGTCTAATTGCCTGATAAATCACCACATACCAAGCCATGCATTATACATCCTACCATTTCTATCATGTATATAATATTTAAATAGCATTGGAATCCTGTTATACACACATTTTCCTCTAACTAGTTTGTGTTGTGTAACGATCCATAGTGAGAATTTCTCCATAACACTGAATTGTAAACCGTGCTTCATAGTGTGGACATGCAAAAAAATTTTAGGTCTCTCCCAGTTATTATACATTTTTAAAGTTCTATTTATTTATTTTTGCTCTTCAAAAATGCACTTCAGTAATCATCCCTGCATGTCAGTCTCTATGCTTGCTTATTATTTCCTAGAGTAAAAATTCAAATTACTAAGCCCAAAGCTAGGGATGCTTTTGTATTAATTGCCATATTATAGTTTAGAAAGGTGGTACTCATTGATGTTCTCATATGCAGTTTGTGGCAACATCCACTTTATGGAGATAAACAGAGATAACAAGATAAAACAATATTATTTTTATTTTAAATCTTTACTAATTTTAGAGATAAAAATAAAAACTCATCTCAATTTATATTCAATTACTAGTGAGACTGAGCATTTGCTTATATATGTGTTTCTTGGCCACTGATATTTCATTTTTTTATTATTTGTATGATTTGACATAATTCTCTTTTAAGTTGTTCAACTATTTCTTATATGGTTTATACGAACTGGGTAGGAGACAATGAGTATCTTCAACTTTACTCAATAGAACCAAACTATTTTTGTTTTCCAAAAAGTTTCATATTCTTACCCAAATATTGTATTTTCAGACTTTTAAATTTTACTAATTTGGTGAGTATTGTGGTTTCTCATTATAACTCTGATTTGCATTTTTGTAATTGTTAACAAAGTTGACTTTGTGATAAACTTATCATCTAGCTGGATTTTGTGAACCTTTTTCTATCAAACTGGCTTTTTCTCAGTGTGTGTGTGTGTGTGTGTGTGTACATACATATGTATATGTTTTATATGCTATTTATTCTATAGATAGTTATGTCTTTTTTAAAAATACCTGCTTATTGCTGGTATACAGAAACACAATTGACTTTTTATACTTAGTTTGTATCTATTAACTTTGTCAAAGTCCCTTACCAATTCAAATAAAGAATTTGATATTATTTTGTATTTTCTACAACACAGTGATAAATTTAAATTCTTCTTTCCAATCTTTAAATCTGTAACATATTTATCTATTCTTCCTCCCTCCCTCCCGCCCTCCTGCCCCTCCTTCCTTCCTTCCTTTTCAGTGTACAGCACTAGTTAGAATGTCCAGTTCACTGAAGAGAAGTAACATTGGTGGGCACTCTTGACTATCGCTTTCTACAGGAAAGTCCTAATTGTTTCATCATTCATAGTGATGTTTCCTCTAAGTTTCTTTGGGCTGCATTTTGAGTGCATTTTTCATATTTAAACTATAATTCACTAATTCCCTTTTCCACTTTGCTATGATGCTTAGCCCCTGCTTTGAGTTTCTAAACTCAGATATTTTTTTTTATTTCTAAAAGCCTCATGGACTTGTGTTCACCAAAATCTTCTTGGTTACTTTTAATCGTCTCTTGTTCCTTATATATGTTCTTCTTTCCTTACATATATTCTTCTTTCCGTTTTTTATTTCTCTAAATGTATTACATATACTAATTTGACATTCTATATGTGATAAACCTAGTAACTACACCCTCTATGGATGAAGTGGTTATTTGTTGTTTCTAATGACCCTTATTCATAGTTCTTATTCTCTCTCTCTCTCTCTCTTTTTTTTTTTTTTTTTTTGAGATGTTTGATTGTGAGCTCATTTTCATTTGGAAAACTTATATCCATGGAAATTCTTTGACGCTTGCATTTATTTAAGGCTTTCCTCTCCAGAGAAGATAAACATCTGTTTCTATCAGAAGTCTCCATTACTACCAATGAGATTTTAATTTAAACTAAATTTTCAGACTTTCATCAGGTTATCTTTGAGCTAACATAATCATATGAATTTTGTTCCTTCCTAGGTGACAGCTGGCTTGAGATTATGAAGAATAAGAAGAAATTATTTTTCCCTTCTTCCAGAAAAAATGTTGAAGAGGACACGCTGTTTTGTTTCTTTGTGGGATTTCTTCCCCCTTGGGATTTCATCCTTAGGGTCCTGCCTCTATGTGTATGTTATTTTATCATAACCACCACATATAACTATTAGAGTTCTCATTAATCAAAACAGAGGCTGCCTTAAGCAAACTACATTTTTCACATTTCCCTCCAGTTAGTTAAATAAAACTATTCACATGCTGTCTCCCAAAAACATTTCTCTATAAAAGACTAATTTTTAACAATTTTAACTATTTTTAGAATTTTAAAATAAGAATATTATAGAACATTAAGATCTTGAAAAGTTCAGTAGCAAGGAATAATAACACAGAGATAAATTAATATGGTTGCAGGGCAATAGATATTTTAAATTCATGCATTTTAAGATGGTATATCTTTATATATACTTTCTAATTCTCCAAGCAGAGCAGAATTACTCACAAAAGTATGGATCATCACAAAAATGAAGACTGCAATCATTTCTTGTATGAAAAGTTACTCAGAATCCAATCAATGATATTAATATTAATAAACTATATAATTATTTGTAATTATACTTTAAAAACTTAGAAACTCACCCTGGGGCAAATAATACATTATACATTAATAAAAAAAACTAAAAAATAAAATAAAAATAAAAACTTAGAAACTCAGAAAACTTGTATTCTTCCATATTAGATGTTATTAGTTGTATAATAACAATTCTATTTTTAACTACTGAACCTCAGGACATCTAGGTGGCTCAGTCAGTTAAGTGTCTGCCTTCAGCTTCAGGTCACGATCCCAGGGTCCTGGGATTGAGTCCCCCATTGGGCTCTCTGCTCAGTGGGGAACCTGCTTCTCCCTCGCCCTCTGCCTGCAGCTCTCCCTGCTTGCGCTCTCTCTCTCCCTGACAAATAAATAAATAAAATCTTAAAAAAAAAAAAAAACAAACTACTGAACCTCAACATTTTCAACATTTACCAAATACCTTTAAAAGAAATACCAACAGATGAACTTAGTTCTCAGCATTAAAAATAAGGTGGGGATCCATTATAAATGGATGGATACTCTTATGTTAAGTTGCCCTAATGCCTGTTATCCAGTAGTAGACCTATTAATGTTCAATTGACATGGGAAACATATGCATCTTGAGATATATAAATATATTAATATGATATGTAGATATATTGATATATACATCAAATATATATATGATCCATATATATTCTTTTACTACTCCCTATATTTCATTTTGTCTCAAAGTCAATCAGAAAAATCATCATCCTTGGATACAGATCCAATTATTTTCGTCCATGATGAAAAATGAAATACTGCCATTCTATAAATAGAAAAATACACAGATTTTTAAGGTTACAATATATATTTAGAATAATATTTCTCTTTAACTTATAATAAATGTTATTCAATAAAATGTGAGGTATCCCATAAAGATCCACATCTTTATTAACATATATCACACTACACCATGTTTTTTCATCTTTAATAATCACACAAGGAAGATAATTCAAATAATGGGACATAATTCAAATATGAAAAAAGTCATCCTCTCACATAATTAATATTACTAGATGGCTTTTTCTTCATATCTTAGTAGATATGACAACAATATGATTCATATATTCAAGAGGGTAATTAAACTGCCACATGTTCAAATCAAATTTAGGACAAAACTGATTAAAAGTGTCAATTCCCAGCAAAAATGACTGATTGGCTTAAGGTACTGAGTGTTCTGAAATACTCAGAAAGTCAAGTTTAAGGGAAAAGGAAGGTGTATTTGCTTCCTATTTCTGCTGTAAATCATCTCCACAAATTTAGTGGCTTAAAACAACACAAAATTATCATCACACGTTTTTGGAGTTCAGAAACCTAAAATGGGTCTTATGAGGCTACAATCAATTTGTTTTATTTATCTCTGTTTGTACAGTAACTACCCCAGTTCCTAGGCCCTATAAGGAGCTGACTAAGTGAATGAACAAAAGAACTGTAAACCTGGAGGATACCATAATTCACTGGAAAACCTAGGATCAGAGTATTCTGATGCCATCCCTCTTGGCTTAAAAGCAGGCTGTTCTAGAAGAAAACAGAAACCAGAGAATGAACAGTTTGAAATCAGAACTGTGAGACATGTACTGAGCAATTTCATGCACATATTCTCAGCAGCATTCCTGAGACAGTCATGGCAGTTTCATCTGCAAGGATGCTAAAGTTCATAAGGTGACTCACAATATTTCTTTCATGCTAGTCAAGGTGGATGGGTGTTGGCCTCGTGTGAATCTAGCCTCCTTCCTTCAGGCACATCTTGTTCCTTCATAGAATATCAATTTTGCCAAGGGTACACAGAATCCTCGGTGAACAATGTAGTTTTTCCTTACATGTGGAAATATCTAAGGCTTTCTAGACATCTAGTAGTTTTGGCTAAGAAGTTTCACACCTCATTTTGAAGCATGGCTTTCTTGCCATGATTATATTAAGGTATAAGGAAGGCATTTGGAGGGATTACTAGACCAAGTCCCTGATTGATCATCAATTAATAGACATCAAATGACCCAGAACCCCTACAGAAATGGCACTATGGTGTCATGATTAAATCTGAATGTGATTTCTGCCTGCAAATGTTTTATTGAAAATAAAGCAGTAAGAGTCCCTATAGCGAGGCTAGAAAGACATTTTTATAGGAAGTTGAATAGTCTTGCTACAGCCTGATAATTTGTTAGGTTTCTTCAAGAAGAAATCTACAATACTGGCACTTCAGAGGGGAGAGAAGTCTTATACCTATGCACTGGGCAGTTTAGCTGGTTTATTTTCCTAGCAGAAGTTTTTAAAATCACACTTGACTTAATATGGTCCTAAGCAGTTAGGAGTCAATGTGAGCATTACTTCATGGATTTTTTTTCTCTTCAGAGGCAAAAGGGTTAGTAGACAGGGTACTAATGAAATCTCAGTGAACTCCCATTGCATGAGTCTTGGCAATAAAAATAATCACCATTTTGTATCTTCTTGGAAGCATTTTCAAAGTTTTACAGTACTAGGACCCTAAAAAATAAGTGTATCAAAACATATAAATAAATCATTTTATTAAAAATACTCCAAAATTTAGGATAAGCTTGGAATACTAGATTTTTAAAAACACACTAACACTTCTCATGGATGTCAGTCTGGTATAGTGGAAAGAACATAGTCTTTTGAATCAAATGGACTTTGGCCAAACCATAGTAGTATTACTGAGCCAGATATAACCAGTCAGATATACTTGGGGAAGCCTTCTGACAAGTTCAGTTTCTAATTTTATTGTTTTTAAAATGGGAATATTCATGCCTGCCTTGGAAATTATTTTGAGAATTAGAAGAGATCATGTATGTGAAGTGCTACACGCAGTGACTAGTCATAGTAGGTCCATATTATGTCAGTTTCCTCTCACTTGAACAGGGACAAACATGCCATTCTATAGCACCTTCCTTCTGATTCCCTCATTGTCCACTTGCTGCTTCTCATTGTAAGATCTTAATACAAATATAAACATGAGTGTTTTCTACCACCAGATGGTCTTTTGTTTTATCTGCATCTTGTCTACTTCTCAATTAAAAATAATTATTAAAGGTTAGAACGCACTGAACTGGGTGCCCAAGTGGGCAAGGGGAAGAAGTAGGAAGGAAAAGCACAGAGGGGGTGTACCAGACAGCCTGAAAGTTCAGAGATCTCAAAGCCAAAGCTGCTCCTCAACAGAAGTCTTGCTATTCACCATGAGTAAATCCTGCTATTTCCACTCATGGACAAACGGAGTCTCTTCTCAAAAAGTTATCGCTGAAATCTATGGCTATGGTTTATGTTTTCTGTGGGGCCACTCTCTCACAGAGCACAGATGATTCTGGATACCAGCAGTGTTCCGTTGCTTCTTCCCACCCACCAGCCTCTGTTCTGAGTTTCAGAAGATTAGCTGACCCATTTCTACATCAAATTGTGATAGCACTATATTCTTTAACACAATCTTGGGTCAAGCCACATTTTGATTAGTTGTTTTGGGTTCTTTTTTTCCCCAAACTGCTCCTGAAAACCTTCAAACTTAACCTCTTATCCAATTTCCTTGCCAGCTACTTTATTAAGACGGTTGAAGGAACCTAAAGTGAGTCCTTCCTATATCCTCCATATTTTTCCTTATGTAGACTGGTCTTCCACCACTCAATTTTTTATACCTTAGGGAAAGGAGTTGACTTATTTACACCCCTTTTCAATCTCAGCCTCTCTTGTTACACTCTGTGATAGCCTCGTGACTAATTTCTCAGCCTCTGCTACACCAATATTTAGGACAGTCATTCTCATTAGACAAGTCAGAACATGTCATTCCTTTCTCCAAAACATTTCCATAGATCTTTATGCCCTAAGTCCAAGAGCCAGATCTGCATGATGGCATGTGATGGCACAAGTTCCATCTGCTTTCTCCAACATCAGTATCTGCTACATGTTCTTCCCTTTTCAGGTTAACCAATAATTTTCTGGATCCTAACCATTCTGCGGTCTTACACCCTTCCATGAATTTGCTCATGAGTTTTCCCTTTCAATTTTATAGATCCTCTCCACCTTTTCTCCACCAATGACCTCTCAAGGTTAAACTCAAAATTACCTATTTCATATGTTTCCTCTGATTTCCCAAACTGGAATTAATTCTCTTTACTTTTTTTGCTGCTTCTTTCTCAATTCTAAGATTTATATTTACCTATCTTCTTCTTTCTCTCTCTCACTCTCTCTCCCTCTCTTCCTCCAGGAGATTATAGCTCCTTGATGTGGAAATAAGTGTTAGTGATCTACTTTCCCAGAGTACAGAGGATAATGTTTTGATTATAGCAAGTGTCAATAAAGGCTTGGTGAATGAGTAAACACAAAAGGAGGTGCTATTTATTTATACTCCCCTTGCTATAACCAATTCTCATAGCAGAGATTAAGATGGTAAAATCTGTGATGAAACACAAAATGGGCATTTTCTTCTTTACAATCTTATGGATAAACTTGAAGGACATTGAGGGATGGACAGCCCCCTTCCAGATGTCCTCAGCCTGAAAAATTCCTAACTTGGGACTGAATTAAAGGAACTGCTCCCTAAGTCCAGGATACCAGAACTATGTTAAGAGTCATAGACCCAGTAAGGGGCCAACTGCTTTCTGCTCTAAGGAAAATCCCTAGAACTCTGCAGACTTTATTGTCACTTCCAAGATGGAATGTAGGCTTGGAACTCTTACAAACACTAGGGCCTTTTGCCAGATAAAAACCTAAAACCAGCAGGAAATGGCAAAGAGAGTGAACGATCATGGACGACATTTAAATTTGTCTTATTTGACCTGCAAGGGACAGAATTTATTGTGTGAAACCAGTGACATCTGAAGATATAGTTTATCTAGAAGACCAAGTGGGTATTAAGCCCTTTGGAATTTGTATTTCCAGACTAGTACCTGGTTGATTAACCCCATCATTACTACCATGTATCACCTATGAACTTAGGCATTTCCTAAAGCAGAGGAAGGTTCCCACAGAAAGTGGAGGCTGGGGACTGCCTGGTTGAATTAGCACCTATTTGGTGGGATAAATGAACAAGTTTGGAGAGTTCACCCGTTTCTCCTCTAATAAGACAAACAGAACCAATTCTATCAATATATCTGCTTTAGACTATATCAAAATGAAAAAGGGGGAGATAAAAGCCTCCAAGGGCAGTTGTTTCACATATCATTCCACCTTCCACTTGTGTCTGCTCAAGGCCTTGGTGTTAATTTTAGAGAATTATAAATACATGCTTAGGGCTCAACTACTTTCTGACTTTACCAAAAAGTTCTAGCAATAAATGACAAACTGTGCTGAAGTGACTTGAACTTTTTATGGGAAAATTACTAAATCTAAATGTATTGCAACTATTAAACTACTGCTAACAGCAAACAGTCACTCCTTTGGATACAGACAATACCCCAACTACCATTAATGAGCGTATTCTCCAACTTGCAAATCAGAATAGATCTGTTAATTCTCCAGGAATTCCTGCAATTACAAGAACTGATAGATGGTTCTTTGGCTTTCATGGCCCTTCTGTGGCTAAAATAATAGAATTTTGATTATCATTACTAAAATGAAACATTTTTATTTACCCACTGTAGGACATGTCTCTCACCTCTGAGTTATGGACTACCCAAGAGAAGTTTCCCATCTAACACATGATAGTGCTGGGAATTCTTAAAACTAAAAACAGGCCATAACTTTGTTATAAACTTGACTTATGAACTTCTTCACACAAAGAGACGTTTATACATGAATTTTTCCACTTACCATAATTTCAGATTGCAACTAAGTGGTTCTGGGATAATGCCTAATATCTCTCCACAAAATACTATCTCACTTCTCCTTTAAGGGAATTCTCCGTAATCCATGCTAATCTGGTTTTCCTGTTCTCCACTCATGGTCTGTCCCCATATCTTAGTGCATTTATATGTTTGAGATTTTCCACTAAAAAATTTAAATATATAAAAAGTTGGGTCAAATTATATTATTTTAAAAGTAGACTTGAGAATATAAAAGATGTATTGCTGCTCCTGTGAAAGAAAACCCATAATGTTTCTATCATAAAACTGTATGTATGTACCCTGTAAAAATGTTCTTTTTAGCCAAATTTTGTACTAGTTCAAGCATATTATTTAAATGGAAAATACTTCAGATTTAAGTTTGTAAAAATAAATTCTTTTCACCAAACTATTTGTGTTATAATATATCATTATGAAAGATGTTTGTTTAGCCTCAATATTTCTATTTTCATAACCTTGAATTAAGTTGTGTGTCATAAAGCTTGAACCCTTCCTGTTTTTACACTGTAGTTATCTTGTCATTATAAATCTTCAGGGATTTCATTTTTACACCTACAGTAAAAAGCAATGCAAATTGTAAAATGTAATATCTGTCTTAGTGAGTTGAGGGAAAATAGCTAGTAATTTGCTTGGTAAGTGAAGCAAAATATTAAATGATTTATTACGAGATTTTATATTGTATTGAGAATCTGTGAAATAAATCTTACTATATTTGAATAATAACGGTGGGCAAATCACTTTCTATGACTTCTCTATCATAGTAAAGGAACCATGATTATCCTTCATTGATTCAGGAATGGATCTATTTGTCACTTTCGACATGACAGAGCTAAGTGATGTTAGGACATAATAAGCTTCCCCTAACCATTTTGAATGTCTGTATTAGGGAGGGGGAAAAGTGGAGGAAAAAAAAAAAGCAGTAAATAGTAAGGACAGTGAAGAGAAGTTTGAAGGACTTTAAAAAAAGATGCAATAGAGGGGAATATATCGTGTTAAGAGTATGAGCCAAATGCATTTATGTGTGGGTGACTGATAGTGATGTGAAATCCCACAGGTCTTAGATGAAGAAAACCACAAAAAGTACTCTCAAGTATGAATCAGATGTACATGCATGGAGAAGGCAGACATTGTTCTTCATGAAAATTAAATACTGCAAAGATGTTCATTTATCTCAAAATAATTTAAAAGTTCAATGTGAAACACTAAACTTGTAAACGTATTTTTAAAATTAACAAAAATTTGAAAACATCTGAGATTAGCTAAAATTTTGAAAAAAATGAAAAGAAGTTTAATTTCTCTGTCAGATAAAGAATACACTATAAAGCTATAATTATAACAGTTAAGTCTGGAAACAAGAACAAACCAACAGCCAACTGAACAGAGAGTAAAAGAACTCCAATCTATCATACTAGAATCTATTTGTATTTATATCTTAAATTTATGTAATCCCTTGCTATTAATTTTATATAGAATGGAGGCAGGAATATCATGCCAAATATTTAGAAAATAATATTATCCAATAAGTATAGTATTGGTTACCTCCATAAAAGAAAAAAAATATTTAGATCTTCAACAAAGAGTTATTTGTGGGAAAATAAACCATAAGGATAGTGGAAGATTCTACATCTGGAAGGAAACTAAGCTGTAAGTTTAAGAACAATAGTAGGATTCTGAAAAATGGTTAATATGAATATGACACCTTTCAGCATATCAAAAACACCCCAAGAAGACTAAGGAGAAAGTAGGAAAATACCTGTAGGGTAAAAACGGTCATTCACCTAACATAGAAAATGCTAAAACCCCAAGAGACACATTGGCAAAGTCGTTGAAAAAATGAACTACAAACACTGGAAATATTTATAGCTAAGAAACATGTTCAACTTGTAATAATAATTTTAAAAATCTAATTAAAATAACAATGCTGTATCACATTTTAAAGAAGTTAACTTTCTATTCTAAAGACATTTTGAAAAGTGGGGTGGGGGGGAATGAAATCAGTTTTTATTTAGCCTAAGGTTTAGAAAACCTCAAGCCAGAGCATTTACCAAAAGGAAATCACAATAACATGGTCTCAAGTCCTAAAAAAGTAATTACTTTAAAATTTTTTATCATATACAAGCCATATTCATATTTAGTGCTGGTATGCGTACCTATAAACAGAAAGTAAATGTGTAGAGAGAAAGAAAAGTGGGTCATTAATGACAACTGCCTCTTATGATACAATATAATGGGTTCTTAATGAACTAGTCTAAACAGGATATAAGTTTTAGAAACCTCTTCAAAGACCTAAACTAATAGCAAAACATAGACATTCCCCTTTCTGTTTATACTTTGAATTTGAACCATGGGTCAGGAGTAAAGCATGATAGATTTTAATAGAACCTTCTGCTAAAGCCTTTCCTCCAGCTCTGGTCCCTTTCCTAAGCAAAGTAATGGCAACTCTGTGATGCTTTGTTAATAGCCTACTTCACTGCCTAATTAGGAAGGTCATACATAAAAATACTCCTATCTCCACACTCTTTCAACTGCATGTGTATTACATTAATTCCATTTAATTTATTTAAATCCATAATATATGTCAAAGATCATACAGCATATTATATCTATCTTACAGTTCAGCCATAAAATGAATTACTGAAAGGTCAGCCTGGTGCTGGGTTTCACTAATTTAATTATGAATTGCTTTTCCATTTACTACTGAGTGACTAGAATAATGCAACATTGGGTGATGTTTTATAATAACAGAACGCATTAGTATAGCCATAATTCAAATAAAACATGATTATTCTAACATTCTCATTCTGGCCTGTGACTTCATTTCCCTGCAGAGTGATGAAAATAAAAAGAGAATACCTGCCTTTACTTTCATGACCCTCCAAACATCAACAGGTACACATAACACAAGGATGGGGGAAACTTTTTATTATCTTGAAAATCCAGTCAGTCTATCTAACTGATAACTAATAATTATTTATTATAACTAATAAATTCCAAGTTTTATTATTTTTTGAATGATCCAACTACAATATCTACCTACCCAAAGCCCATATATAATGCAAGCTCCCCATTAAAGCTGTTTTCCTTAGAAATAAGGAGTATACATGAGTGAGCAAATAATAAAAACACAACATTTATAGCACTTTATTATAATCAACTATATTATTTCTATTTTTTGTGACTTCTTCCTGATTTCTTCATCTCTTTATCATTCAGAATGTATGACTGGAAATTGATCTGGGTTTTTTTCTCAGTTGTGCTTCTCTCCAGTTTAGAAAGACATTTTGGGGAAGATTTTCTTTCTCTTTATCATATACTTGCTCTATCCAACTTCTCTTCTTTCATACTTTCTTTTTTTTTGAAGATTTTATTTATTTATTTGAGAGATAGAGAGAATGAGAGAGAGCACAAGAGGGGAGAAGGTCAGAGGGAGAAGCAGACTCTGCACAGAGCTGGGAGCCCAATGCAGGACTCAGTCCTGGGACTCCGGGATCATGACCTGAGCCAAAGGCAGTGGCTTAACCAACTGAGCCAACCAGGCACCCCTAAAGTGTTTTGTTTTGTGTTTTTAGTAATCTCCACACCCAACATGGGACTTGAACTCACAACCCTGAGATCAAGAGTCGCACGCTCTTCTGACTGAGCCACCCAGGCGCCCCTCTTCCATACTTTCTTGAAAGCCAGCCATCAGTCCAATATCCACATAATCCCCCAAAACTACTCTTCAAGGTCATTAGTAAGGTCTTCGTTTTCATCTTACCTGAAGCCCTACAGCATTTAAAAGAGTTTTCTCCTCTTCTCCCTGACACTACCTGTGGGACTCGTCAGTGCTCTGTGAAGAAGTCTGATGTGGAGACCGTGCAGACCGGTCTGAACCCTGGTGAGATGCCCATACAGGAGCACAGGCAGGCCTTACACAGACCCAGCATGCCCTGTAGGCTCCACTGCTAGATCTCGGGATGTTTGTGAAATCGATAAACAAATGGAATGGATTTCCCTGATACTCCTAGTCATCCTTAAGAGCATCCCAGAGGCTCCTGGGTGGCGCAGTTGGTTGAGTGTCTGACTCTTGGTTTTGGCCCAGGTCCTGATCTTAGGGTTGTGAGACCCAGCCCCCTGAGGGCTCTGTGCTCAGTGGGGAGTCTGCTTCAGATTCTCTCTCTCTCTCTCCCTCTGGCCCTACTGTTTGTGCGCTCTCTCTCTCTCCCACTCTCAAATAAATAACTAAATCTTAAAAAAATGATGGGGGGGAGGCAGCATCCCATGATCAAACTTCTTATTAGTTCCTAGATAATAAGTTTTCCCCCAAATTGTACAAACAAGATCCAGAGAGGAACTCTGTGAAAGAGTAAAAATAAAATAAAATAAAATAAACCAAACCAAACCAAACAAATGTAGTATCAGGGGTCTTGCACACTATCGTGATGAGAACACACAGTAACAGGCATGTGAATGACTTAACTCCTTGCAACTCTGGTGCTCAAAGACAGGAAATATGTCATGTTCTCTTTAGAAATACAGTGTGGGGGTTTCAAAGATAAGAACAAAAACTACCAACTAAAGGAGTCCGAAAAGTCTTTGTGAAAGAGGTGGTACTTCACCAGGGCATCACATTCATTCATGCCTTGGCAGGGTCTCAAGTGTAGAGAAGAAGCATTACCAGAACAAAATATTGAAGGAACAAAGGAAAAGTGAAAACAAAACCCAGAGAAACAGCATGATAGAGAAGCGATGAGAATTTTGGTTAGCCTGGGTCATAGCGTGCCTGTAAGGAGTGATTTTTATGCAACAGCCTCCTCACTGCTGCTGTTACTTCCGTGTTCTACCATCTGTAATCCATCCTATGCTCCACTACGAGAAAAGGTATCCCAGATGCAGCCTTTCCTATGTGTCCTCTCAAAACACCATCCTCACTTTTCATGACTTAGGCAATGAAATGCAAATACTCTGACACAATATCCAAGACCCTCTATAAACCCATTTTTATTTTATTTTTTTTGTTATCGCAGAAAATATACCCTGAACATAATTACATAATGTAATTACCATTACATCATGGTAAGTGATGTATAAGACACAAATGATGCCTCAACCAGGGGCTTTGCTGGGAAGTCATCTCTTCCATTATCCCACTCACATAAGATTGAAACTGAAGTGAAAATTAAGGTAGCTTTTGTTTAAGTACCAATCATTGGAACTGCCAATAATTACTATAGAAATTAAGAAAATAGAAAACCAGTATATGCTCAAGGGGGAAAGTGAACTTTCTTTAAAATATCACTCACTTTGACTTCATTTATAATTAATAACAATTCTGATGGTTTCCCTGAAGCCCAGAGATAAGTTAAATTGTTCTCCTTTGTTTATGAGCAAATGAATAATGTTTCTTAAAATTTGACTTGGTTTCTACATAAAGGAAAAACTAAGATATGGGGCTCTAATTCTTAACTATGATAAATTCCCAGGAATTCAAAGAAGCCAACTAATTGTTAACGACTATTTAATTTCTGTCAGGCATTATGAAGGACAATGAGTTTTGTCTACCTAACAAGGTGTATTAGGATATTAAACCAAAAACATATACTCGACAGCACAATTCTTTTAAAAAAGTCATTGCCTATATTAAAGATAAGAATAGGTTTAATTAGGGGGGGAGACAAGATGGCGGGGAAGTAGGAGGAGGCGCCTTTTCAACCTGCACCCTAAAGTGAGCTGATTACCTACCAAAGAACTCCGATCACCCATGAAATCAGCCTGAGATCAGAATTATACACGTCTGGATCTCTACGGGGGCCAGAAGACGCCAGCGGGCAGGTAAAGTGGAGTGGGAACGTCGGACTGATATCGGAAGATAAACAAAAGGGGGAGGGAGCCACCAGAGGCGACCGACTGGAAAATAATACCCCGATACGAGAGTGCCCGGCATCTGGGGACCAGCATTAACTTGGAGTCTTGTTGAAAGCACTCAAAAGAGCAAAGACTCGCGCGGGGAAATTGTGGGAATCAGGGTGGATAGGGATAGGGGCTTAAGTCCCCAGACCCAGGGCAGCATCCCCTGGCGCTGAGCCGGAGAGTGCTGCGGAGAAACCTGGTCTTTGTCCCGGAGCCGCCAGTGCGCCCGAGAACTGGTGGAGTCCGGCTCCCGTGAGGGGCTGGGAGCCACACCAGACGGCAGAACGCGAACCTTCCTGGAGATGCGCGCGTGCCTCAACCTCCCCTGAGAGAGGTGCACGAACGCCCAGCCTGGTGTTCTGGGACCCACGCGGCGATAGACCCACGCGGCGATAGAGCCCATAGAGCTGGAGGCGCCACGCCCCAAACCATCCCCTGGGAGAGGTGCGCGCAAGACCTGAGCTCTTAGCCCCAGCCAGCGGGAAAATCTCAGTGTGCGATTGCTGCTTGGAACCTCTCTGGCGGTCTGGAGCTGCCCAGACAGCCACAGCTGCCTTGGTTTTGCGTACAAGCAGGAGATCCTGCGTCCCCAGGGACCGCGACTCAGAACCTGCTCTGCCAGCGGCCCAGCGGCTGCAGCACCTGCAGGGGAGCAGACTGAGGCTTCTCTCTGAGAGGGAGGTTGGGGTGCAGTTTTCTTTCCTCTAAACCTCCAAAAACCACCAAAAGCTGTCAAGGCGAGAGAAAAGAAGTGAACAAACATAAAAACCTCCAGAGAACAAAAACCTGAAAAAAAACGTTTTTCTCAGAGCCCACCCCCTTGAGGGGGTCGGGAGGACTTAACTCAGGGAACATGATTGACTGAAAACCCACGTGGCAGCCCCCTCCCCCAGAAAACAAATCAGGAAAAAAAAAAAAAAAAGACTACAAGAGAACAACCACCACTACTTCATAGATACAACTTTTATTTTTAATTCTTTCCCACTATTCTGGTTCATTTTTTTTCTTTTTTTATATAGATAATTTTTTAACCTATTTACCATCACAGTGAGATGTCCAGTACATCAAATTCCATGATAAACTTCTAACCTGAATTTTTTGATACATACACATGTGTTTTTTCTTTTGCTTTTCTATTTTCTTAATTTTTAAAAAAATTTTTAATTTAGTTTAGTCCAGTTTATTCCTTTTTTATTTTTATTTTCTAATATTCATATAGAGTTAAACTTCAAGGTAACCCCTTTTCTCCAAGCAATGCTACCCCTATAGGTGAACCAATTTTTAATCCCCCTTTTTCTTAGGAAAGTTGAGTCCTTTAACAAAGATATCAAGATACATCCAGGAAGAATCAAAATAACCTTCCTCGCCCACACCGAGAATCTATAACCATGCTCCCATCTTTTTCTTCTGCCAGTGTCTCTGTGTATTTATGTTTGTCCGGATAGTATATAAATCTTATACTTGGGGTTCTTCTTGATGAGGCTCCTCCTTTTTTTTGCTTATATATATATATATATATTTTCTCTCGTCATATACTTTTATCAGTCTTTTTGTTTGTCTGTTTTTGTTTGTATACGTCATAAACCTTACCCTGGGGCCCATTTGGGCTGAACCTTCACTTTTATCTTCCCTTTTTTTCCTGTCTCTCTCTCTCCCTCTTTTTTCTTTTTCTTTTCTTTTTTCTCTCATTTGGGTGGGGAATCCTGAGTGCTCAGAAGCGTTCCAGGGTGCACCTTGACTGCACCACGGTCAATACATCCAGCTACATCTGTCCAGTCATCTCTCACCAAAATGACTAGGAGGAGGAATCCCCAACAGAAGAAAAATACAGAGGATGGGCCTTCTGCAACAGAGCTAACGGCTATCAACATAGACAATATGTCAGAAAGAGAATTCAGGCTAACAATTATCCAGGCAATAGCTAGGTTGGAGAAAGCCATGGATGACCAAACAGAATTGATTAGGGCAGAATTGAAAGCGACCAGAGAGGAGGTTCATAATGTTAGGGCAGAGCTGAAGGCCACCAGGGATGAGGTTCACAATGCTCTCAATGAGTTCCAATCTAATCTAAATTCTCTAAAAGCTAGGGTAACTGAGACAGAAGATAGAATTAGTGATCTGGAGGACAAACAAATAGAGAGAAAGGATCAGGAGGAAGCCTGGAACAAACAGCTTAGAAGGCACGAAAACAGAATCAGGGAAATAAATGATGCCATGAAACGTTCCAACGTCAGAATTATTGGAATCCCTGAAGGGGAGGAGAAAGAAAGAAGTCTAGAAGATATAGTGGAACAAGTTTTTCATGAAAATTTTTCCAATCTTGCGAATGGAACAAGTGTTCATGTACTAGAAGTAGAAAGGTCCCCCCCCAAGATTATAAATTCAAAAAAAACATCCAGGCACCTCATAGTAAAATTGAGGAATCATAATTGTAGATACAATCTCTTGAAAGCTGCTAGGACAAAGAAGCTCCTTACATACAGAGGAAAGCCCATCAGAATAACGTCAGACCTGTCCACAGAGACCTGGCAAGCCAGAAAGGGCTGGCAAGATATATTCAGGGCACTAAATGAGAAGAACATGCAGCCAAGAATACTTTATCCAGCAAGACTGACATTCAAAATGGATGGAGAGATAAAGAGTTTCCAAGACCGGCAAGGCTTGAAAGACTATGCAACCACCAAGCCGACACTGCAGGAAATATTAAGGGGGGTTCTATAAAAGAGGAAAAATCCTAAGAATAGCATTGAACAGAAATATAGAGACAATCGACAGAAAGAAAGACTTCAAAGATAACACAATGTCAATAAAAACGTATCTCTCAATAATCACTCTCAATGTGAATGGCCTAAATGCACCCATAAAACGACACAGGGTTGCAGATTGGATAAAACGACAGGACCCATCCATATGTTGTCTACAAGAGACCCATTTTGAACCTAAAGATACACCCAGACTGAAAGTGAAGGGATGGAGAAGCATCTTTCATGCCAATGGGCCTCAAAAGAAGGCCGGGGTAGCGATTCTCATATCAGATAAATTAGATTTTAAACTAAAGACGGTAGTCAGGGATACAGAAGGACACTACATCATTCTTAAAGGGACTATCCACCAAGATGATCTAACAATTGTAAATATCTATGCCCCCAATATGGGAGCAGCCAATTACATAAGAAAACTATTAATCAAGATAAAGAGTCATATTGATATGAATACATTAATAGTAGGAGATCTTAACACGCCTCTCTCAGAAATAGACAGATCATCGAAGCAGAAAATCAATAAAGAAATAAGAGCATTGAATGATACATTGGACCAGATGGACCTCATAGATATATACAGAACATTCCACCCTAAAACAACAGAATACTCATTCTTCTCAAGTGCACATGGAACCTTCTCCAGAATAGACCACATACTGGGTCACAAATCAGGGCTCAACCGATACCAAAAGACTGAGATTATTCCATGCATATTCTCAGATCACAATGCTTTGAAACTGGAGCTCAATCACAAGGAAAAGTTCAGAAGGAACTCAAATACCTGGAAGCTAAAGACCACCTTGCTTAAGAATGCTTGGATCAACCAGGAGATCAAAGAAGAACTTAAACAATTTATGGAAACCAATGAGAACGAAGACACTTCACTCCAAAACCTATGGGATACAGCAAAGGCGGTCCTAAGGGGGAAATTCATAGCCATCCAAGCCTCCCTCAAAAACATTGAAAAATCCAGAATACACCAGCTGTCTCTACACCTTAAAGAACTGGAGAATCAACAACAAATCAAACCAACTCCACACGTAAGAAGGGAAATAATCAAGATTAGAGCAGAGATCAACGAGGTAGAAACCAGAGATACAGTAGAACGTATCAACAAAACTAGAAGCTGGTTTTTTGAAAGAATCAATAAGATCGATAAACCATTGGCCACACTAATCCAAAAGAAAAGAGAGAAAGCCCAAATTAACAAAATTAT
Source organism: Martes martes (assembly GCF_963455335.1). NCBI lineage: Eukaryota > Metazoa > Chordata > Mammalia > Carnivora > Mustelidae > Martes > Martes martes. The sequence continues at coordinate 57,616,178 of NC_137900.1, forward strand.
GAATGAAAAGGGAGAGATCACAACTAACACCAAGGAAGTAGAAACAATCATCAGAAGCTATTATCAACAGTTATATGCCAATAAGCTAAGCAACCTAGATGAAATGGATGCATTCCTAGAAAACTATAAACTCCCAAAATTGAACCAGGAAGAAATTGACAACCTGAATAGACCGATATCTAGTAACGAGATTGAAGCAGTGATCAAAAACCTCCCAAAAAACAAGAGCCCAGGACCTGACGGATTCCCTGGGGAATTCTATCAAACTTTCAAAGAAGAAATAATACCTATTCTCCTGAAGCTGTTTCAAAAAATTGAAGCAGAAGGAAAACTTCCAGACTCTTTTTATGAAGCCAGCATTACCCTGATCCCCAAACCAGGCAAAGACCCTACCAAAAAGGAGAATTTCAGACCGATATCACTGATGAATATGGATGCTAAGATTCTCAACAAGATCCTAGCAAACAGGATCCAACAGCACATTAAAAAGATTATCCACCATGACCAGGTAGGATTCATCCCTGGGTTACAAGGATGGTTCAACATTCGCAAATCAATCAATGTGATAGAACAAATCAATAAGAGAAGAAAGAAGAACCACATGATCCTCTCCATTGATGCAGAAAAAGCTTTTGACAAAATCCAGCATCCGTTCCTGATTAAAACGCTTCAAAGTATAGGGATAGAGGGAACATTCCTGAACTTCATCAAATCTATCTATGAAAAACCCACAGCAAATATCATCCTCAATGGGAAAAAGCTTGCAGCCTTCCCATTGAGATCAGGAACACGACAAGGATGCCCACTCTCACCACTCTTGTTCAACATAGTATTAGAAGTCCTAGCAACAGCAATCAGACAACAAAGAGAAATAAAAGGTATCCAGATTGGCAAGGAAGAAGTCAAACTCTCTCTCTTCGCAGATGACATGATTCTTTATATGGAAAACCCGAAAGACTCCACCTCCAAACTACTAGAACTCATACAGCAATTCAGTAATGTAGCAGGATACAAAGTCAATGTCCAGAAATCAGTGGCTTTCTTATACACTAACAATGAAAATACAGAAAGGCAAATTAGAGAATCGATTCCATTTACTATAGCACCAAAAACCATAAGATACCTCGGAATAAACCTAACCAAAGAGGTTAAAGATCTGTACTCGAGGAACTACAGAACACTCCTAAAAGAAATTGAAGAAGACACAAAAAGATGGAAGACCATTCCATGCTCTTGGATGGGAAGAATAAACATCGTTAAAATGTCTATACTGCCCAGAGCAATCTATACTTTTAATGCCATTCCAATCAAAATTCCACCAGTATTTTTCAAAGAGCTGGAGCAAATAATACTAAAATTTGTATGGAATCAGAAGAGACCCCGAATTGCTAAGGAAATGTTGAAAAACAAAAATAAAACTGGTGGCATCACGTTACCTGATTTCAAGCTTTACTACAAAGCTGTGATCACCAAGACAGCATGGTACTGGCATAAAAACAGACACATGGACCAGTGGAACAGAGTAGAGAGCCCAGATATGGACCCTCAACTCTATGGTCAAATAATCTTTGACAAAACAGGAAAAAATATCCAGTGGAAAAAAGACAGTCTCTTCAATAAATGGTGCTGGGAAAACTGGACAGCTATATGTAGAAGAATGAAACTTGACCATTCTCTTACACCGTACACAAAGATAAACTCGAAATGGATAAAAGACCTCAACGTGAGACAGGAATCCACCAGAATCCTAGAGGAGAACATAGGCAGTAACCTCTTTGATATCAGCCACAGCAACTTCTTTTAAGATATGTCTCCAAAGGCGAAGGAAACAAAGGCAAAGATGAACTTCTGGGACCTCATCAAGATAAAAAGCTTCTGCACAGCAAAAGAAACAGTCATCAAAACAAAGAGGCAACCCATGGAATGGGAGAAGATATTTGCAAATGACAGTACAGATAAAAGGTTGATATCCAGGATCTATAAAGAACTCCTCAAACTCAACACACACAAAACAGATAATCATATTAAAAAATGGGCAGAAGATATGAACAGACACTTCTCCAAGGAAGACATACAAATGGCTACCAGACACATGAAAAAATGTTCATCATCACTAGCCATCAGGGAGATTCAAATCAAAACCACATTGAGATACCACCTTACACCAGTTAGAATGGCCAAAATTAGCAAGACAGGAAACAACGTGTGTTGGAGAGGATGTGGAGAAAGGGGAACCCTCTTACACTGTTGGTGGGAATGCAAACTGGTGCAGCCACTTTGGAGAACAGTGTGGAGATTCCTCAGGAAATTAAAAATAGATCTTCCCTATGACCCTGCAATTGCACTGCTGGGTATTTACCCCAAAGATACAGATGTAGTGAAAAGAAGGGCCATCTGTACCCCAATGTTTATAGCAGCAATGGCCACGGTCGCCAAACTGTGGAAAGAACCAAGATGCCCTTCAACGGATGAATGGATAAGGAAGATGTGGTCCATATACACTATGGAGTATTATGCCTCCATCAGAAAGGACGAATACCCAACTTTTGTAGCAACATGGACAGGACTGGAAGAGATTATGCTGAGTGAAATAAGTCAAACAGAGAAAGTCAAGTATCATATGGTTTCACTTATTGGTGGAGCATAACAAATAATATAGAGGACAAGGGTAGATGGAGAGGAGAAGGGAGTTGAGGGAAATTGGAAGGGGAGGTGAACCATGAGAGACTATGGACTCTGAAAAACAACCTGAGGGTTTTGAAGGGGCGGGGTGGGAGGGTGGGGGAACCAGGTGGTGGGTATTAGGGAGGGCACAGATTGCATGGAGCACTGGGTGTGGTGAAAAAACAATGAATACTGTTACGCTGAAAATAAATAAAAAATTAAAAAAAAAAAAAAAGAATAGGTTTAATTACAGAAAAAAGTTTTGAAAGTATAATATTTGTCCCCATTGGTCTAATTATGAATATGCATAATAGTTTGGGAATTACCACAGGTATTTCTTTAATTCTATATGTAAAGTCTTCCCTACACACTACAGAACATGGATAATTGACTTTCACTGATGGCATGAATCGAGTATTTTGAACCTACCCAAACCCCAATCTTCTACATTGATGACCAAAGAAATATTCAAAGACAGGTGAAAAAAAAAAACCTTCCATTGCTAAAAAGTCAGAAGGTGGTGTAAGTCCACAGTCTAGCCTTTGGGAAGAGAAAATATGCCCACCAAAGAATCAAGAAAAATCCCCCCCAAACTTAGAAACTCAAAGACATAGGAGCAAAGAGCAGATCCCAAGCCTTTGGGTAATGAAGAGGCTGCTGGCACCACAGCTGCTCATCACCCCCAGCCAACTCTTGGGTTGCTATGCTTAATAAAAACGGAAAAAGATAGTGACAACAAACTCACAATAGTGAAGTGACAGATGGAGGACTGCAGCTAACTCTGGATTTTCCTAAATATGCAGAAATGAAATTTCTTAGGTAGAGTGATGCTTTCCCATGTGGTATGACTGTTCCTTACATACTTAATATAGGTCACTACATTTTCATGCTAACAGCCTAGCATGTATTCCCCCATTTTTTTTCAGACTCACATGAACAGAGGCAATATTTATTTAATGAATTTGAAGCCATTACATTTAAAACACAGTGGATCCTGATTTTCTCAATCAAGTAGAATTTGAGAATTTAAGCTAATAAGACAAATACAATCAGAATCCCAGTAATGTCTTCCTCTTTTCTGAATTCTCACCAAAAGGGCATACTGATAACCAGTTTGATATATCAAGGCTTTTAAAAATAATAATGTTAAAAAGATTTATTTATTTATTCATTCATTCATTCATTTATATTTATTTGATAGAGAGAGACAGCGTGCACATGAGCGGGAGAGACAGAGAGAGAGGGAGACAGAATCTCAAGCAGGCTCCCTGCTGAGTGAGGAGCCACACTCAGGGCTCAATCTCATCACCCTGAATCATGACCTGAGCTAAAACCAAGAGTCCTACTTTTAACTGACTGTGCCACCCAGGTACCCCTCAAAACTCTCTTGAATAACAAGACAATGTTAGTTCTTGTTGATTGAATCTCCTCATAGGCAAATACATATCTCCCAGGGCAACATTGTTCAAAGCCCTGCAAATAAAAGACCAGACTAATTGACAGTACCATTCATCTGCCAACTCTAGGTATACACTTGACCTTATTCATAATGTTTTTGCATGTGCTTTATATATGTTCAAGTTCCATGAGGATTAGGAGTGATTTTCACAAATTCTTTATGTGTCTTTATCTGGAATCCCAAGTTTCTAAAATGAATACTTATTAATTTAAATTATTTTTAAAACTTATATAAATATGAGAAGGAAGCTATCTACATGCAAAACCATGTTTAACCATAATCTACTATCTTGAAATTGAGAATCAAATTTGGAAGATTTGTATTACCAAACTTAAACAAGATCTTGTGGTACTGGCATATGGATAGATAGATAAATGGAGCAGGCAGAGTTCAAAAGCAAGCACAAAGTTATATGAATAACTGCTTTTCAGCAAAGGCAACAAAACAATTGAATGTGGAAAGAAAAGTCTTTACAGAAATGGGGAAGAGCAATTGAATATCCATGAAGATAAAAAAATCAATCTTAATCTTGACCTCATATCATACATAATAATTATTCTAAGCAGGATCATAAATTGGAATCCAAGAGCTTAAACTATGAGGTTTTTAGAAGAAATCATAAAAGGATATCTTTGTGACTCTGGAAAGGAAAACATTTCCTAGAACACAGAAAGCAAAACCTTAAAATTACAATATTCTCATTAAAATTATCTCATCAAAAAAATGTTTGTAAATGAAGGCAAGGCACAGATTTAGAGAAAATTCTTGTGAAATATAAATCAGACAAGGGACTTCTGTCCGGAAGGTGTACATCACTACTACCAATACATAAGGCCAACAGCCCCCTTTTTAAAAATGGACAAAACACTAAACCAAGAGTTCACGTGTGAACTTATGTGAATAGCCAATCAGCAAATGCAAAAGTACTCAACATCCTTCGTTGTGAAGAAAATGCAAATTAAAACCATAACAAGGGGCACCTGGGTGGCTCAGTGGGTTAAAGCCTCTGCTTTCGGCTCGGGTCGTGATCCCAGGGTCCTGGGATCGAGCCCCGCGTCGGGCTCTCTGCTCAGCGGGGAGCCTGCTTCCTCCTCTCTCTCTGCCTGCCTCTCTGCCTACTTGTGATTTCTGTCTGTCAAATAAATAAATTAAAAAAAAAAACCATAACAAGCTGCTACCATATACCCACTAGAATGGCTAAAATTAAATACACTGACCGCACTAATTATTGGCAAGAATGTGTAGCTAGCAGAACACTAACACTTCTGGTGGGAATGTAAAATGGTACAATCTCCTTGGGAAAAGCCCTGGCAGTTTCTTATGGTAAACATACTCCTACTTCTGACTCTGCAATTCTACTCCTAGGCATACAAAACAAGAAATGAAAACATAAGCTCATGATAAGATTTATAGAAGAGTGGTTATAATAGATTTATTCTTAATACCCAAAACTGGAAGTCACACAAATGTCCATCAACAGAAGAGTAAAGAAGCAGATGGTGGTATATTCTTACCACAGAGCACTACTCAATTAAGAAAAGGAACGAATCACTAATATATACAACAGCATGGATGAGTTTCATACCCATTATGCTGTGTAAAAGAAACCAGTGTGAGTAAGTGCAAATTGTATGATTATATTAATCTGAAGTTCTAGAACAGGCAAAATTAATCCCTGGCAAGGATGAGGGCCCTTGATTGGCAGGGAAGGGACATAAGGAAAGTTTCTAGATGATAGACATATTTTACATCTTGATAGGGTGTGGGTTACATTTGTGCATCTCAATGTAGTAAATTTTACCTTAAAAAAACTATTTAAAAAATTTAATAAAAATGGGAGGAGATACAAAATTAAAATGATCAGAATATTGGATAATCGTTTAAGCTGGGTGCTGGGTATACTCTTCCATTTGCTTTGTGTAAGTTTAAATTTTTCTAAATAAAATATAAAAAAAAAGTCTTGGCAGTTTTCTTACAAAGAGAATTACATTTACAAAATGAATCCTCTGGCCTAATTATGTGGAATGCCTGGTAATAGTCACTCATTGCAAAAGAAACTAATGTTTCAAAAAATTTTAAATAATTCTCTTTTTGCCAAAACTTCACATGCCATGTTTTAACTACAGGGGGAAAATCCATAAAATATTAACCCATAAAGAAACATCATACATTCGACTTTACTCTGACACTAAATGTCACTTCCCACAGTGCACTGTGTACTTTTCAGATGCTACTAAAACAAAAAAAAAAAACAAAAAAAAAAACTCATTTTGTAGCCTAGATTATTATATTAAAGAAAAGAAAATCACAGGTTGACAATGCTTCAAGTATTACAAGTCAAAATGGGAAATCATAGTAGAGTTAGCAAGGTAGCTGTATTTCTGAAAAGGATATATGATATTAACCAAATTCATTTTTCAAATTATACTGGTAATATTTTTGGCATTCATGTGTTCCTCCCAGTTTCTAAAATAAACAATAAATAGATATTTAATAGTGTAAATATATAAGCCTAATTGAAGGTAAGTTTTTAAAATTTAAATTCAAGTTAGTTATCATATAGGATAGTATTGGTTTCAGAAGTAGAATTTGGTGATTCATCACTTACATAGAACACCCAGTGCTCACCCCAACCAGTACCCTCCTTAATGCTCATCACTCATTTAGCCCACACCAACACCTCCCCTTCATCAACCGTCAGTTTGTTCTCTGTAGTTAAAAGTCTTTTATGGTTTGCCTCCCTCTCTGTTTTTATCTTATTTTATTGTTCTTTCCCTTCCCCTATGTTCATGTTTTGTTTCTTAAATCCCACATATGAATGAAATCATATGGTACTTGTCTTTGACTGACTTATTTTGTTTAGCATAATACCCTCTAGTTCATCCACATTCTTGCAAATGGCAAGATTTCATTCTTTTTGATGTCTCAGTAATATTCCATAGTGTGTGTGTATATATATTTCATATTACAAATTCCATCATATATATATATATGTATGTATTGTTTTTTTTACATCTTTATCCATTCATCAGTCGGTGGAAAATTGAAAGGAATATTTTTGTCCTTACCACATTTTTAGAGATTTTCTGTACCCGTATCAGAATCAGCCAGATAGTTTTAAAGTTCCCTCAACCTAATTCTTTTCTTTTTCTTATCAATATTTCTCCTACACGTGCTACCATACTGATTTCTAGACTCTCAGTTGTTATTTTATTATAATTTTTATCCTTTTCTTTTACAGTGTTTTATTTTTTAGCAAGCTTTATAACCTCTTATAATTGATTCTTCGACAGTGACTCCAAATTCCACTATGCACTCCTTAATTCCAAACAGTATCTACGCATTCACTGAACAATTTGCTGTATCCACATTTAACCTGTTTGCAAACAGGTCTTAAGTTTCAATTGCACAGTCATAAAAATTTCATTTTCCCTTATTGTGTGTTAAATAAATTGTTAAAAGCAGATCACATTTACACATGAACCTCTTGACTACACTCTCTCAGAGTCAGTTGATAGAAATGATATACTTAACATACCCAGATCCTATGTCACCAGTCACCTGACTGCCATTTGAACTGGCTGTTGAATTCCATTTATGTTGACACAGTTCACTATGGGGCAGAGGGGACTTCCAATCAAGCCCATCTTTTAGAGCCTGAGTAAGAACCACACTGTCTTTAATACTAAAAATGGGCAGAGAAGGATGACCAGGGTTATTTCTTCCCTTCAGGACTGCAGGTTTTTTAGAGGCATCACCATCCTACCTTCACAACAAAATCAAAATCCTGTTGTCAGTTTGCAACCAATAGATCTTTCGGCTGATGCTGTTTCATTACCAGTGTATAATTCCCAAATATACCCCTTTTTATAGTATAACATCGGCAATTCACAGTTGTCTATGTTTAACTTCTTTGTTAACTGACGTGCTGAGTGGTATATGTATAGAGTCACTGACAATCTCTGAATTAGAAAGGATTTGGAAGCTCCTAAAGTCCATTAGTAAGAGGACTTTCCATTTATAACTTCCCCCATTTCTTGTGACATTTACTATTGTGAGAACAAATCTATTTTGCTGTCAATGGGCGTATTTGAGGGATTTATTGAGTAGGGCAGGACTCATGCATACAGATATTGACTCTGAACCTAAATCACGTGGCGCACATGCATGAAATTTAAGCAAAATCTATGGAAGTTTCGACCAGTTGATCTAACGACGCACAGCAAATTCGTTGTTTTTTGACAACTTCAGAAGGGCCACTCTTACTGCCTGTGCACCCAGACTGTGCGCCACTCAAATAAGGTCACCGTGAACATATGGCTAGATGTTTACTTCTGGTAATTCAGTTACTTCTCTTGCTATCTAAATGTTGCTGACACGGAGGCTTTAATTATTGGGATATGTTTTAGTTGCTAGGATACTCATTTTATAGGCAGCACTGAAGCATTTCTATTTAAGCTAGTTTTTAGCTTAAAAACTAAGTGACAAAAGCCTTAGTACACTAATTAATTCTATACTTCTTATTCCAGAGATTTCAAAGCTACAGGCACCGTAATATAAAAATTACCCATACATTGGCTGATAACAAAAATAAGGGAAATTGATTCTTCTCTTTCGGCTTTATCATTTTTCTCAATTTAATTCCTAAGCACAAAAGTCAGGTTCTGGGTCAAGCTGGCCCCAGGATCCTGAACCCACCTTCTCCCTGATCCTGAACCCACCTTCTCCCACAAACACCCCAAAGAGGATCCTGAACCCACCTTCTCCCACAAACACACCAAACCTACAGCTACATATGCAACAACTTCCCCTGCAAAAAAAAAAAAAAAAAAAAAAAAAACCTAAGAACTGCATGATTTCTACAAGTCTGAAAAAATGAGAGAAGGCCCACATCAAAAGGAATAGGAGAGGCTGGGACACAATCTCTCCATAAGCCCCTCTTCCAGCACAGCCACCCAGAGTTGAGAGGGAACTGAAAACCCAGAGCTTCTCCTGAAGGAGCTAAGGGTTTGAACCCCACATCAAGAATTCCTAACTTTTAGGATCTGCACCTGAGACATGAACCTCCAAAACATCTAGCTTTGAAAACCAACAGGGCTCGCATCCAGGAAACCCCAAAAGGCCACTGCAACCTGACAAGTACTCTTCAAGGGCTCTAGTGCCCACACTCACCTCAGAAGAGCCTAACAGGAAGTGGTTGGTCTAGAAGTGTAGACATGAAGGGCAGACATCTGACTGACACACTTCTGGGGGCCCGATGGGGTGTTCTCTGGGATGGTGGGTGGCAGGCACCTTCTCTACATTCTCCCCCTGCATGGCTCCAGCTGGAAGACGCCATCTTTTTTTTCTTTTCAACCCTAAGTACAGAAGTCATAGAGTGATATGAAGCCTTCATTATGAGAATTAACCATCATCTCCCTCCGCAGCTGTCTTTCTCCACTCCTAATTCTATACACCAGCAGCAATGACTTTTAAACGTGGCTACATATAGTTCTGAAGATGGTTTTCTTCATGTTGCAAAATAAGGCGTACTTATAGCTCTTTCTTTATATTTCAAATATAAATTTTCTCCATTTCTTCTCTGCCATTGATATGAAGATTTAGATGATTTATACAATCCTCTCACTCCTCCTATGTCTTCTTACTACAATTATTCATTTCTGATTCCTCGACTGAGGAAGAGTATGAGAGACAAACTTTATGAATCCCCTAATATATGAAGGTCTTTAACTTCATATTCACTCATGACTAATAATTTGGCTGGCATAAGTATTCTAGGTTTAAAGTTACTTTTACTTTGAACTTTAAAGAATTACTCTGTAATCTACTAGTGGCACTGATTCTGACATGTCCGAACTAGTTATATCTTATTGTATATATTACTTTCCCTTATAAAAAGCTTTTAGAATCTTCTATATTTGATTTTCTGAAATTTCTTACAGATGTCTAAGGTCATCTCACAGATGTCTCATTTCTCATGTAGAAGACTTTCCTATTTCAAGACCTGTGTTTCCCTTCAGTTCTGGAAATTCAGTTTAAAATTTCATTTTGGGAGGAATACTTTTCACTCCACTTTGTCAGCACTCTCCTGGAAATCTGATCAGTTGAAACTAACTTCTTGGACTGATCTTCTATCTCATGTATTTTCTTTTTTCTTTTTTTTTTTAACATCTTAATTCTATTTTATTTTTTTGAGTGTTCCAAGATTCATTGTTTATGCACCATACCCAGTGCTCCATGCAATACATGCGCTCCTTAATACCCACCACTAGGCTTACCTAACCCCCACCCTCCTCCCCTCCACATCTCATGTTATTTTCAAGGTGATTTCTTATCTTCAACAATTACAAGATTTCTTATATATATATATATATATGTGTGTGTGTGTGTGTGTGTGTGTATGTATGCACACACACATATATACACATATATATACATACATATACACACACATATATATTATGTATATATATATATATATTATGCTCGCATGCATATTTTTAATTTCTAAGAGTTCTTTTTGCTGTTATTCCTTTTTACTTTTCTTGATATATGGGTAGAATACAAATGTATTCTTGAATTTTTGTAGGCTATTAATTTAAAGTGTGTGGGGAGAGGAGGCGAGGTTGTTTGTTTAATTTTCTTTCCTCCATATCAGTTTAACTTACTTTTTCAGTACTTTGAAGACTTTCCTCAGATAGGTAATGAATGTTTACTGTCTCTCCATATTTTAAATAAGTAGAGGGTCTATATCCACAGGCATCTGCTAACAGTGGACTCATTTGAGTGTGAGCAGCCAATAAATAGGCAGCTTGCTGGGGAACCCCTTCTAGGGTGAACATTTATGGTAAGTATAAGAATGGTCTCCCAAGAATGTCCACATCCTATTCTTCAGAATATGGTTACTTGGCAAAGGGGAATTAAGTTTGTAGACTGGTGTTAACATTGCTAATTAGCTACCATTAAGACATGGAGATTATCCTGGATTATTTTCCTGGACTCAGGACTCACAAACCTCCTTAAAAGTGGAAGAAGGAATTGAAAGAGAAATCCAGAGGATGACAGTATGAAAAGGACTCTGCCTAATATTGCTGGCTTTAAAGATGGGAGAAAAGTACCCATGGGCCAAGGAAAGTGGGCAGCCTCCATAAACTGGAAAAAATAAGGAAATGTATTCTCCCCTAAAGCTTCCAGAAAGAAATAGTTCTGCTGACATCTGGATTTGGGCCCCTTGAGATCCATGTTGGATGTCTAAAGCTACAAAACTGTAAAATAATAAATTTGTATTATTTTAAAAATCACCAAGTATGTGGTAATTTGACAAAACAGCAACAGAAAACTCCTGCAGATTTTGGTCCTGAGAGTAGGGTGCTACTGGGACAATACCCAAATTAGAACGGGGCAGTGGCGGAAGCTGGAACAGTTTTGAGGAGCATGACAGAAAAAGCCTACAGTGACTTCAGCAGACCTTTAGTAGAAATATGGATAATAATGATTTATTAGTAAGGACACAGAAAGAGGTGAGGAGCATGGTAGAGAAGGCTTGTATCACTTTGAAGTATCCCTAAATCACAAGCACACTGTTGGTAGAAACAGTACAGACATTAAAGGTGCTGCTGGTGAGAACTTAGAAGAAAATGAAGAATATACTATTGGCAACTTTCAGCTCCTCCCCCCCCACCCCCGCCAGGTATGGAATTTCATCCTCTGGGTAGAATACAATGTATTCCTAAGTTTTTATAGGTCATTATAAGGGGACAAGGGGAAAAGGAGAGAGTGTCTGATTAATTCTGTTTCCTCAAGGGTCAGTTTTTCAGTTTGTGTTGTTCTTTCCTTCCTTTGTAGACTTTCCTCAATTGTCTGGGAAAGAAAATCCTTGTAATGGAGTAGCAGACAGCTTAGCAGAACTGCGGCCTGTGGTCCTATAAAAAGCAAAACTTTTACAAGAGAAATGTAGGTATTTAGTGGAGAAGATTCCAAGTCAATGTTGAAGGAGTGAATAGTTTTGTTTTGTTTCCCTTGCTGCTCATTAGAAAAGCAGAGAGGAAAGGGAGAAATTCAGCAAAGAATTGTTTACAAGGAATCAGGATTTCACACTTTGGGAACCTCAGCCTATTCAGACTGCACGAGATGCTGAAATTACAAGACCACTGCCAGGAAATCATGCTCTAGAGAAACAACTGAGGGTGTCACTGAAGAGCTTCCCCAATAACTGAGAAAAATCAGTAGGTCAGAGTACTCAGACACACCACAGATTACGCATGCCACACACAGATCTCCTCAGCCAGCTGAGCAGAAGCCACATTTGAGATGGGAATATCCAGAGACATGTCAGAAGGAGGGGTCTCTTGCTAGTGAAGTGAATTCCTAGATATGCATGAGTGAAAGGCAGGGTTCTTGAAAATGTTCACCAGCAGAGCACTACTAGCTCAGACTGAAAGGAACACAGAGAGGATAAAATAAAAGGGTTGTATTTTTTTTTAGTTATCATTAATAACACAATGCTAGTTTTCTGGAAGCCTAATTCACTCATTGACCTGTATCTTCAGATCCAGTTTCAGTACTTTTGGCAGGACCGCTTCATAGAAAATATAGTATATTTCCACCACAAGGTACATATTACCTAACAGTCTCTTTTTTGTAGGTGATGTCGTTAGCAATTGATGATTGCTGCTTAGACCCATTAATTCATTAGGAGTTGCAAAGCAACTCAGAATACTGATTGTATCATTTCTTCATTTACTAATTTTATTACTTATTGCTGCTGAATGTATTTTTCAAAAAGGCAAAATCATGACTTTCATGCAAATTTAACATAAACCCACATCTAGGATTTTACTCAATTCATTACTGAGAAAATGTCATATATAAAAAGTGGTCTAGCCTCAGTCAGATGGGCTGGAGACACTTCTAGAAGCAAGAGCACAGCAGCTGCCCCAGGAGAACCCCAAGTCCAGTCGAAACTTATATTGGTTGGCAATGGTACTGAAAAAACTACATTTGTGAAGTGTCACCTGACTGGTGAATTTGAAAAGATGAACCACCTTAGTGCTGAGGTCCATCCCCCTGTGTTCCATACCAACAAAGAACCTATGACATTCCTGGTATGGGCTACAGCTGGTCGGGAGAAATTTGGTGGGCTGAGAGATGGTTAGGATATCCAAGCCTGGTATGCCACTATAATGTTTGATGTAATATGAAGGATTACTTACAAGAATGTGCCTAGCTGGCATAGTGATCTGGTACAAGTATGTGAAAACATCCCCATTGTGCTATGGGGCAACAAAGTAGACATTAAGGACAGGAAAGGTAAGGCAAAATCTATTGCCTTCCACCAAAAGAAATACTACGACATTTCTGCCAAAAGTCAATACAACTTTGAAAAGCCCTTCTTGTGACCTGCTCAAAAACTAACTGGAGACCCTAACTTGGAGTTTGTCGCCATGGCTGCTCTTGCCCCACCAGAGGCGGTCATGAACCCAACTTTGGGAGCACAGTGTGGGCATGATCTAGAGGTTGCTCAGACCACTGCTTTCCCGGATGAGCGTAACAACCTGTGAGCAAGTGCAGCTGGAGTCCAGGGTCAGAAGACCAGTGTTACAGGCAACTGTCCTGTGATGTCAGTGGTACAGCATGTTTGTCATTTCATTCTATACCTGACCAGGTTACCTGTGTCATCTTTAGGATGCTGATGGAGATGAACGGACTTCAGAGTGCATAAGGCAATTTAAAAAGTACCTTCATTTCTTAAGACCTGCATATTTAGCTGTTTTGGAATGCAGTTGTTTGTTTCCTGACCTTCAAATATAAGACTGCTGGGGGAGGAGTCAAGATGGCGGAGAAGTAGCAGGCTGAGACGACATCGGGTAGCAGGAGATCAGCTAGATAGCTTATCTAACCATTGTGAACACCTACAAATCCAATGGGAAATTGAAGAGAAGAAGAGCAACAATTCTAGAAACAGAAAATCAATCACTTTCTGAAAGGTAGGACCTGCGGAGAAGTGAATCCAAAGCGATGGGAAGATAGAGCCCAGGGGGAGGGGCCAGCTCCCGGCAAGCGGCGGAGCAAAGGAGCACAAAATCGGGACTTTTAAAAGTCTGCTCCACTGGGAGACATCGCTCCAGAGGCTAAACTGGGGGGAAACCCAGGCGGGGTCAGCATAACCCCAGGTCCCGCGGGATCACAGAAGGACTGGGGATGTCTGAGTGCCACAGAGCTCGCAGGTATTAGAGCAGAGAAGCCGGCCACAGCAACAAAGCCGAGGACTGAGCTCTCAGCCTGGGGTTACCTTGTGCCGGTGGCAGGCTGGTGGGCTCGGAGCACGGCCAGAGGCCACGGAGACGGAAGTGACCAGGCGCTTTTCTCCAGGTTCCAGCAATTGACTGCTTTCCTCAAGGCGCGACCGCAGGCCAGGGAGGCGGGGCGGTTGGGCGCTTTTCTCTAAGGGCAAACTGAGGAGCGGAACCCCAAGCTCTCGGCTCCTCTGGGCCGAGAGATTGGGAGGCCACCATCTTCATTCCCGTCCTCCAGAACTCTACGGAAAGCGCTCAGGGAACAAAAGCTCCTGAAAGCAAACCCGAGCGGATTACTTAGCCTGGCCCCTGGCAAAGGCGGTGCAATTCCGCCTGCGGCAAAGACACTTGAAAATCACCACAACAGGCCCCTCCCCCAGAAGATCAACAAGAAACCCAGCCAAGACCAACTTCACTCACCAAGAACAGCAGAATCCCACAGCAGGAGAAAGCAAATCTTATCTGGACAAAATGACAAGGCAGAAAAACTCACCTCAAAAAAAGGAACAAGAGGCCGTACCGAAGGCTGGAGACCTAATCAATACGGACATTGGTAACATGACAGATCTAGAGTTCAGAATGACAATTCTCAAGGTTCTAGCCGGGCTCGAAAAAGGCATAGAAGATATAAGAGAAACCCTCTCCGGAGAGATAAAAGCCCTTTCTGGAGAAATAAAAGAACTAAAATCTAACCAAGTTGAAATCAAAAAAGCTATTAATGAGGTGCAATCAAAAATGGAAGCTCTCACTGCTAGGATAAATGAGGCAGAAGAAAGAATTAGTGACATAGAAGACCAAATGACAGAGAATAAAGAAGCTGAGCAAAAGAGAGACAAACAAATACTGGACCACGAGGAGAGAATTCGAGATATAAGCGACACCATAAGATGACACAACATTAGAATAATTGGGATTCCAGAAGAAGAAGAGAGAGAGAGGGGAGCAGAAGGTATATTGGAGACAATTATTGGAGAGAATTTCCCTAATATGCCAAAGGGAACAAATATCAAAATCCAGGAGATGCTAAGAACGCCCCTCAAAATCAATAAAAATAGGTCCACACCTCGTCACCTGATAGTAAAATTTACAAGTCTTAGCGACAAAGAGAAAATCCTGAAAGCAGCCCGGGAAAAGAAGTCTGTAACATACAAGGGTAAAAACATTAGATTGGCAGCGGACCTATCCACAGAGACCTGGCAGGCCAGAAAGAACTGGCATGATATATTCAGAGCACTAAACGAGAAAAACATGCAGCCAAGAATACTATATCCAGCTAGGCTATCATTGAAAACAGAAAGAGAGATAAAAAGCTTCCAGGACAAACAAAAGCTGAAAGAATTTGCAAACATCAAACCAGCTCTACAGGAAATATTTAAGGGGTCCTCTAAGCAAAGAGAAACCCTAAAAGTAGTAGATCAGAAAGAAACAGAGACAATACACAGTAACAGTCACCTTACAGGCAATACAATGGCACTAAATTCATATCTCTCAATAGTTACCCTGAATGTTAATGGGCTAAATGCCCCAATCAAAAGACACAGGGTATCAGAATGGAAAAAAAAAAAAAAAAACCATCAAAATGCTGCCTACAAGAAACTCATTTTAGACCCGAAGACACCTCCAGATTTAAAGGGAGGCGGTAGAAAACAATGTACCATGCTAATGGACATCAGAAGAAAGCTGGGGTGGCAATCCTTCTATCAGATCAATTAGATTTTAAGCCAAAGACTATAATAAGAGATGAGGAAGGACACTATATCCTACTCAAAGGGTCTGTCAAACAAGAAGACCTAACAATCTTAAATATCTATGCCCCTAACATGGGAGCAGCCAACTATATAAACCAATTAATAACAAAATCAAAGAAATACATTGACAGTAATACAATAATAGCAGGGGACTTTAACACTCCCCTCACTGAAATGGACAGATCATCCAAGCAAAAGATCAACAAGGAAATAAAGGCCTTAAATGACACACTGGACCAGATGGACATCACAGATATCTTCAGAACATTCCATCCCAAAGCAACAGAATATACATTCTTCTCTAGTGCACATGGAACATTCTCCAGAATAGACCACATCCTGGGTCATAAATCAGGTCTCAGTCGGTACCAAAAGATTGAGATCATTCCCTGCATAATTTCAGACCACAATGCTCTGAAGCTAGAACTCAATCACAAGAGGAAATTTGGAAAGAACGCAAATACATGGAGACTAAACAGCATCCTTCTAAAAAATGAATGGGTCAACCAGGAAATTAAAAAAGAATTGAAAAAAATCATGGAAACAAATGATAAGGAAAACACAACAGTTCAAAATCTGTGGGACACAACAAAGGCAGTCCTGAGAGGAAAATATATAGCGGTGCAAGCCTTCCTCAACAAACAAGAAAGGTCTCAAATACACAACCTAACCCTACACCTAAAGGAGCTGGAGAGAGAACAACAAAGAAAGCCTAAACCCAGCAGGAGAAGAGAAATCATAAAGATCAGAGCAGAAATTAATGAAATAGAAACTAAAAAAACAATAGAACAAATCAACGAAACTAGGAGCTGGTTCTTTGAAAGAATTAATAAGATTGACAAACCCCTGGCCAGACTTATCAAAAAGAAAAGAGAAAGGACACAAATAAATAAAATCATGAATGAAAGAGGAGAGATCACAACCAACACCAAAGAAATACAAACAATTATAAGAACATACTATGAGCAACTCTACGCCAACAAATTTGACAATCTGGAAGAAATGGATACATTTCTAGAGACGTATAAACTACCACAACTGAACCAGGAAGAAATAGAAAACCTGAACAGACCCATAACCAGTAAGGAGATTGAAACAGTCATCAAAAATCTCCAAACAAACAAAAGTCCAGGACCAGACGGCTTCCCAGGGGAATTCTACCAAACATTTAAAGAAGAATTAATTCCTATTCTCCTGAAATTGTTCCAAAAAAATAGAAATGGAAGGAAAACTTCCAGACTCATTCTATGAGGCCAGCATCACCTTGATCCCAAAACCAGACAAGGATCCCACCAAAAAAGAGAATTACAGACCCATATCCTTGATGAACACAGATGCAAAAATTCTCACCAAAATACTGGCCAATAGGATCCAACAGTACATTAAAAGGATTATTCACCACGACCAAGTGGGATTTATTCCAGGGCTGCAAGGTTGGTTCAACATCCGCAAATCCATCAATGTGATACAACACATTAATAAAAGAAAGAGTAAGAACCATATGATACTCTCAATAGATGCTGAAAAAGCATTTGACAAAGTGCAGCATCCCTTCCTGATTAAAACTCTTCAAAGTGTAGGGATAGAGGGCACATACCTCAATATTATCAAAGCCATCTATGAAAAACCCACCACAAATATCATTCTCAATGGAGAAAAACTGAAAGATTTTCCACTAAGGTCAGGAACACGGCAAGGATGTCCGTTATCATCACTGCTGTTCAACATAGTACTAGAAGTCCTAGCCTCAGCAATCAAACAACAAAAAGAAATTAAAGGCGTCCAAATTGGCAAAGAAGAAGTCAAACTATCACTCTTTGCAGATGATAGGATACTATATGTGGAAAACCCAAAAGGCTCCACTCCAAAACTGCTAGAACGTGTACAGGAATTCAGTGAAGTGTCAGGATATAGTCAATGCACAGAAATCAGTCGCATTTCTTTACACTAACAACAAGACAGAAGAAAGAGAAATTGAGGAGTCAGTCCTATTTACAATCGCACCCAAAACCATAAGATACCTAGGAATAAATCTAACCAAAGAGGCAAAGAATCTGTACTCAGAAAACTATAAAGTACTCATGAAAGAAATTGAGGAAGACACAAAGAAATGGAAAAATATTCCATGCTCATGGATTGGAAGAACAAATATTGTGAAAATGTCTATTCTACCTAAAGCAATCTACGCATTTAATGCAATCCCTATCAAAATCCCATCCATTTTTTTTAAAGAAATAGAACAAATAATCCTAAAATTTATATGGAACCAGAAAAGACCTCGAATAGCCAAAGGAATATTGAAAAAGAAAGCCAAAGTCGGTGGCATCACAATCCCAGACTTCAAGCTCTATTACAAAGCTGTCATCATCAAGACAGTATGGTACTGCCACAAAAACAGACACATAGATCAATGGAACAGAATAGAGAGCCCAGAAATAGACCCTCAACTCTATGGTCAACTAATCTTTGACAAAGCAGGAAAGAATATCCAATGGAAAAAAGACAGCCTCTTCAACAAATGGTGCTGGGAAAATTGGACAGCCACATGCAGAAAAATGAAATTGGACTATTTCCTTACATCTCACACGAAAATAGACTCAAAATGGATGAAGGACCTCAATGTGAGAAAGGAATCCATCAAGATCCTTGAGGAGAATCCAGGCAGCAACCACTTTGACCTCAACTGCAGCAACTTCTTCCTAGAAACATCGCCAAAGGCAACAGAAGCAAGGGCAAAAATGAACCATTGGGATTTCATCAAGATCAAAAGCTTTTGCACAGCAAAGGAAACAGTTAACAAAACCAAAAGACAACTGACAGAATGGGAGAAGATATTTGCAAATGACATATCAGATAAAGGGCTAGTATCCAAAATCTATAAAGAGCTTATCAAACTCAATACCCAAAGAACAAATAATCCAGTCAAGAAATGGGCAGAGGACATGAACAGACATTTCTGCAAAGAAGACATCCAGATGGCCAACAGACACATGAAAAAATGCTCCACATCACTGGGCATCAGGGAAATACAAATCAAAACCACGATGAGATACCACCTCACACCAGTCAGAATGGCTAAAATTAACAAGTCAAGAAATGACAGATGCTGGCGAGGATGCGGAGAGAGGGGAACCCTCCTACACTGCTGGTGGGAATGCAAGCTGGTGCAACCACTCTGGAAAACAGTGTGGAGGTTCCTCAAAAAACTGAAAATAGAGCTACCCTACGACCCAGCAATTGCACTACTGGGTATATATCCTAAAGAGACAAACGTGGTGCTCCGAAGGGGCACGTGCACCCGAATGTTTATAGCAGCAATGTCCACAATAGCCAAACTGTGGAAAGAGCCTAGATGTCCATCAACAGATGAATGGATAAAGAAGGTGTGGTATATATACACAATGGAATACTATGCAGCCATCAAAAGACATGAAATCTTGCCATTTGTGACGACGTGGATGGAACTAGAGGGTATCATGCTTAGTGAAATAAGTCAATCGGAGAAAGACAACTATCATATGATCTCTTTGATATGAGGAAGTGGAGATGCAATGTGGGGGGGTAGGGGGGAGGTAGGGAAAAAAATGAAAAGATGGGATTGGGAGGGAGACAAACCATAAAAGACTCAATCTCAAAAAACAGACTGAGGGTTGCTGGAGGGAGGGGGGACAGGAGAGGGTGGTGGGGAAATGGACATTGGGGAGGGTATGTGCTATGATGAGTGCTGTGAAATGTGTTAACCTGACGATTCACAGACCTGTACCCCTGTGGATAAAAATACATTATATGTTTATTAAATTTAAAAAAAATTTAAAAAAAAACAAATATAAGACTGCTATCGTCACATTTAAGAAAAAAAAGTAGTTCAAAGAACATTCTGAGGTGCTAGGAATTTATTATCAATTTAATAAAGGAATGTAGAATCCATTTGTTAGATCATATACCAAACTGGTCAGCATTTTATTTTTGGGGTTACCTTTTCCACTGGAAGGAACAATTTGCTTATCTACTAGACAAAAATCTACAGGATAATATGTATTTAACACGTAACTTCACTCAGCCTATATTCTGTGATCCATTGTCTTAACGCTGTCTAGCTTCACTTATCTTTTTAGGTAAATTTCCCCTCATCAATTCTTTGGTCACTAAGAAGTACAATTCTTACATACAAGACAGAGTAAATCCTGGATTCCTTTCCTTTATCTGCCTATATTCAAAACAGTGAGCTTCTTAAATAAATCATGAAGACCTCATGGATTTTAACATATCTGATATGTTTCAACCCATTGTAACTGTGATCTGTATTATCCATGTACTTTTTTAAATAAATGGAAGCATACTAAACATGTTTTTGAAAGAGACTAAAAAAGAAAAAGCTAGCAAAAGATTAATGTGAAAAGAACCAAAGCAAATTGGTTGGTAAGGATCTTCCAAATCTACAGTGTGCTTGTGGAAACTATAATCCCATGCAGAAATGGATACCATCTAGAACGTAATAAACAGAGATAGTATTATGAAGAGGATAATCAGAAAATCTCAGGTCTTCTCTCAAATTTCACAGCAAAATTAAATGCAATCAGAGTGTTGTCCTAGAAAATTGCATCCTTAACACTTGAAATGAACAGAATCAAAACCTTCACATATGACTGTGAATACCAATTTTTTGATTAGTCACTTTGGTGCTTGTGTGTAGATTATTAAAATTAGTATCATACAGTAAATATAAATTTCCTTTTATACATTCCATGACCCCTGTTAGCTTTCTAACTCAAGTCCCTTAGGAAGAGACTTCACTAATCTAGCATTGAATTAGGTTTTGAAGCCAATCTTTTACACAGCAATAGCTCATTTGGCAAAATAATTTAATTACAGAAATGTGACACACATGAGCATGTTTGCAATGATTAATGAATCACTTCATAAAAAGTGAATTTCCAATGAGCTGAAAAATTTATGTATCAATTAAAACTCAAGAAAATAAGTTTATTGAATATTTTTATGAGCTAAATTAATCACTAGTTATTTTTAAATAAATATTTTTAATGACATGGAGAGTTAAGAATTTTAAAGCCATGAACAACAATTTACGGTTGCTATCCTTACCTGAAATTCTTCTCTAAGTTAATTGCAATAGCTGTAAATATGTTTCCCAAACTCATGTGGGGCTCCAAGCTGCCTTTCTTATTCCTCACTTTTTAATTATTTGGGATGAGATGATAGGCAGCACCCTACCCCCTTACACCATTAAATCCATGAGTTTTTCCTGATGGAGTCACTGAGTTGATTTCCTTTGACTATTGTTTCCCTGTTGCAGAAACCTCGACTTCTTCTAAATAAGTTTAACTTTTTTTCCTGACATTTAAATTCTTTGGGGGAAATAGTGTAGATGACACTAGATAGGATGTTAAGCTGTGAAATGTGTATGTGTCTAAATACAAGCAGTCTAGGGGTTCCTGGGTGGCTCAGGTCATGATCCCACGGTCCTGGGATCGAGCCCCACATTGGGCTCTCTGCTTGGCAGGGAGCCTGCTTCCCCCTCTCTCTCTGTCTGCCTCTCTGTCTACTTGTGATCTCTCTGTCAAATAAATAAAATAGTTAAAATAAATAAATAAATACAAGCAGTCTTGTGAGAGGGTCACAGTGAGTCCCAGGTGACCAAGGACAGCTGAAATGCATGTTATTGAAATTTCATTATTATTTGTGGGACATAGTTTTAATATGCCTCTTTGAGATATCTTTAATCCATGTGTCAAAAACTTCCGTATATATATGTATGTCTATTTAAAATGTAGTAATTTACCCTGGAAGCCAGTATTAGTTTATCAGAACCTTACAGAGCAGTCTATCCATTCTTAACCTAGAGATTCTTGGCTTGGATTCGGGAATATCAGTCTTTTGGAATACTTTTCACCTCTTGCATAATTCCTTCTCACTTTCCTTTTCAGATTCCTCATTTACTGAATCTCTAAGTATCAGGCTGCCCTAGGATTCAGCCTTTGAGTCTAGACAGAAAAGAGAACAGACTCAATTCTTCTCTGGCTAGACTTAATCCCTTAGTGATCTCATCCTACATTAAGGCACAAAACCCAGCTCTACACAAATAACTTCCAGTTTTCATCTCTAGGTTAGCTCTCTCCCCTGAACTTCAAGAGGGTATGTATACTCGAAGGCAACTCCATTATTCCAATTTCTCAGGCCACAAATGTAGGCATCTTCTACAAGTTTTTACACCTCACTGCACATTGCGTTCAGTAGTAAACTGAACTGGCTCCAACTTGAAAATGTCCATAATTCAAAGACTTCTCACGACTTCCACCGCCATCAACCTGGATCACGTCATCATCATATCTCCTAGAATACAGCATGGTCTCCTATCTGGTACACGAGGCAATTCCAGGCAGAAAACTGATGACAAGTGTGAATGATTAAGAAGGATTTAGTCAAGGAACTATCTACAAAGGCCCAGGAGTAGTTACAGGAAATCAGAGAAGCAGCAACATGAAGAGAGGCACTGGCAGGAACTGTGGCCCTGGTGGGTGGACACAACCAGCAGGGACCTGAAACAGCGGGAGAAGAGGGTAATAGTGAAATCTTGTCCTTCTCCCACTCTCCCCCGAGTGTCTCTAATTAATTGAACCCAGTGGAAGCTAGAGTCAAAGAAGCCGATTAGTGGTTAATATAAGTCATACAGGTTAGCCCTGTGAGGCACATGGCAGCAAGAGAAGGCTAGAGAGTGATGTCTACCACTATTCTCCCTTCTTCCTGCCTTTTTTTTTGCCCCCAGCACCCAGCCAGAAAAGTTTTGTGAAAACAAGTCAGACCTTGTTGGATGCCTGCTCCAAGCTCTCGGTGATTTTCTGTAGCACCTTAAAAGTCTACAAGGCCCCCCATCCAAAGCTCTTCCATTTTAATGACCTCATCTCTTATTCCTTTATGCAATTTTTCTAGAGCGACGCCACTCTCCTTATGGTTTCTTAAACCTCCCAGGCACACATCTGCTTCCGGGCCATTACAATTTACTGCTGTCGGCTTGAGCTCCCTTCCTCCGGTAATTCTGTGTGACTCACTCCAGGATGTACTCGGACGTCACCCTCTCGGCAACATCGTTCCTGGCCATCTGGCTAATGTTCCGCCAGCCCTCACATCAAGTCCTGACTCACTTTTCTCCACGGAAAAATTCTATTTTCTATCCTCTTTCTACCTTCTATTTTATATGAGATGTCACTTCAACATCTAATATATTTAGTTTAATGTGAGCTCCATGAAGATAGGGGCTGTTGTTCTCCGTGTCTAGATCAGGGCTGATCCAATAGATGCTTAATAAATATTTGTTTTTCAAGTGAATAAAACCAAAAAGGATCTCACCTTCCTTTTCCTAAGTATTTTCTTATCATAAGATATTTGAAATCCTGTGAGTGCGGCAGGGTGTTCCGTTTTTAACTGGTTTTATAGCTGCACTTTAACAAACAACCCATGCATCCTTCCCTCTACCTCGCATCTGTGATGACCTGGGAAGGCAGGCAACGCGTGAAACACTGCAGCCTATTTATCCGTAAGAGTCAGATATTGAAACACACAGTAGCAGGAGAAGGAAAGCTTGCCCTCACCATACAATTTCAATTAGTAGTGGTGAGATTTTTAATATCCTCGGGAAGGAGAACAGGCCCTTAGCAATTTAAATTCTGAGCATACCGCCAACAGTAAACTGCAGGAAAACATATCTGATGTGGGTGGTGATATAGAGAAGAATTAATGGGAAAAACTGTATTTCACACTTCAAACATTATCATATGCCGTGGGGACTTACACTCTATCAGCAGCAAAGTACAAAACAAGTTACAGTGACTGACATGTTGGTCTGTCTCTATTTAGCAAACTGATTAGTCTCCCCTTTGGAAGATGATCATGGCATTTGTTTATCTTCAAAATGTTATATTATAAATGCTGCTTAAATAAATTAAAGTTACTTCAATTTAAAAACATGAGTAAGAGTGGTGATGACCTAAACATGGTATTTAGGCTAAAGCAAAATCCCTTCTGTTTTGCTTTCCCCATCTGCCCGATAATAAAAAATACACAAAGAGAGATTAGATGTCCTTAAATAATATTAGGATAGAAGAGTAAAATATTTCAGTATATAATATCTCATGTTGAAAATTTATCTGTTTGAAAATATAACTGCCTTCAAAAATAAGATGTGCTTAAATTAGATGCTGTGAGTAAATTCATGTTTTAAATATATCTGCTAATTACTACAACAAAACTATCCAGGAGACTTCTGATTATAGAAAAAATGTATACAATTTAGTGCTCCTTATCAAGTAATCAAACAGTGGTTCCTAAAAGTAACTGGGTTTATATTTATTTGTGTTTCCAATAAATCCGTATTAGTTCTTGATTTCCTAACTCCTCTCCACCTATTTATCAGTGTAGTCCACTTTTTGATCTCTAAGTAGAGCTCCTTCGGCCCTGAAAGTGGAGAAGCAGAACACCCTGTACATTTCTGAATTACCAAAAGGAAACATAAACCCCTAAATGAATCTGCAATGTGAAAGAAAGAAAACATCCAGACCTAGTCAAGATCAAACTACCTATTTGAATATATACATCAATTAACTGAGAAACACCACAGATAAAAAATGTGTCAGTAAACTCAGGGTCACACACACACGTGAATATATTAGAGCACATAAAACTTGAGATTCTCATGAGAACCAAATAAATCACAATCTTCCTATGTAATGCATGCATGAAAATGTTTAGGTGATCAAATTATCAAGGTTTTCCTGGCTAGACTACATTTGAGATGTATTAACTTGAATCTGATAATGGATAAAGAAGATGTGGTCCATATACACAAAGGAATATTATGCCTCCATCAGAAAGGATGAATACCCAACTTTTGTATCAACATGGACAGGACTGGAGAAGACTATGCTGAGTGCAGTAAGTCATGCAGAAAAAGTCAATTATCATATTGTTTCACTTACTTGTAGAGCATAGGGAATAACATGGAGGACATTAAGAGAAGGAAAGGGAAAGTAAATTGGGGTAAATCGGAGGGGGAGATGAACCATGAGAGACTGGACTGAGAAACAAACTGAAGGTTTTGGAGGGGAGGGAGTGGAGGGATGAGTGAGCCTGGTGGTGGGTATTAAGGAGGGCACATATTGCATGGAGCACTGGGTGTGGTGCATAAACAATGAATCTTGGAACGCTGAAAAAAAAAAACCTTATAAAAAAAAAGAAACAACTGAATAAAGAAAATCTATTTAGAGTCCAAATGTTCATTGGAATTCATCGCAACTTAACCACCCTAGTGTTCTTGCTTCCTAGGGTAGCTTTCAGTACTCCAAACTGCCTAAGCCCTCTCCCACCTCACCTCATTAACTCCCAGCACAGAAAAATCAGCATCATCTCAAAAAACTTCCCAACTTTCTTCCTTTTGGGGCTATCTGATGTTCACCTTGCCCCTCTTTTAAGCACTTAATGCAGCAGTTTGGGGCTAAGAATGCCTGTTTTGTGTCCCAGCTCTACCACTTACTAGCTGCATGTCCCCGATTCCCCATCGGGCATGAGGGAGCTCTTGTCCTGTTTCAAAGAGAGGACACATGTACTGAGTCTGACACACAGCCAGTGCTCAAGTGATTCAAGATCTACAATGTGAAGGAGGAATCACATCTTAGGTCTCACCCAACAACAAGCTTCACTGAATAGTAGCCAAGTAAACGCATGACAAACAGCATTCACGCGTCTCTGGAGGACCTCAAGCTAGCCGTTGCAACTTCCCAAAAGTCCCTTTTTCAACACTGGGACATGTTTCGGTTTCAGAGTAGTGGTTCAGCACTATGTGTGTCCTCAAGTCAGCTCCGAGAAAGCCATTTTGTCTTGGAGTTTCTTACGTTTTAGAGTTGGCTTGTCAGTCAGGGGAACTCGAGTCTCCAGCCAGCTCAGCCCGGTGAGGTTGTGCGAATGCCTGGTGTTTGCCTCTTCCTGGCCTCCTGGCCTGGTGCTCCCGCTTCCCCCTGCTGGTACCAATCACTTGAGGCTCTCTGACTTCCTCCTCCTATCTAAATCCCCACACTCAGTAGCCTGCCTAATAGCAGCTATCTCTGCTCATTACCCCTTGAGCCGATGGAGAGAGGCTTGGAGGAGGCTTTGATCCACCTGATGTTCCTACAGCAGCCAATTAGCTTGTCAGTTGCCCAAAGGCAACTGGGCCGCATTTCTGCCATTTCCACATTTGGAGCACATTGCAATTTGCTTCCACATTTTGAACCAGCCTTCCTCTTGCTACATCATGACAGCTGTTTCCTTCTTCAAATGACTTCACATGTGTTTCATGTTCCAAAAATTTCTCGTAGCTTTGTAACAACCAAAGGCAATCTTATTTTTTAAGTTTTGTTATTGACTCATAAACACACTTACATATATAGATATAGGTGGGAAGAGGAACATATTGGACATATATCTATATTTACATAATTGCATTTTCTAAGGATTTTGGTAGCTGACAGGGAGAGGATGCCACAAAACTATTTGAATTTACTGAGCTTAACAAGATGCCATATCTATAGGAAGATCTCCTATTTTCTATGGAAATGAAAAATCATAAATTTAATAAAGCAATCTTAAATGTAACCCCATTAACAAAAAACAAAAGCTTTTTAAAGGTGGTTCAAAACATGGATTTTATTTCAATTTCTGAAGAACACTAAAAATAAGCAAAGCTCCTGTATCTCTAGACTACAATCACAGTTCTTTCTCCACACAGAATCATCTCTAAAATGCCACAGTAATGCAAATAATTTTTTAAATATACTGTGATAGAGAAATATCAGAGAAAGCAAGACTATCACTGACAGAGACAGACATTTCCAGGATTTACATTTACATTCTTTACATTCAGTCATAAACTTAGGCTACATACTAAGACTGGCAGCAGAGTTTGGGACAATTCTCTCCAAAATGTTTGATCATATCAATTATTATAGGCTTTCTAGATGGACAACTGATCAACACAAATCTGAAAGTGCTCCTTAATCTAAGAAGACCATCCTAAACAAACAAACAAACAAAAAACAAAGACTCTACTGGATCACCTGAAAGCCTCAATCTATGTTTCATGGAGGAGCACCTGGATGATGCAGTCAGTTAAACATCTGGCTTGGTTCTGGCTCAGGGTGTGAATTCAAGATCATGAGATCGAGCCCAACATCGCTCAGCACAGAGTCTGCTTAAGACTCTCTCTGCACCTTCCCTTCCCACTCGCTCTCTCCCTCTCTCTCTCTCTAATAAATAAATGTCTTAAAAATTGTTTCATGGAACCCTACAACTCCATAGCAAAAAACAAATACTCTTATTCAAAAATGGGCAAAGTACTTCTTTTCCAAAGAAGACATAAAAGTGGCCAAAAAATACTTGAAAATGTGTTTAACATCACTAATCATCAGGGAAATGCAAATCAAAACCACAATGGTAAACAACTTCATACTTTAGAGTATGACACTTGTCAAAAAGACATAAGATAACAAATGCTGGCAAGGATGTGAAGGAAAGGAAACCTGGTGCACTGTTGGTGGGATTGTAAACCGATATAGTCAGTTTATGGAAAACATTATTAGTTCCTTAGCAATTAAGAATAAAACTACCATATGGGGGCGCCTGGGTGGCTCAGTGGGTTAAGCCTCTGCCTTCGGCTCGGGTCATGATCCCAGGGTCCTGGGATCGAGCCCCACATCGGGCTCTCTGCTCAGCAGGGAGCCTGCTTCCCCCTCTTTCTCTGCCTGCCTCTCTGCCTACTTGTGATCTCTCTCTCTGTGTCAAATAAATAAATAAAATCTTAAAAAAAAAAAAAAAAAAAACTACCATATGATCCCATTTTTATATAGCCAAAGGAAATGAAACCAGTATCTCAAAAAGATATCCATTCTCCCAGTTCATAGCAGCATTATTTACAATAGCCAAATGATGGAAACAACATGAGTGTCCACTGCTGGAAGAATGGAACAGAAAAAAAATTACACACACACAAACACACATATTATTATTCTGGATATTATATATTGTATCTATAATATATTTTATATTATATAATATAGAATATATATAATATACACTTTTATACACACACACACACACATATATATATATATTATTCAGTCTTTAAAGAGGAGGAAATCTGTCATATGCAACAGCATTGATGAACCTGGAGGGCATTACACTAAGTAAAATAAACCAGATAAAGAAAGACAGATACAGCATGGTATCATGTGTATGTAGAATCTTTATTAAAAAAAAAAAGAAGAAGAAGAAGAAGAAGGCGCGCCTGGGTGGGTCAGTGGGTTAAAGCCTCTGCCTTCGGCTCAGGTCATGATCCCAGGGTCATGGGATCGAGCCCCGCATTGGGCCCTCTGCTCAGTGGGGAGTCTGTTTCTCCCTCTCTCTCTGCTGGCCTCTCTGCCTACTTGTGATCTCTCTCTCTCTCTCTCTCTCTAATAAACAAATAATTAAAATCTTAAAAAAAAAAAAAGAATTCATGGAAGCAGAATAGAAAAGTGGTTGCCAGGGGCTGGGAGTTGGCAGGTGTGGGATAGAGAGAAATAGAGACTGGTACAAGGGTTCCAACTTTTAGTTATAAGCTGAACAAGGACTGAAGATCTAAAACATAGTTGTATATAGCTTTATTTAATTACTATTAATTTTTAATATAAATAATTATCTAGGGGCACCTGGGTGGCTCAGTGGGTTAAGCCTCTGCATTCAGCTCAGGTCATGATCTCGGGGTCCTGAGACGAGTCCCGCATTGGGCTCTCTGCTCAGCAGGGAGCCTGCTTCCTCCTCTCTCTCTGCCTGCCTCTCTGCCTACTTATGATCTCTCTGTGTCAAATAAATAAATAAAATGTTTTTTAAAAATAATAATTACCTATAGGTTAACCAAGTATAGGTTTCTAATTTCTGTCCCTTCCTCAAACAAAACACAAGATTTAACATACTTTACTTGTGGAGCATTTCATGCCAATATAATTTATTCTGGTCTGGATTTTAGTTCTACCATTTTTAGGCTCCCAAGGTTATTGTAATTAACAGCTACAGTAAGTAACTGACATTTTTAAAATTAATTTTTGAGTTCATACATTTCCCATACTTCTCCAGTGTCCATTATTTCTGCTAGTGAAAAGTCTTCTTTAAGCGCTTAATCATCAGATAGCTAGAAATGTTTCTATTTTAACTTGTTTTTTTAAAAAATATTTTATTTATTAGAGAGAGAGAGAGAGGGCATGCGGATGAGTTGGGGGGAGGGGCAGAGGGATAGGGAGAAGCAGATTCCCCACTGAATAGGGAGCCCGATGGAGGACTTCATCTAGGACCCCAGGATCACGACCTGAGCTGAAGGCAGAGGCTTAGCTAAAAGAGCCACCCAGGCGCCCAATTTAACTTAATTCTTGAATTCAAGTTTATTTAAGCATAAAATGAGAGATCAACAATTTTTAATCATGTATATTATGATTCCCCATTTTCTTTTCACATTTATTTCATTAAGACATCTGTCCTAATTGTCATTTCTTTGTAGATAACTGCCTTTTCTGTGTGATAACTTTAAAGTTTTCTTTTTCTTCATTCTTGGTATTATTGTCTACTTTCATGTTCTAAGCATTTTTCATATTTTTTTATCTTAATCCATATAAGAAACCTCTGTACTTTAAGAAATATTCTACAACTCCATTAAAATCTGTCTTGTTGAACATTTATATTTATTTATTCTGCCTGTAACTTAAAATGTGCTTTTTTCCCTAAGAACTTCAGTCTTTCTTGAATTCTTGAAAAGATTCTTACTCTCTTCCCTTAATGTTTTTATTTTTATCAAATTTATGCAGTCACTTAGTTTAAAAGAGTCTTATGATTATACAAAGTTTCCTGTGAAAAGTAGCAGTTGCCATCACTGCCCTAGCATACCCTTCTTTTCAAAGAAAGCAACCTTCCCCCTCTTTTAGCAGATTATTTTAGGATTTACCTCTACATCTCTTAATGTTGCTGATTTCTCCTTTTTTTTTTAAATAGGCTCTGCACTCAACCCTAAGATCAAGAGTCATAAGATCTACGAACTCAGCCCAGCCAGATGTCCCTTGATTTCTCCAGTTTTAAGCATTACCAGTACTGACTTGTCACTACAAAGGGTGAGAATTTAGCCTTCATTCTTCCCTTTACCCTTTGCCTTCATCACACACATACACATACCCTTTTGTGCTGACCCCCTAGAAGTCATAACCCTATATAATCTCTCCCCTGAGTGCAGGCAGAACCTGTGACTTGCTTCTAACCCAAAGAAGATGCAAAGGTGAAGAATTTTTACTGATGTGATTAAGGCCCCAAATTAGTTGACTTTGAGGTTATCAAAGGAAAGAATATCCTGGGTAGGCTTGACTTAATTGGATAAAATCACTTAAAAGAGGGAAGCAGGCACTTGAGCAGGTCAGAGAGGTTCTCTTACTGACTTTGAAGGAAGCCGCCATGACTTCTAGGCATGAGCCAATGAGCTCTTCCAAGTCCCTGAGGGAGCTTGGAAGTGGGTCTTTCCTCACATGATCATGCAGCCTGGCCAGTGCCTTGAAGGAGCTTTGTGAGACCCCAATCAAAGGATCCAGCCGGGCTCTGCTGGCACTCCTGACCCACCAAAAATGCAAGGTAATAAATTAATGTGAGGTATTGTTGGAAGCCACTATATTTGTGCTACTTTATTACAGCAGTAGAGAATTGGTTCTCCTTTCCTTGTTAACTTCCCATATAGAGTTTCAGTCTCATCAGTTTTGAGTGTTTATATCATTATGACATGCAAGTGCTTTTTGTAACTTAGTGAACTATGGCTACTTTTCCTCCCTGCAGAAAAATTAATCGTTGCTCTCACCCCCCTTTTCTTTGTTATGATATTTTTTAGTTATCTTATTTTCCTTTCTTTTTTTTTTAAGATTTTATTTATTTATTTGAGAGAGACAGAATGAGAGAGAGAGAACACAAGAAAGGAGAGTGGCAGAGGGAGAAGCAGAACCCTTGCTGAGCAGGGAGCCCGATGTGAGACTCAATTCTGGGACTCCAGGATTATGACCTGAGCCGAAGGCAGCCACTTAACCAATTGAGCCACCCAGGTGGCTCCTATCAAGGTCTCTTCCCATTGAGAGACTGAAATTCATTAAGTATTCTATCAGTTTCATTGGCTGGAGTCTATTCCAGAAGTTTTTTCACTTGATTCAATTATAATTAGTTCCTCTAATCTGAACTCATGGTGATCATGCTATTCCCACCCTTTCTGATCATCTTGGGGAGTCTCTGACTTCTTTTCCACATGGTAGATGTTGTTTCCTAAACTGTATTCCTCTTTCCCTCATTTGGTGAATCATGTCTTCTAGAGGCTTCATGGCTTCATTCTGCCTGTTGATTTCATTGACATTTTGGCTAGGTATGTAATTGTAGTGAGAAATTTCCCACAGAACTTTGAAACCTACACTACCTAGACACCTTCTTGTCTATGGCCACACCACCCTGAACATACCTGATCTGGTGTTGCTGTTGGGAAGGACAAAGTTACTCTGATTCATGTTCCTCTGTATGTGGCCTACTTTCTTTCCTCCCTGGAAGTTGAGAAACGTAGTCTGGAGTGCTTAAAATTTCAAATCACGGTGCCTTGGATAGTTTATACCGAGATGATTTGCTTTTGCAAATTACTCCATTTATAGTTGTTTCTCTCTTGTATTTTATCTATCATCATTACAACTTTGTAGCAAAGAAAGATACGTCAAAGCATGAACTTACAGCACCATCCTAACTGAAATAAACTATTTTAAAATGTCAAAAACTTAAGTAAAACCATAAAGTTAACAGTTTACATTCAAGGTATTGAAATATATCCTTACTAAGAAAATTATACTGGGACAAATGAGACAAAAAAGTATTAAATACTAATAATCTGAATGTGCCCAAAATATTTTCTTACTACAAGAAAAAATACCACTCTGCTAATCTCCTATTGAAATTCATCCCTATTATTTTCAATTTTTGAAAGTCTGAGTGAAGAAATTAGACTGTATATTTCCTAAACGTATCACCAGATGAATTTAAAAGTACGTAATAGAATATTGAGCTTTAAGAGTTTCAATTAAAATTAAAATGTCTCTTGGGTTCAGGGATAGAGAAAGAAAGTCTTAATCTCTATATTAAGTGCTATGAATAAAACAATTTAGGAAAAGCAAAAAAATTTACAGCAGGGTCTATCTTTGTCAAAAAGAACAAACCACACAACTTTGCTAAGGAGATTTTCTGAAAATACCTCAGAATATTATGGCCTATTCTTTCATTTTGTTTCTGAGATCCTAAATACATGCTAGTGAGAGGGTAAATTCTCATTTAGTTAACATCTTAAAAACTCCTAAAAAGATAAAAAAAGGTTAAAATATGAATGTCTACTATTCATCCCCCTGAAAACAAACAAAGAATTTAATAAGATGAAGTGAAAAGTATTTTTTTCTACTTTTTCCTCCCTGAAAGTTGAGAAATTTCCCATAGTCTTTAAGTATTTGAAATATTAAATTGATGTGCCAAGATGATTTGCTTTTGCAAATGAGTCCATTTACGGCTATTATCTTTTTTATATTTTATCTATCATTGTTATATATTTGTAGCAAAGGGAATGCATTAAAGCATGAACTCAGCATCATCCTGACTGAACTAAACATCTTCACTCCTAATAGACAAAGAGCAACAGCGTATATTCATTTATAATTAGATTAAGAACATTGCCAAAGCTATGTGTGAAAGCGTTATAGGTCCTCTCTGTTATTTACACTTGAGTATATAATATTTAATATATATTAATATAATAACATATAACTTTATAATATGTAGGATTATATATTTAATATTAATACATATGGATTATATAGTAATATATGTGTATGTATATATATAATTTAATTTTTTGTAATGTTCTGTTTAAGCTAAATGTGACTGAAATCTTTTGTTCTAGGACCAAGAACAAAAATTCAGTAGTTTTGAATGTATAAAGCTTTCTAAAACATAAAGGTATTTTAAAGATGCCCCAACAATAAAACTTGGACAGCAGCATGCAGAAGAATGAAACTGGATCACTTTCTTACACCATACACAAAAATAAACTCAAAATGGATAAACGGCCTAAATGTGAGACAGGAATCCATCAAAATCCTAGAGGCAAACACAGGCAGCAACCTCTTTGACCTCGGCTATAGCAACGTCTGGCTAGACACGTCTCCAAAGGCAAGAGAAAGAAAAGCAAAAGTGAACTATTGGGACTTCATCAAGATAAAAAGCTTCTGCACAGCAAAGGAAGCATTCAACACAACTAAAATCCAACCTACAAAATGTCAGAAGATATTTGCAAATGATGTATCAGATAAAGGGCTAGTATCCAAAATCTATAAAGAACTTATCAAACTCAACGCCGAAAAAAACAAAAAATCCAGTCAAGAAATGGGCCTGCCTTCAGCTCAGGTCATGATCTGGGGGTCCTGGGATCAAGCCCCACATCGGGCTCCCTTCTCAGTGGGGAGCCTGCTTCCCCCCCCTTTCTGCCTGTCTCTCTGCCTACTTGTGATCTCTCTCTCTGTCAAATAAATTAATTAATTAATTAAAAAAAAAAAGAAATGGGCAGAAGACATGAATATACATTTCTCCAAAGACATACAGATAGCTAAAAGACACACGAAAAAATGTTTAACATCATCAGGAAAATACAAATCAAAACCACAATGAGATACCACCTCACACTGGTCCAAAGGGCTAAAATTAACAACTCAGGAAATAACAGTTGTGGGCAAGGATGTGGTGAAAGGGGAATCCTCTGGCACTGTTGGTGGGAATGCAAGCTGGTGTAGCCACTCCTGAAAATAGTCTGCCTGGAGAGTCCTCAAAAAGTTAAAAAGAGAGCTACCCTCTGACCCTTCAATTATACAACTAGGTGTTTATCCAAAGGATGCAAAAATGCTGAGTCGAAGGGGCACACGCACCCTAATGTTTACAGTAGCAATGTCCACAACAACCAAAATATGGAGAGAGCCCAGATGTCTACTGACAGATGAATGGATAAAGATGTGATATATACATACAGTGGAATACTATTCAGCCATCAAAAAAAATGATATCTTGCCATTTGCAACAACGTGGATGGAACCTGAGGATATTATGCTGAGTGAAATAGGTCAACCAGAGAAAGACAAGTACCATTTGATTTCACAACATATGTGGAATTTAAGAAACAGAACTGATGAACACAAGGGAAGGGAAAGAAAAATAAAATAAGATAAAAACAAACCAGCAGAGACTCCTAACTATAGGGAAAAAATTGAGGGTCGCTGGAGGGGAAGTGGGTAGGGGTTTGGGTAATTAGGTGATGGGCACTAAGGAGGGCACATGATATAATGAGTACTAGGTGTTATATACAACTGATGAATCACTAAACTCTATCCTGACACTAGTAATACATTATATGTTAACTAGTTTGAATTTAAATAAAATCTTAAAAACACACAAAAAACCTGAATTTAAATAAAATCTTAAATAAATGAAAGAATGAATAAATAGATGTCCAGCAATATCTCCCAGCCCACATCCTCTTCTATATACCTTTGCCACCCCTCTTATTGAAAGTGCTGTTTGTGTCCCCCTCTACTTGAATCTAGGAACGTTTGTGACTGCTTTGATCAATCACAAGCACAGAGGAAATGACTGTGTGACCTCCAATACGTGTCAAAACATGTGTTGTGGTTTTTGTTTTGTTCCCTGGAATACTCATACCGGATGCTCCAAGCCACCACGTAAAAAGTGTGACTACCAAGAGCGCCATACTATAAGGAAGCCAAGACACATGGAGAGGCCACGTGTAGACTTGCAGGTTGGCAGTCTTACTCTTCCAATCATCCTAAACTTGTAACTGGCCAGGTGAGTGAATAAGTCTTCGGGTGATCCCAGCCTCTAAACTTTGAGACCCCAGGCATCAAAGAGAAGAAACAAACTATCCCCATTGTGCCCTATCCAAATTCCTGATTCACAGAATCTGCGACAAATAAACGATGGCTGCCATACATCACTTCTTTTTGGCATAATTTGGGTTTTTTTAAGATTTTATTTATTTATTTGACAGAGAGAGAGAGCGATCACAAGTAGGCAGAGAGGCAGACAGAGAGAGAGGGGGAAGCAGGCTCCCTGCTGAGCAGAGAGCCCAATGTGGGGCTTGATTCCAGGACCCTGAGATCATGATCCGAGCCGGAGGCAGAGGCTCAACCCACTGAGCCACCCAGGTGCCCCTCTTTGGTGTAATTTGTTATGCAGAAATAGTAGCAAGAATGCTCCCCCTTTAACTAACACAACATGCTGAGTTTCATTTGGTTGTTCATTTATTTGATTGTCTTTTAGTCTTAAATATTATTTCTGCTGAAGTTACAGATGTAACAGGAATTTGCTCATTATGTCTGCCCATAGTCTTTCCTTCTAAGTGCCATAACCCTTCCAGAAAGTTACATGACTGAAGGCAAATAGTCTTAAAATTTCTAGAGCAAAAATTATCTCTTCAACTTTTCATGATTCAGTCTCAAATATTTAATCATCAAAACTCAAGTATTCCAAAGTCCTCTCTCAAAAAAAAAAGTTTTGCTCAGCTCTCAGGATGGTCCAGGATATCACCTCCATGGAGAGGTTGTTGGTATTTGACACAGGTTAAATTTCAAGTCAAGTTTGCTTGTTTGTATAACACATACTGTATTGCTCAACATAAAAATGTTTCCTCAATCAACAAATTATCTTCAATTCAAACATTCATTTTTGTAAATAGTAGTTCATAGAAGAAATTACTGATTTAGTACGACTCTTAGTTGTTTTAATCATCTCAGTATTTTGGGACACAAGCAATTTATAGATTTAAAGAAACAAAAAAGCTCACCTTAACAAGCTTTTTGGTTCTGAACTCATTCAATTTTGTCTTTAAAATTAGAATCTCTTGGGCATCTGGGCCATCAGTTGGTTAAGCATCAGCCTTTGGCTAGGTCATGATCCCAGGCTCCCTCCTCAGCAGGGAGCCTGCTTCTCCCATTCCTTCTGCCCTTCCTCCCCCACTCCCCCCCAACTGCTTGTGTGCAGGCTCAGGTGTTCTCCTTCTTTCTGTCAAATAAATAAATAAAATATTAAAAATAAAATAAAATTACAATCGCTCTTGACATGATCCTGGCAATCATCACAGACTATATTTTTGCCATGGTTAGTGCCAATTACACTGAAATGTTTTGTTTGAGGCATTATCTTTCACTTTATGTAATAAAAAATTAGCAATCAAGGAAAGCACTAAGTAATCTGTGAAAGCATAAATAAGAAAATTAAGACAATTACTCTGTACAGTGGTTCAGTAACTTCTTTGTCTTTGCTAAACTTTACTAATCAAAAATATTTATAAGAAGGAAAGCATTTGTATTTTGTTTAGGTCTATGAAGAACACTGAAAGGAAAACTTATTATTAGTCAATAAGACTAAGCCACCATGTCATTAAATACATTACAGGGTAAAGAAATAATCATGTGTTTGTAGTGGTGAGATATTTACATTATTTTGGGCTTGTGATAAATATCCACAGGAACAATGAGTTTTAATAATACAGGCAGAAAAAACTGGTTGGTGCATTTCTCTTATTTTTTTTGTCCTAGAAAACATTTGTTTTTTAAATTAGTGAAATCATATATCAGAGCCATAGAATGCCTTTTTCCTGGATATTATACTTATGAAGAGTTTGGAGTTAACCAAGATGTATAATAATGTCATCTAGCTCGCAATGATACAGGTACTAAAAAGTAAGGATTAATAATAATAATAATAATGAATTGCAAGTATTTATGCTTTGGTATCTATCTCCAGGCTTTGGCCTAAATATTTAATGCTTTTTCTTATTTAGACTTCACAAAATATTGATGAGGTTGTTATTACTATTATCTCTACTTTATAGGCAAACACATTAAGAAAATCAGTTTACTGAGTGAGTGGTGGAGGCCTCAGACAAAACTTACCTAAATACCTGACTCTGAAACCCATTTGTTCCCTTTCTATGTTAATCTGCCAATCATATTTTGGAAATACTCACATAATGTACTTCCTGATGTATCTAAGGATTTGGAATCTCAGACAAACCAAAAAAACACACAAAAAGCAAAAATTATTAGCTATAAATTTCCTAATTAAGATATAAGGCATTCTTTTTCATTAAAATGTAACTTCTTAGAGTAAAGCAAAGGAATACAAAGCATGTATACCATAACTCGGATAACTAATTTTAGCGAAGATGTAATAAAACAGTGTTGTACTATTACAAGGATATGCACATATTTCTGCACAATTTTTTTTAACTAAGGAGAAGGAAAATGAAGATACACCTATTTTCTTTTACAATTTTGACACCTAGCTGCCCTAAGAAAGTTTTGGCAGGACTAGTTAATACTCGTTAACTGTGGATCAAGAGAGCTAACAGATACTAGGATAGGTGAGAGCTGGAGAATAATATTGTGTCCTTCTGTATAATGATCATAAACCTCAATTCAAGGAACTGTTTAAATTACCTAGAAAGGCAGGTGTTCATAAACAAACCTGACATCTTTGAATAAGTGAAAATATCTTAATTTTGAATATATGCTTCGTGAGAGCAATGGCCACATTGGTTTGTATTTGTTTTCTGTATCTAAAACATTGCTTAGTGTGTAATTGAAGCCCAGTGATATCTGTGTGATAAATCACTTAATATAACTACATGACCTGATAGAGTTAGCCTTCAAGTGCAGCTAGAATGATATCAAAACAGGAATCATACAGGGAATATTTGTTGATTTGACCAACTTCTACCTAAAATTATTGCATAAAAACAGTAAAACAGTTCAGTAAAACAAATCCAGTTTCAGTAAAACAAATCCAGTACTAATACAGAAGATGAAGACCAAACTGAGAAAAGATTTGTAATAAAATGGTAGTGTTTCCATATCAAAACCAAAATAAAGGAATTATAAAAATAGAAGGTTGAAGAAGGTTATCTTAATAACAAAATGCACAAAAGCTGAGAACATATAATTCATATAAGAAAAACATTTAGGGGCGCCTGGGTGGCTCAGTGGGTTAAGCCTTTGCCTTTGGCTCGGGTCATGATCTCGGGGTCCTGGGATCAAGCCCCACATCCGGCTCTCTGCTCAGTGGGGAGCCTGCATCCCCCCCCCCCCCGTCTCTGCCTGCCTCTCTGCCTACTTGTGATCTCTGTCAAATAAATAAATAAAAATCTTAAAAAAAAAAAGGAAAAACATTTAAAAATAAGAAAAATGTTTACAATTTTTGATAATCAAATCAATTCAATTTCAGAGTATTTTTACATATATAAATAGGCAAAGATGGAAAAAAAAATTACCTAGTGCTAGGGTGAGAAAGGAAAAACAATGTCATAGACTGGTTTTAGGAGAATGAAATTGTATATCTCTATGCACAAATTTGGAAATATTTTAAATATTTACATCCAACAAGGACGTTAAGAAATTTTGGCTTAAAAATTAGTGATGTGATTTAAAAAAAAAAAAAAGGTCTTTTTTAAATGATAATGAGAAAATAAAGACAAATACTTCAGAAAAAAAAATCTATAATAGAAAGGAATGGTCCAAATATAAAACAAACCAAATTAAACTATAAGACTACAGTTGACTGTAATTTAAGCTGCTGCTTTGAGCTGCACAGGTTTTGTAGTTTATAATTATATTTTTTTGTCTCTGAGTCCAATCATAATATGAAGCTCTAATTGTGACTGATATTTACATAATTATATTGGTGTTCATTATTTATCAAATTTTAGATTAACTCTGAAGGCAAATCCTCGGAGAATTCATTATCATAACAGAATAGCATGTAAAAGTTATAAACTCTGATAGCAAAATAATGATACAGCAGAGAGAAACTGGCAGAGAAGAATGTAGGAGATTGATACAGGAACGCTTTCCCCCTCATTTTGCATAATGGGGAATCAAGAGTTATGGCTCAAAGTTGTATATATTAGTTGGTAATATGTTCAACTGTAAGTTACAGGAAAACAAAGATTAAGAGTAATGAGACTATGGGGTGCCTGCCTGGCTCAGTCGGAAGAGCACGTGACTCTCGATCTCGGGGTCATGAGTTTGAGCCCCACACTGGGTGTAGGGATTATTTAAATTTTAAAAAAAAAAAAGAGTAATAAGAATACATGTGAGTGTGTGTGCCTCAGTTCTGTGCTGGTACGCCTTGTCAATAATTTCATGAAAAGTTGGAATCAATCTTCCTTCCTTCCTTCCTTCCTTCTTCCCTGCCTCCCTCCCTTTCCTCCCCTATCCTTTCCTTTTCTTCCTCCCTCCCTTCCTTTCTTCCTTCCTTCCTCTCCTTCTCTCTCTCTCTTTCTTTCCTTTCTCCCTCCATCCCACGCACCTTCCTTCCTTTCTTCCTCTCTCTCTCTCTCACTCTCTCACTCGCTCTCTCATATTCCAGGGGCAGAGAATGGCTGCTGTGCCTCCCCACTTTACATTCACATTCTAGACAAGATGAGAGGGGCAGAGTCAAAACTAATGGGAAAGTGGGTATTGAGTGAGTCACTTAACATCCACCACAATAAGGAAAATAATATTAGTACATAATTTGAAGTATTCAAAGTCATACTACTAACAACACTCAGGAGGTGGAAGCACAGCAAATTTGAGCTAAAATATCTCATTATTTAGAGCAGGCAGTCAAAATAATTTCCTCCATTGACATATCAAAAATACAAATAGTCCCCAGGAAAATAAAAGACAAAATCAAAGGAAGTTTTCCCTTAGGAACAGAGATGAGATGTTGGTGAATGAGAAGGTCTTACAGGAGAGTTTTGCTTTTTTTCCATTCACATATGCCACAAAAATGACTGGTTGACTCTTAATGTCCAAGGTATTTTTTTCATCCCTGGGGATTTCCTTAGGGTGAGACAACAGGGTCCTTCCCTGCATTTATATTCTAGTAGCAAGTAAAACAAAAAGAGAGACATACAATCACAGAAAGCAATAGGTTCCAAAAAGCTAGAAAGAGATGTAATTAGGGAGATTTGCTATGAGATCGGGAAAGCTCTCTCTGAAGAGATGACTTCTGAGCAAAAATGGGAAGCCCTGCAAAAAGACTGGGCTACAGAGAAGACTATAGGTCTGGTGTATTTCAGAGCATGGGATAAAATATTCACTGCTTTGAAAATCCAGAGAGCTCATTCCCCACTGCTCTACCAGGCACTAATGAGGCTCTAGTTTCAACCGTTATTGATCAAGCCTGTCAGAACAACACTAATCAACTTCATTCAAGGCCATGAAACAATCTGCAATAGATCTAACCTTTAATTCACTATGTTAGTACAACTTCTGAGGCCCTAAAACCATGTCCCTTCCAATGAGATATAGTTCAGGCTGGAGCTGCTGGCAGAATTCAACATTTATCCCGGCATCAAGAACCTCTAGGGAAGAACGAGCAGGATAACCCACTGGAGAGAATAACTCTAGATTTTAATCCAATCTAAGGATTCTGGACTTGGGGCTTTTACTTATGTAGTCAAGACAATGTTGTTTCAGATTTGGTATCTTCAGAATTACAATCTTCGACCTAAATTTGTAAGGAACTCTTATTTCTGAACTTCAATTTCTTTTAGGGAATTTAATAAACACAGAGGACAAATTTGGGGTGACTACATTACTGGCATTTTGTTGGTGGAAGGTGTTTTTTTGTTTTAAGGTTTATTTATTTATTTGAGAGAGTGCGGAGGGTCAAAAGGTGAGGGAGAGAGAATCCCAAGCAGACGCTGCACAGAGCACAGAGCTGATGCAGGGCTCCATCTATGACCCCAAGATCACGACCTGA
Source organism: Martes martes (assembly GCF_963455335.1). Taxonomy (NCBI): domain Eukaryota; kingdom Metazoa; phylum Chordata; class Mammalia; order Carnivora; family Mustelidae; genus Martes; species Martes martes. The sequence continues at coordinate 57,657,274 of NC_137900.1, forward strand.
GCGGAAACCAACAGTCAGACACTCAACTGACTGCAACACCCAGGTGCCCCGGTGGAAGGTATCTGTTTCATTACAGCACTCATTCCCAAGGCAGAATTTCTTACTTATACATTAGAAAAGGTGGCTGCATATACTTTGGCTGAGATATAGAATAGGGAATAAAATTTCAGTCTTTAAATCATGGAGATGGTTTGATGACATACTCTTCCGGACCACTGCAGACAGTGTCCAATGCCCACACTCCCAGGAGGAATGATCCAAGGCAGCAGAGGTTGGCACTGAGAAAGTGAACTCATGAAGCTGAGAAGAGGGCTGTCCTGGGGCTGAGGACTGCCTGCCTCTGAGATGGATACAAACCTGTGGTGACACCCCTGTTCCCTCCTGTCCCTTTCCTCTCACTGCCATGACTGGGAAGTAAGAAAAGAAGAAACTAGGTATACTTGTCTGTGCATTTCTCTTTTCTTTCCCAAGACTTTCTTGCCAGCAGAGGTTTCTGCTCTACAGTGCTGCCTATGGCTATGTCTAATTCTGGCAGTATGAACAGTAAAGATTGGAGGTCCCGTAGGATCTAAATATACCAGACAACTTCTACCTTGTCAGTTCTCTTGGAACCTGTCTCTTTGACCTTCCAAACACATCCCTGGTGATTCTGTGTTGTGATTTTTGTCTTAATCTGCAGCATCCAATATTTAATAACTACATTTATTATAATGCCAGGCAGTACATAGTACCACATATTGTTTAGAGCTCAAAGATTTCAGCAACTTTCCAAACTCACAAAGTGGTAGAGCACGGATTTGTATCTAGATCTGTCACAGAGAGCACCAACCCAGAAATACTTGGTTCTCCTGCACAGTCTGGTGGCAACTCCTTCCCACACAAGAGACGTTTTACCCAGAATTCTCTTCTGCAAGACTCTACCACTGTCGGAAGAAAGCCTAATATCCCATTTTAAATAGGGAGTAGAAGTCTCCTTAAGTGACTGCTGAATAAAATAACAGACCTAGGAAAACTAGGGCAGGTTTGTGTGGATAACTTACTCCCTTGGGGATTCACAAGGCACTTCAATAGGGTTCTTAGGGTCGCATTCTGTGGTCATATCCTATAATAGCACATTGGTTCAGGAGAACCTTTTTCTAGATGAACTGATGAGAGACATGCTTGAATATCGTCCCTGAAATTTTGGGTTCCACACACAAATGGATTCCTCTGTGCCCCCTGAGGAGGATAAATATATTCAGCTCCACTGTGACCCTTACTCACTTTCATCAGGACATTCTGAGTCCTCTACTATTATTTCCAAAATCTGTACTTCAAACATATTGTAATCTTAATTCAAAAAAAAAATCCATATGTAATGGTGCTCTTTTTCATAGTGCTTAAGAATTAAGCATAAAGTTCTGTGGAAATTTACTTTTAGCTAAATCTTATGACTCTATTTCTTGTACTTTCTATGCAGAAATCAGAAAGTAGGTGCCTCAGAAAAAATATATGGAAATAAATGAGATGAGGTTCATTTTTGACTCTTCAAGGAGCCCATTGTCTACGAGGATGTTAAGGCAAGTCCAAATGTAATATAAGTGGCATAATACACAAAGTATCATGCAAAAGATACAAATAAAATGCTATAAGAAATCAAAGGAACAGAATTTATATGCTATGCAGGAATGAGGAAAGAATTTGTCATTAGTCTTATTCAGTAAATAAGATTTCAATAAGCAATGGCAGAAAAAGGAAACTATAGGTGAGAAAAGCCACAAAGAAAAAAGTACAAGAAAGGGAAAGCAAGAGATGAGTTCATAAACATTTCTGAATTTAATATGGTTGAAATGTTTGTGTGGGGGGGTGCAAATGTAATGCAAGATAAATCTGGAACAATATGTTTGGGCTTATTATGAAGAGTTTAAACACCAAGCTGAGGGATTGCTAATTAATTCATTAATAGGAAGACTGTGAAAAAATTTGTATGGGAAAACAAATGATTATTCTGGCTGTAGTTCAGGGAGAGATCATCACACACCAAAAAGATTACATTTTGCAACTTCTTTTGTATCCAGGTATGGCTATGTGCCAAAGTCAGTCCAAGGAAATTTTAGCAGACATGTTGTGAACATTTCCCAGATATCCCCCTACAAGGGGAAAGTAATCCTGCTTCCTCCCCCTTCCTCTTTCCTGCTGGTGGGAATCCTGATATAGTGACACTCAAGCAGCCATAGAGGACTATGAAGTGACCTTGAGAATAAAAGTCACATGAATTGGGTAATAAAATAGGAAGATCGTAGTTTTCTGAATGTGTGGATCTCATACAACCTGATCTGGACTTCCTACTTTTGAAATATTTTGTTTGTTTGTTTGTTTTGAGAGAGAGAGAGAGAGAGAACGTTTGTGCACTGATCAGGGGGAGGGGCAGACAGAGAGGGAGAGAGAGAATCTCAAGCAGACTCCGCACTTAGAGCAGAGCCCAACAAGGGGTTCCATCTCACAACCCTGAGACCAAGACCTGAGCAGAAATCAAGGAGAAGGCGGCTTAACCGACTGAGTACCCAGGGGCCCCTACTTGTGGCATATTCTTATAGAGAAATCTATTTCTACTTTGTTTATACCATTGTTTTAGGAGTCCTTGTTGTTGGTAACCAAATAAGTCTAAGCTAACCAGGTGGGTACTCAGGAAAGTCATGTGGGAAAACATAGACCTTTTACCTTCCATCCCCAGTGTAGAAAACTTAGCAGAAGAGAATTCTGCTTCAGAAATGTCAGAGGCAAGCAGAAAGAAAAAACTACTTATGCTGTAAATCAAAAAGAGCATGACCAGGGACCAGAAATATTGAAAAAAAAAATCATGGAATTTATTCTTTTAGGTCAAAATCTATTAAATTTATTTCCACTTTTGAATTTGATTAAATTTGCCCATGGCTAAATGTATCTGATTTTACCCCCCACCTATTTTGTTAACTTTGCACCACTGTTTATGGTGAACTATGAAAACTACGAAAAATAGCTATCGTAAAGAGTGAAATTTTATTAACAGAATGAGTATTTCAACAGCACCTCAGCTGTGCTCACTATTTTCATCTGCAAATGTTATAGTTGTTAGCTTCTTAGCTTGAAAAAAACACATAGCAAGGAACGGAAAGAGAAGACTATGCAAGCCAATGAAATTTGTGCCCCAACTCCACACTCATGTCCAAGATGCACAAAACACTGGCCCTTTCTCTTGCCCTGCCAAACCTTTGGGAATGTATTGCAAGTCCACCACGCAGAGAACATTCCACCACATAGAGAACATTCCTGGGGTGGAGGCTTAGAGGTACAACATGATGCAAGAGAAAAGGCAAATAAACATCACAACCTCCTCAAGGCCATTGTTCTTCCTGTTGAGTAGAGTATAAACGGTAACACTTTAATAGTAACATATTTTGCTACCTGTGACTTGAACAGTTAGTGTGTCATTCACAAGGAAAGGTCAGTGAACTACGCGTATCATTTGTAAAAATGCTCACCTTCTCTAAGTTCATATATAAACATTCCCTTAGCACCTCCTCACCTTGCTCTCTTTGATGCATTTGCCAGCTTTTATCTCGTGTTCCATCCATTTGTCCTTTCTTACCTTCTATGGGATGATAGTTCTCTGCTTTTCAGTTTCTTTCTCTGACAGTTCAACTACTTCTCTACTTCCTGGTATTGTCTTCCTCCTCCCATATTTTAATAAGAGATTGTTATTTTATTCCCCTCCTTCTTCAGGTTATACCCGGGACATGCCCACCTTCTCCACCTAAACTCACTGTTCTAGGAAAGCTCATTGTGTTTCATGATTTCAGCACTAACAGCCATGTTGGTGGCAATGACTCCAACACCTACAGCCATGGTGTTTGACTCTCCACCTGCATGTACAGAGTGCCTCACTGAAGACTCACCAGAACTGACTCCTTAACGTAAACACAGCTTCTCAAATGGGTACATCCCTTGTGCCAATTATTTCAGGTAATGGCAATGAACTCTCTTCATCATTCAGACTGTCCAACAATCTTCAATAGCTTCCCATGGAAGACAAATAAAAAAGCGTTTTGAGATTGGCCTTCAAATCTGTCCTAAGCATTGCCTTATTATTTATGCCATTAAAGATTCCACGCATTACATATCACCCTTTGTTTGCATTCCACCATTCTTCTACCTTGAGGACTCTCTGCCTCATCTCCACTTGCCGAAAATTAATTAGTACTCAGGTGTTACATCAGATGCCCCCTTCACTGAAGTTACGTGAACAGAAATAGAACTCTACCCATTCTTCTTTTGTGGCATCTAATCATTTCTATCTTAATTATATCTTGAGTATATGTCTTCTCTTTTTACTACGTGACTGGTCAACAAGCTTTACAAGCATGGATTTATTTCTTACTCGTGTTTGATTCCTCTTCTTTGTAGTCCTGTTAAGGAACCATATATCTACCAATCAATCAATCTGTACTGAATGAGTAAAAGGAGTGAATTAAACAACTTAGAAGAAAATCAGCATGAAATACTACAAAGAGAGTGTTTGAAAATGTTCTGTCTCATCCAAAATGTGTCAGATGAAAGATAAATGGAAATCATGGGACTTGGGCTTCATATGAGTATTTACTACATTATGAATCATATTGAAAAATTATTCCTAAAATATTTCTTAGAAACTAAATATTTCTCACTAATGCGGTTTTTCAACATGTTTATGTCTCAATGGTTACAAGAAAATCTAAATGTTTTTAAGATTCATACCATCATGAAAGTAAAAAGATGGATAGCATCCAATTATGGTCACAGCATGCAGTAAAACCATCTCATAGTCTAATGTAATTAGTTACTATGTCAGCACATGATGTCAGAAAACATGGCTGTCTTATTCACCATTGGCTGTCCTGGTACCCAGAACTATTTCTCACACATAGTAAGTAATAAATACACATACATCACTTAATATTATTTTAGCTAAAAAGTAAAACGACCTCTCTGATTCTCTACCCTTGTTGCCCAACAAACCACCATTACAACAATTTTATGCAAATAATTTATTATATATTTTATGCTTATACACCTCAAATCTATTTGCTTACTCTTTCTCTCTTTCCCTCTTTTTCTTTCATCCCATACATATGTTTTAGGTACATGAATTCATACAGGTAGGAAATAAATGTTTTTTGATTAGATGAATTTAGTTAAATAAATTTGAGTCTGACTTTCCCTTTTAATTAGACTGATAGATCTGAGATGGATTTTAACATTCTGATGTTTGCTTTTTTCTGAAAAACTTTGATTTCAAGTATTTAAATTAAGTTTCCTTGGGGAAAACATACACAATTCATTTCATAAGCATGTAAAATGTAATAGACTTTCAAAGTATCTGTTCTCCAGTTGTAGATCTAAGCTGTGTGTCTATGAGCTTCATTCGGAATTGAATATGACAAAGCTTTTAATACTTCATTTATTCTCATCTCCTTTCCACCCCCCCAAAACAATTTTAATTATACAAGCTATATGGACTTCTCTGAGAGGAAATATAGATTTCAAAATGTCAACTTCTCTAGCAGGAACCTGGTTGTCTTCTCATTTCTTCTTTGACACTTCAGGTTCCCCACCATATCTTTTCAAAGGGTCTGACAGTCCTATTCCTTCTAGCTGATCTGTAGTGCTGCTGTTCATATTCCTTTTGCTTCAAAATATCTAAGAATCCAGGGACAAACAGTGGTTCAGATATAGTAACTCCCTCCAGCAAAACAATTTAATGGTTTTGAAGCATCTTATAAATATACTTCCACTTACAATTTCCAACTGGGATAATAATTTGAAATATCAGAATAAACTAAGAAACTTGGTCATCCATTAGCTTTTATATGACTTTCCTGTAGCGGGTATAGAATGAGGAAATGATAAATCCTTGTGATGATCAATTTTATATGTCAACTTCGCTGGGCCATAGAGTGCCCAGATATTTATCCAAACATTATGCTGGGTGAGTCTGTGAGAGTGTTTTATAAATTTACCATTTGAATCAGTAGACTGAGTAAAGCAGATCGCCTTCTTAATGTGGTGGCCTTCATTCAATCAGTTGAAGGCTTGAATAGAAGAAAGCTGACTCTCCACAAGTAGGAGGGAAGTCCTCTTGCCTGACTCCCCTTGTGGGATACTGGTCTCTTCCTGCCTTTAGACTTGCACTGAAACAATGGCTTTTCTTGTATCTCGAGCTTGCTGACTTTAAGACTAAAATTTGCACCATCAGCTTTCTGAGGTCTTAGCCTTTGAGCTTGGACCAGAACTATACAACTAGTTCTCCTAGGTTTCCATTTGTCAACTGGAGATCTGGGAACTTCTCAGTCCCCATAATTGCATGAGCCAATTACTTACAATAAGTCTCTCTCTTGTTCCTCTCCTTCTTCTCTCTCTCTCCCTTTCTCCATCCCTCCCTCCCTCTGGATCTCATACGTGCTGTTATTTCTGTTTCTCTGGAGACTAACAGAGTCCTAAAGACAGGACACTTTTATCATTGAGGACAGTTTCTAGTCTCATTTGCTGAAGGCGAAGGTGAGAATAAAAATGGGTCACATCTGGTAGAAGAAAGGAGCTTTTTAGCAATCTGGAAGATATGCCAGGTGTCAATTATCCCAAAAGATATTCTCATTTTATACTCCAGGGAGATTAATGATATTCCTCCTAGAGACACCTTTTCTTTTTGTCTAAGAGCATTCAGTGACTATTTCCATACACTTCAGAAGGACTTCAAGCATTGACACCTCTAGTACTTCTGGCAAGGAATAAGTTTTGAGCAACCACCATTAGGAGCAAAATTCCAGGAACAACAACACAATTTATATGGCAAGTCAATGAAGTATGTCTCTTTTTCTTTTTCAGCTGTTTCTGTTTCAAATTTTAAGGAAATCTATGGTTAGCTTTAAGGACTCTCAATATATGAAATATACTCTGAGGGATGCCTGGGTGGCTCAGTTGTTTAAGCCACTGCCTTCAGCTCAGGTCTTGATCCCAAGGTCCTGGGATGGAGTCCCACATCAGGCTCCCTGCTCAGCAGAGAGCCTGCTTCTCCCTCTGCTCTGCCTGCCACTCTGCCTGCTTGTAATCTCTTTCTCTGACAAATAAATAAATAAATAAAATCTTTAAAAAAAAAAAGAAAGAAAGAAAGAAATATACTCTGAAATGCAACAATTTAAATAGTAGAATGTAGTCTTTGGTTAAGAATCAAAAATGTCAGACCATGTACGACTCAGGTAGACCTAAAGCAGATCACAGTATATACGGATATTTGGTTATGTGAAAATTAATCCTTGGGAAAAGGATTATTCAATTAAGTATTTTGTGAGCCAAATTTCAAGTTAGGTAACAGAATGCACTAGGTTTCCATCACATTATAAGTGTCTCTGTGTGTGTGTGTGTGTGTGTGTATGTATGTAGTGTAGAAAAAAAGGCAATATTTAACTAATCCTGAGACATCACAGAGTTTTCTAAAGTTAAGAAAAAATCATAGCAAAAGTGACTCATAGATTTGAATTCTGAACTCTGAAAGTTTAAATATCTAATACTTGTATATCATAAACTACCACAGAATTCAAGCAAATTAATAGGAAAACATAATTCAAATTTGCTAGGCAAGAGGTAAGTAGCCTTAAAATAAAGATAAAATTGGGGAAATATTTTAAAGCCTTCTAACAGGCAAATATTATATTTCTAGAATATATAAAGAAATCCTAAAAATAATACGAAAAAGAGAACAGAAAAAGAAGCAAACAAAAAATGGTATTTCACAAAAGGGGGAATAGAAATGATCAATAAACATACTGTTAATAGCTGAGGAAGCAAATTTTAAAATCAAAGTGTGATAAACTTGTATTTTGAGTAGATTGGCAATGATTAAAATTCTGACAATGTTACATACTGGTAAGGATGTGGAATTAGGGGAATTTTTAGGCACTGTGGGAGTGTTCTTCATTTCAGTGACCCTGTTAAGCAGTGTGGGTCTACTTTATAAAGTTTAAGAACATGCCTATGCTATCACCAATCAATTCACCCACCAATTCCACACCTAGAAACTCCTTCACATGAGCACCAGAAAACATGTACGAGGAAGACCATGACAGCATCCTTTGTGATAGAGAAAAACTAGAAACAAGGCAATTAATCATGAAAAGGACAATGAGAAAATTATTTTGATATATTCACAGAGTAAAATACCACAGGGGAGCAAAAATTAATAAACCAGTGATATACATATGAACATGGAAACACCTCAAAAAACAAAAAAGTAGATTGGAAAAGACAACATGCAGAAGAAGCATTCATGTAGTGTGATAATATTTTTCTGGATTTCATAATTCAATAAAAATTCACATCATGTTTACACTATACCCATATGAATTTGGAAATTCAAGGGAATGATAAACATAAAATTCAGAATATTGTTTTCCCCGGGGAGAGAGAGGCAAGCAGGGAGGGCACAGTGGCACACTGCATTGGAAATATTCTTTTACTTAAACTTGGTAAAGCATACACAGGTGTTTAATTTATCATTTTTCTTAATCAATGAACACATTATATATCCTTTTCACAATGGTCATATTTTATAAATTAAGTAAATACACACAGAACAAAAATTCAGGGAAAATTATTCTACTTAAACAAAACAAAAAAATCAACTTAATAATAAAGATAGATAGATAGCTGCCACTTGGGTGCCGATAGAGTAAAAAAGAAGAAATAAGGAAATTTTATGAAAGAAACAAGGAATATTTTGACCAAAAAATTCGTTTTCATCCTCTGAATTTATTCCACTATAATAAAAGATCATATATTATTACACAAAATTTAATTGCTAATATAATAATTGCAGTTAGGAAGCTCAGAGATATTGCTTTGGAATTAAAAAATGGTTCTCTTGCATAGCCAATTATTTTATTACATTCTATAGTCTAATAAATGAAGTGTATTACTGTTCAGCTTTCTAGATCCCAATATTGAATTCAGTTGTAATCTTATTTCCTGAACATTCAAATTCATACATTCTGGGACCATCATTTTTTTCTTAATTTTTGTTCGAGATTCTTTATCCTGAGCACATTTTTCTGCTCTGTTTTCTAAGTTCTTTATTTTTTATATATTTCTAATTAGAATGTAACTACATAGTTAACAATAACTATGTACTTAAATATAGCATATAGTGGTTAAGAGCACAGGTTTGAATTCTAACTCCTGAAACCAACCTTTACAAAGTCATTTAAGCACTTGTCTCTTTTTTTCCTTGTCTGCAAAGTAAGAATAACAGCAGTACCATCCATATAGGATTGTGGGAGGATTAAGGTAATTAACACATATGAAGTGCTCAGAATAATGCCTGGCAGGTAGTAAATGCTAGGTATGTGTTTGCTATTATTATTTTTGGTGGTGGCAGTAGAGGTCATAATAGTAACAGTCGAGGTAATGGTATGAACGATGTAAGCAACTCTGTGTATGTGTATCTGTCTATCTATCTCAGGCATCACAGCATCATATTAGTATTAAAAATATCAAAAAACTGAAATATTTAGTTAGCCTGGTATGTCTAGGGATGTATCATATCTATCTATCTTCTTAGATGTACCAGTCATATATTTTCTAGACCTATTAGTCTAACTGAATCTTCAAAATCTTTGACATTTCTAAAACAACACTCTGATGCTTGAGACATCCAGTCTGCATATTTCAACCTGTTTCTATCATTTGTTCCTATCGTCTAATTTCTCCCGGGAAGAGAAAAGGAAACCAGGAAGAGGGGAAGACAGAAGAGTAAGGAGAAGACTTGTTATATATGTTTCTTCTATCTCATGTAATACCATGAAATAAATATTTGAAAAGGTATCCAATTCTGAAGCACTGACAGAATGTACTGCCTTTATCAATGTGAAGGATCTTCTAAACATGATCTGATATGTTTATAATCTAAAGTCAGTCATTGTCATAGCAATGACTTATGAGGTCACAGAAGAATTTCTTAAAGAAATTCATCTTATAGATTATCCTCTGTTTAAACTTGAAATTTGGGGGTGGGGGGGCAGAAATTCCCAGGACAAGCAAAGCATGATGTAAGATTTTAACGTGGAGCTTGTAATTAATTGATCTTTTGGAAGTAGTAACCCATATTACTTGTCTTATGTGTTTCCAAGAATAAGGGCTTCTTCACATGTGAATAAATGCTAAATGTAATGTTGAATTCCTATGTGCCGTTTTACCTGGGTGATGGACTTGCACCCAAGAACTCAGGTACCCGTGATTGTGTTGAGAATTACTGATCCAAAGGTGTGTAGAAACAATCTATATATTACCACCATGCCAATTATTTACAAATGTGTTCTTTTCAATAGCAAAAGCCAAAATTAAAAAAAAGTGGCCCAAGGAAGACACACTAGGAAGATATTAAATTTATCTGAAATATAATTGTTGCTATTTATATAGAAGATTGATATAATCTGATGACCAGAAGGTGTTAGAAATACAAACATTTTTCTCAGCAAAGCAGATTTATTTACTGAACTTACTACACATAAATGTACCATTCTCATGAAGACTCCTCAAGAAGTTCCATGTCCTAGACATAACTGATCAAAGAGATGACGATACCAAAGGAGTGGAAGTTATCAGTTACATAGAGTGACTGGTTCTTTTTAGTTCATATCTACCCTAATGATAAATACAGTAGCTAAGGTTCTTCTAAGAAACTCGTGGCACTCAACATAAAGATATCTTTAAAATTCTTCTCAATTCTCCAATGGCTTGAAAGTTCTGGAACTCAGAGGAGAGGACACATCCAAGGTGAGAATAACCACGGAGAGAACATAGAAACTCCTTCCATAACAAACCTGAGCGATTGCCCTGACTATTCCTCCCAGGTTCCTACGACAGTATTTCCAGAATGGGAAGGCAAAAGAGAAAGCAGGTATGCAAAGGGAAGGCAATAATAAATAAAATAATAAAAGAAATATGCCTGAGCTTGGATCTTTAGGTAGAAAGGGCCCCCTCTGAGTGCAGAGCATGAATATTGATGGAAAGTGCACACTTAACGCAGATCCTACAGAAAATTCTGAATTGCAGTAACATAAGAAATCCCATAAGCTTGCATAAAGAAAAGTAAAATAGATTGTCTACAAAGGAAAGAAAATTAGGCTGTCTTTATTTTCTTGTCTGCAAGATTAATGCTAGAAAACTATAAAACAATGTTACAGCATTCTGGATAAAAAGGATTGTGACCATGGGGTTGTTTCATCCATGTATGTGGGCAAAAGAAAGGCATGTTCAGATGCATCAGGAGTCAGAAAATATAGCACTCACTCCACCTTTTGAAATTATTTCTTGAGGGATTACTCTGGGGAAATAAAATAAATCAGAATAAAAATATTGGCATATTTCTCAGTAGAATATTTTGAAACTCTTGGGTTTTGGGAAGGGAAAAGTTCTTCAATTTATTAAGGAACAGAGTTAAATATTAAAATAGTAAATTCATTACAGTTCATTGTGAATATACAGATACAGATAAAAATGTAGATGTCGATGATACAGATACTATCTGAATTCTGAATGAATGTATGGTTAGTGTTTTTTATTTTTCAGTGGGAAAGAAAGAAAATAGAAAAAATGCCTGATGCGTTGACAGATACCTGTTTATTTTTCAACCCCATCCAGCCTGAATAATAATAAATAGAGCTTCACATCTGCTCAGACGGCAACGGGGTCTCTGAGATTTCCTATGAAGTTTGGGTCAGTGAAGCCATTCACTGGCCCAGCCTGGATTACCAGAGCTCTGATTTGGGGGTTTAGAGACAAATCTCTTGCCACATGGTTGCCATGTTGTTGGTTTTTTTTCTTGCATCTTTGTACATCTGTCTTGCTCCTTCTCAAGGACATTATAGGAAGGTAGTTGAGGTTGAGTAAGGCATTCAGGCATCGCTGGGACATTCTCCAAACACTGGCACAAGGCCACCCTAACGTCATCTTATCATGGCACCCTGAGCTGAGCCCGACACACAGTTTCCTCCACATTCAAGACTGGTGGGGAGAATGTCTTGGCCTCACCCATGTTGTGTTCACCTTATTTTCAAACTTGCAAACGATGAAAAGATAAGTTAAAGGTACAGGTGAGTCTACATGGCTTTCTAGTCTTTGTGGGGGTTTTTTTGTTTTGTTTTTCCATACGAGTAAGATTGAAGTTTGGTGATCAAATGTCCTCTTCACAGAGCTAGGCATGAGCCAGGTCAGGTGTCTCACCACACTTTGTATTAGGCTGTTAAGCAAAGGGTGGACGCCCTCTTGGGTCCAGGAGTTTTTTTTTCTCCTTTTTCTTCTTTTTTTAAGATTTTATTTATTTGAGATAGGGAGTGAGTAAGCATGACCAGGGGGAGGAGCAGAGGGAGAGAAAGAAGCAGGCTCATCACTGAGCCGGATGTGGGGCTCGATCCCAGGACCCTGGGATCATGATCTGAGCCAAAGGCAGATGCTTAACCACCTGAGTCACCCAGGTGCCCCTCTAGCAGCTTTTCTATCTTCTTCTGGCCGACCTGCTGAGGCTCAATGCATATACAACTTCTGACTGTGAAGAACCAATTTTCAGCTTATGTCCACCTCCTTAATTCTTTCATAATTCGACTGCACAGAAACTTACACCTTTGCATATACCTCCCACAAAAATAACTTAAGAAAAAAAGTCTTTGATATGAAGATATTCACTGCAGTGTTCATAGCAATAATGAAAGCTAAGAACAATTTTAATGTTTAAAAATGTAAGGATACTTATACAAACAATGACATCACCACTCCACGGAATGCAGCCATTGAAATTATAATTATAAAAATTTATCACACTGTAGACATATTTCTGACATAGTTAAATGGGGGAAAAAAAGCATACAAAATTGGACTTACTCTTATTACTTTAACTTTGCTAAATAGCTATTCATATAGACAAAACCAGAAGAGAACCTAGAAATATGAGAATTGTTTTTTTGGAAAGGACAATATTCTGGATATTGTTATTTCTAATTTGTTTTGCTTTTTTTTAGCAGTTCATTATTTTCACTCAGAGATCCATCTAATAAAACTTTTTCCATTAAATTGAGTACCTACCGATGTAAGTCATTTTGCTAAGTGTATGCGGCAATGGAAGGGTAACATTTAAGACACAATCCCTGCCTATGAAACTTTTCATGTGATTAGTGGAAAACGGATACACGTAATTTTTCAAGGGTTAAACTAAGAACTAAGAAGGAAATACTTAAAACTAAGAAAGAAATACTTAAAACTCAGAACTAAGAAAGAAATACTTAAAATTCATTCTTGACGGAGAAGTTCACCTATAAGCAGAGATCACCTCCAGACAAAACTCCTAAGTTTAAGGCACAAAAAATAGGACTTAATTCTAGCTGAATACAATGTTTCAAAATTAATTTAACAAAGGAAAAATATCTGAAGAAGAAAGAAATCAACAGAAGGGATTTATTTAGTATGGAAACATGGGAAACGGAGATCAGTGAGGTAGAATTTTGTGATATCCATCCAGTGTTGCCCTAGAGGAAAGGAATACCCCCAGCAAGAAGAATGTGGTCCTGAGTCAGGCCTGGCCCTACAGTGGAGGTGGATAGGTTCAGTTACCACTGCTTGGCGCCATTAGCTACCAAGACTTTTTATTCACTGCCAACAAGCAGCTGATTAGAGCCTCACTGTCTTTGGAACTTTAATAGAAGAAGTGTGACCTCAAGATTGTTAGGAACATTCTTATCCAGATGACTTTTTGTTGGTTTTCATTAAGAAATAATGACTTAGCATTGTGCTCTGGATGGATGTGGTGACTGCAAGCCACCTGTGAGGGGCAAGTCCACTCAGGATCCTGACAACATGGGTCTCTGCACCTGCAAAGCTGAGGGCTGCCCACTTGAGGAGAGTGGCTAGGGGAGATAATCCTGCCCTCCTTTCCCCTGTCCCAGGGAACTTCCTTAAACAACATTATGCTATCTTCCCTTCAAAATGCAACCTCCCTCACAATGTTCCAGAAAGTAGAGTACATTGAGCCAAGTACTGAAAGAGATAAATTTAAAATTTGTGATGGGGACTGAGAAGAAGCAAGGATCCATTCCAGTGGAGGGAAGAACTGGGAGAAGATGGGGCATGACTTGTGGGGTTGTGGGGGCTCTAGGAAATCTTGGGAGGAGTTCACATGGGTGATAAGCCTTTACAGGTGAGTGAGCTCTTGCTATGTTGGGAGGAAACTAACTTTCATTTTCCTGAAGGCCTGCGGTTCAAGCCATTAGTGGAAGAGTAGCTACTGATTACACGCGCAGTGAATTATGGAAAGGGGCACCACTGCATGGTATGGCCGCCACCACCACCACTCTGGGACTGGGAAACCAGCCTCAGATGTAGAGACAGATGGAAAAATAAGAAGTATAGCCACAGAAAGTCACCAAATCTAAAAACGAAATCACAACATCTAGCAGATTCCAATGTACTGCTGGGGAACTCCCGAATTAAAAGGAATACACTGAACAGCTCTCAATCACAGCAGGCATAAGTCGAAATCATGTTTTTCCCACTGCCAGACTCGGCAAAAGGTAGCTTAGTATTTGGGGAATTTTATATCCAGTAGCAGTCAAGAGAGAGAAGTATAGTGTTGGTCCCTGGGGAACTTCGATCTATTAAGAGAAGACAATTTTCTCATTGTAATAAATATTCGCATAAATAATCCAAGCAGTACATGCTCAAATTGGATATTATATTCTTATTAAAATATGCTTAGCAAATGAAAAGGAATATATTGCAACATGCATATTTTATGTCTTTATTTGGCAGCGTTCTTCAACGTGTAGCCCGAGAGTAGGTGTTTGAAAGAAATGAAAAGACTAGGAAGATGGTAAACTGGAAACGTAGAGAACCATCAAGGCCCACCCACCAGCAGGAGATAAGTTCACGCTCCCTCCCACAGCAGAACCCTGACCACAATTATTTATCCACTTCATTTCCACACAACATCATCAGTGATATAAAATATATACTGAGGGACGGACCTCTTTCAGCATCTGCTTTTCCATAATCCTCTTACCTAGTTAAGTTTCTAAATTCACTAACATGAGAAATATTTTGGAGAAATTATCATTCCAGATCATTCCTTATCACCATCCGGAAAGGATTTCCACAGAGAGGATACCTAACTCATATTTATTTCTTTGCATTTTCCCTATAACTGAAATTCTGAAATGTGTATTACAGGTGCCCTCTTTCTAAAAGCCATGATTTTTATAAAGTTTATATGTAGCATTGATAAGATAAACTTTATGAATTTGTAAATATTTTTATAGACTTAAGTGTTATAATTTTGAGTTATGCTTTATTCAGCTTTGCATTAGGAGTTCTAAAAGCCAGGCTTTTTAAAAACTTACAAGTCAGAACACTTTTTCTGCCACATTGACAAGCTGTAGTAAATAAAGCTAAAAATGCAAGCTAGCTTCCCCCACCCTCAGTTGATGCTAAAAGACATTATTGCTTTCTCTCAGGATTATTTCAGTGTCTTAATTACAGTAAATTAGAATAATTAGAGAGAAATTATATGAACCCTACAATTCCCGAAAGCCTTTATGCTGCCTTTTAGTCAGATAATGAATGTTAATATAAATAATTGATACATTCTGAATGCCTCCAAATCTTCACACCTTACATTTTTCTTTTTAATTTTGCTCCAGATAGAAGGTGAACCATGGCAGGCATTATTTCTTTGCTCTAAAGAGCACTAATTAAGCTTTTTGGTGAACCTGATTGCAAATAAAACAGAGCAACTCCACAGTAACAGAGGCTTATGCATTTCTTTCTCCCCCCCCCCCCCGCCCTGCCCCCAATCTCCCTGGACTCGAGTAAGTGCAAAATCTTTCCAACAGATGTAGCTAAAGCTTTTTGGTTCTGTTTATTTTCATGAACATACTGTTTAATGCTTAAAACTTTTGCAAAATGTCTTTGGTGACATTAAAACATGAAGGTATTGTTGGACAGCATAACGGGGAACCACAGCCCAACAGGTAGAATATCAGTGAGGACTGAATATTCAATTTTCAATATTGACTGGTGTATGAGTAGTACATATGATGTGTCAGGGTCTTCTCTGGGTTCTGGCAATAAGGTGGAGTTCTGTATGAATCATATTACCTTTGCCCTCATCAAGTTTATAAGAAACTGTAGGTGTGACACACTTCACCAGAAGGGAAATACGGAATGTGACAGAGGGACTACTCTAGTTCGAGAAGCCAGAAGAGACCCTCCTGAGGAAGCAGTAACTCAGCAGAAGCCTGGGATATGGCAGCAGCAAAGACTCGCCAGGAAAGGAAACCACGTTGCAAAAGTGTGGGGTAGACAGAAGTGTGGGGTAGACAGAGGACAGAGATAATGCAGATATAGCTAGAACACACAGTGAGGGGTGCGTTTGGAGGGAGATTAGTTTGGAGGGAGAAGCAGGGGCCAGGCAGTAGGGCCTCAGAATCCACAGTGTGCCCCTGAGGGAAAAATGCTCATTCTCAGGGGTATGAACAGAAAGTCAAGCAAAAGTAAAATTGAAGTACCATTTTGAGCATGGCCCACTTAATGTTGGGGGGAAAGGAACTTGGCAAAGGATAATTTACACACTGGTAGCAACCATCTTCTCTCCATCTGCAGATCCCAAGGTAATAAAATGAGTGTTCAAGTATAGGTTACTAACGTGTGTGGCCATTGGAAATTTGCTGAACCTGGCTAAGCCTCCATTGGCTCATCTCTAAAGCGGACGTGAAGGTATCTACTTCAGAGAGCTGTTGGGGACATGCAACAAGGTGATGAACACAGAAAGGCCCCGACCATGCCATGGTATGTTATGATGCCCACAGGAAACCCTGCTTCCTCTCAGTCTCGCTCACACTCACACCTGTGTGAGTAAGACACCAGCAGTGCGCTCTGAGAGACCAGTCACTTCTGCTCCAATCTGGTCAGACAGAGGCAAAGCCCTAAGCACACAACCAGCCCTCCCTACTATGACTGCCTCTTCTTAAAGTATCAGAGGGTCCACACTATTGGCATAGCAAGATACCACTTTCAGCCATTCATGCACTGAATCCACACCTCCCCTCTGCTGTTGACAAAGGATAATGCAGAAAGGTAAATAATGCAGTGTCCTCTTCTAGTTCTGATTTTATCATTCAACTGACTATGTAATTTGTTACCCGATTAAGGACACTTTTGAGAGTAAAAAGAGGACACTCTCAATAATTATTCCAGGACAATAGGAATATATGATCTCTGTAACTACAATACACATCACAGATACCAGAATCAGTGATAGTAGGGTACACTCTGGACTGACTGACTGTGGCCAAGAGAGTGGTGAAGTAATTATTAAAATGCAAATAAATTCTTGCTTCCCAGATTTTGCTCTAGGTATCATTAATAATTAGGAAACATAAAAGTTAAAAAATACCTAGCCAAAAAAAAAAAAAAAACCTGGCAGACCCAAATCTAAAAATAATTTCTACTCCAGTAGTCTATGAGTCTGATCTAAAAGAATACATTTTGCCTTATTTTGCAATTTTAGACTGACACTAGTGTCAAATATAAATCCTGTGGGTTGTTACCTCCTAATAACAGGTGTTAGTGAATATTGTTATGGCTACTGCCCTTTTAATATTATTTAAAAAACAAAAAGAATGCTTATTTCATGTTCATCTAGACATCATTTATTTCTATAAAATATAGCATGAATTTTGGTATTGCATGAACTTTTTAAATTAGGGTGTTAAAGGGCAATTCCTTCATGCAACAAATGGTGCATATTTATTGAGCAATACGACTATGTTAACTATAGGGTGAACAAAAGACTCAGACCACATCCTAGGTAAAATTCTGACTGCTGGGGGCATGCAGAACAGTGGCTGACTTATCCCAGTATGCTTTGCTAAAGACCATGTCAGAGAAGATGGGAGAGCTCTGTGGATGTGTTTGAGGAGTGTCTAACTCAGCCCCCAGTCATCAGACTATTTGATATCTATGCTTTCACTACAAGGGTGAGTACGATTTAGATCTGAAAAATGGCACAGATGAAGAAGATACTGAGGGCGGGAGAAGCACGTGCACAGATGTAGGGACAGCATGGCTGTTACGGGACTCTGCCACCGGGGAAAAATGTCACATCTGGTGGACGCTGAGATTAGATGCTACCCCTTTACCTGGAAGAAGAGGGAAGACCCCAAGCCCTGACCAGCTCCTTGCCCAGACACCCTCATGGGAGCAGCCCAAAGTTTCAGGGGGCAATCCTATTCTTTCCACGGCAGCTCTGACACTCTACCATGAAAATGATACATTTTTAAAAAAATGTACAAACTACTACCTAAGTACTAGAGAAATCGGAAGAAGGTATAACCAAAATATCAAAGAAAACTTGGAAAACACCTGGAAAGGAACTGCCTGATTTAATTGACAATGTAGGGCATCAGTTAATGAAAACAGAGATTATGCCTAAACCCTTGATATATGTTATGAAAAAGTATTTATCTTCTAAAACTTTTGTTTGCTGTAAAACACTGGGTTTTTTGTTTATTTGTTTGCTTGTTTGTTTTTGTAAAACACTGTTTTTAAGCCTGATGCTTTGCTTTATGTCTGAATACACAAAAGTTGATTTGCTCCCTACATACATTGCATTCTACAGAATAAATATCATGCTATAATACAGGAAGCCTAAAACTACAATTACTCCTATCTCGCACAAAAATTCAAGTGGAATTCTCATGAATATATAGCATTTACTAAATTCCACAAAGATATTTGGTGTGGGATAGGCCCAAGTAGGTCAGTGCCTTCTTGGCCTCTTCTGAGACTGTTGTCTTATCCATAAAATGGGAAGTTTAAACTTAATGATACTTACCTTCTACCTTCCAAATTCTAAACAACAGGAGTTACATGGAGAGGAAACAGGATGGCATTTTTTACGTATTACAAATACACCTGAAACCCTAAATTAGGGTGCCTGGGTGGCTCAGTCAGTTAAGCATCTGCCTTCATCTCAGGTCATGATCCCAGGATCCTGGGATTGAGTCCCACATCAGGCTCCCTGCTCAGCAAGGAGTCTGCTTCTCCCTCTGCCTGCTGCTCCCTCTGCTTGGGCTCTCTCGCTCTGTAAAATAAGTAAACAAAATCTTAAAAAAGAAAGGAAGGAAGGAAGGAAGGAGAAAGGAAAGAAAGAAAGAAATCCTAAATGAATAGATAATAAGATAGAGCTAGTAATTTTGCTCTCTGATTGGTATTTTATATCAAATTTATTAGGTTATTTCACTAACATCTATTGAACACTTGCCATATGCCACTGTCTTAGACACTAGAAATATAATGAAAACCAAAATCATCATACTCCTTTGCCTCATAGAATTTATAGTCTAGAGGCATATGTAGATTTGAAATACATGAACACAGGAATGCATACCATGTGCTATAATGGAAAAGTAAAGCACTAGGGGAGAGGCCTGACTTAGACTGATGAATGAGAAAATTGTCCCAAGTATGAGCAAACTCCCTGGGGCAAGAAAGAAAGAACAAGGAATATATGAGAAAATGGAAGAAGTCGAATATGTCTACAGCAGCATGAGAAGGGGAAGGCGGTGGAAGGTGAAGTTGAAGAGGTGGACAGGGTCCACATTACCCAGATCTGCAGAGGACACAAGATCAATGTGATTCTCCTCGTTTGTGCAATATGACTTCCATCAAGTGTATTAAACAAGGGAATTCTGTGACTCCCTTTGGCATTAAAATAATTGCTTAGGCTCTGGAGTGGAGAAAGATTTAAGGAGGGGATAAAGCACAAATGGACAGAAGATTTAGATATTTCTGCCAAGATCCCAGGTGGCTTGCCAGAAGGGTGGCAGTGAAGATGAGGAAAAAGTGGGAAATTTATCATGCATGGCAAAAGGGATAATAACACAAGTGTTCTAATAAAATGACCTTCAGTTTTCATAGTCTGAAAAGGTTTTTTTCTCTCTCATCTTTCTTATTTCTAAAGCCATTCAGATAAGAGTAGAAAATAACTGCCTTTGCATTTTCCCCTATGGCAGATAAAAGAAATACACACACACAAATGTGTATCACTTTACCAAAATATGGAGGCAAATAAAATGATCCTACTTTCACACTTTAAATCCTTCCACAGGATACTCTCTCTTTCTCTCTATGTCCCTTTCAGGGATGAATAGACATGCATTTTAGCTTCTCAAAATTACAAATCACAAATGACTATTTTTATCAACTACAAAACATTTTTAGATGAATATTACAGACTGTTGGTATTTCTATTTGCATGATACCAGAGTTCTTTCTCCCTTCTTGATCTCTCTATATTATTTGTAACTTTAACACATTAGTGGATACTGTTAGCAAAATATCTGATGTGATTCACTTTTCAATTTTACCAGCATCATTGGTTAATCACTAATTGTCATCTACAGGTCAGCCTTGTATGTTGGTCAAACAGCCAGAGACCTTTACCCAGAAACCAATCACAGCACCTCACAGCTGGAAAGCCAGACGAGGGGACGTTACTTTGTTTCTGTAAAAGGGTTTCAGGCCCTCCATGTATTTCCCACACAACACATAAAGGAGAAATATTTTTATAGAAATACACTGCTATTCAAAAATCAGTTTGGGGCACCTGGGTGGCTCAGTCAGTCAAGTGTCTGCCTTCGACTCAGCTCATGATCTCAGGGTCCTGAGATTGAGCCCCATGTTGGGCTCTCTGCTCAGCAGGGACACTACTTCTCCCTCTCCCTCTGTGCGCTTTCTCTCTCTTTCTTTTTTTCTCTCTCTCTAGTAAATAAATAAAAATCTTTTTTAAAAAATCGGTTTAAATGTGAATACTTTCAATCCATCTTTCAAGTATGATTTAACAAAATGTAAGTGTACATATCTTTACAACTTTTTAAAAAAGTGATCAGTTCTGCGCTCAACTTGGAATGGAATGAAAAGAAAGTATCTCACTACACATATACTGCAGGTCTCTAAATCTATGTCTATAATAATTTCTGACATTTTACTATCTCAAAGTTCACTATGTCTAGACTGCTTTTCTTCAAATAATCAAACTCTCTGCCCTGATTTATACCTTGCATAGATGGTGAATCTTCAGATCTTAATTGCAACGTGATCACATATTTTAATCTAATTTATTGTCTTACATTCAGAGGCATTTCATATATTTTATTTAAAGGCAAAACTGGACGCAGCTAATGTTTCCATTATGAATCTGCTACTTAGATCTGACATTTCCTTTGAAAATATTAAAGATAAATTCTGCCACCCTGTTATCTAGAATCTAATGAGTTTTAAAACATTTTATAAAGTGAGCTTAAGAGGCATCCAAAGCAAATACATCTATGTAATCACTAGCAAGATCAAAACACAAATATTACTAGCATCCAAGAAGCCCACGTTCTTCTGGGTCCAAGTCATTAACAGCTTCACCAGAAGTAACAACTACCCTGACTTTCATCATCACAGATTAATTTTGTGTAATAATTTTATATTTCTATTTAATTGTGTAGTTTTGTGTAATATTTTTGAGTGCTTATAAATAGAATTGTACTCGATGCATTCATCAGCTTTCTTCCTTCAGTATCAAGCCTGTGAGATTCCACCACATGTTGTGTGTAGAGCAACTCATTGGTTCTAATACTGTATATTATTCCAGTGTGGGGATATAGCACCTTTTAATTGTCCTTTTTGCAGTTAAAGGACTTCTAAGTATTTCCAGTTTGTGGTTATTAACAAATTGTGCTGTGAAAATTCCTGCCTTTTTGGGTGTATATTTGTGTGCATTTGTTCCTCTTGGGTACATACATATATAAAAGAATGAAATTGTTGGATCAAATGGTAAGAATATGTTCACTTTTTTTTTTAACATACTGCTAAATAATTTTACAAGTGGTTCTACCATTTTAAATCGTCTTGAGCAGTGTATGAGAGCTCCAGTGGTCTACATCCTCACCCATTCTCAGTATTCCCATTCATTTTAGCCATTCTGGTGCATATTTAGTAGTATCTTATTTTAACATTGAAGTCTTAACTTCCACCTCCCTGAAAAACAATGAGCACATCATGTGTTCATTGGCTATGAGAATATCTCTCCCTGTCCCTTTCTGTGTGTGTGTGTGTGTGTGTGTGTGTGTGTGAGAGAGAGAGAGAGAGAGAGAGAAAGAGAGAGAGAGAAAGGGACAGAGTGCAACTTGTCAATTGGGTTTTCTTTTTTCCCATTAAGTAGTGGGAATGCATTATATATTCTTAATATATGACCTTTATAGGATATATGTATTGCAAATCTCTTCTCCCAATCTGTGATTAGTATATTCACTTTCTTAGTATGTATTTATACATTAGTGTATTCACTTTTCTTAACATCTTAACAGTCTTGGATGAATAACAGTTCTTAACTTACGTAAAGTCTGGTATTTGAATGTTTTCCTTTATCATTAGCGATTTTAATAATCTATAAAGAAATTTTTACCTAATACTAGATAATAAAGTTATTCTCCCATCTTCTGTTCTGCTTTTAGCATCTGGACCTATAAACTATCAGAAACAGATTTTCATGTATGCTACAAAGCAGGGGTCAGTTTTTCTTCACACAGATATTCAAATAACCCAGCACCATTTATTGAAAAGGCCATCTGCTTTCCACCAGACTGCAGTGTCATTTTTTAATGCATACAATTTAATGTGTTTGAACATATGCATGCACCCGCAAAACCATCACCGTAATCAAGGTAATAAACATACCCGCCGTCTCCAAAAGATTCTTCTCACCTCTACCCTTTATTTTGTGGTAAGAAAACATCACTTGAGATCTACCCTTCCAACAAATTTTTCAGTGTTCCATACAAAATTGTTAACTATAGGCACCAGTACATCAAATCTCTAGAATTTATTCACCTTGCATAAGTGAAAATTAATATGCATTAAACAATAGTGCCCTATTTCCTTCCCTCCAGCTCCTGGGCACCACGATTCTACTCTCTGCTTCTAGGAGTTTGACTATTTTGGATACCTCTTACAAGTGAGGTATCCAGAATCATGCAGTATCTGTTCTTCCGTGACTGGCTTATTTCACTTAGTATAATGTTCTCCAGGTCCTTGCATATTGTTGCATATGGCAGTATTTCCTTCTTTTTAAAGGCTGTACAATATTCCATCTCCTATTTTCTTCATGCATTCATCTGTTAATGGACATTTAAGTTATTTCCATATCTTGTCTATTGGAAATAATGCTACAATGAACACAGGAGGGTGGATATCTCTTTGAGATCCTGACTTCAGTTCTTTTGGGTATATACCCAGAAGTGGAAGTGCTGGGTCATATGTAATTGTTTTTAACTTTCTGAGGAAACACCAACTGTTTTCCATTGTGGTTGTGCCATTTTACTTTCTCACCAACAGATGCAAGGATTCCAATTTTTCTTTATCTTGCCAACACAGAGTTCGCATCATATATAGTTCTCCATCCTTTTAATCTTAACTTTTACTGCTTGCTTATATTTAAGTTGTCTTGTAGGCAAAATTAAATGTAATTTTTTTTTCTTTTCATCCACTGCTAATCTTTGCCTTTCAATTGGAATAGTTAGTCTTCTTGCATGTATGTAATTATCAATATACTTGGCTTCAAATCTACCTTATTATAGTTACTTTATAGACTGATTCTTTTTTCTTCCCTTTGAAAATTTCAAGTATTTTTATACTCCAATTTCTTCTTTGATTAACTTGTTTATTTATTATTCTTTTAATAATATCCTTTTCTTTCTTTCTTTCTTTTTTTAAAGATTTTATTTATTTATTTGACAGAGAGATAGAGAGCACAAGTAGGCAGAGTGGCAGGCAGAGGGAGAGGGAGAAGCAGGCTCTCCACTGAGTAGAGAGCCCGATGTGGGGCTCATTCCCAGGACCCTGGGATCATGACCTGAGCCAAAGGCAGCCTCTTAACTGACTGAGCCACCCAGGTGCCCATACTCTTTTAATAATATCTTAAAGATTAAAATGTGCTTCCTTGACTTATTGTGATCTAATATATATTAGTACTTACATCACTTGCCTGACAATACTACAACCTTAGAACACCTACTTCCATATACCCTTCATATCTGGGGGTATTATTGTCATATATTTTAATGACATAAATAACCCATAAGGTATATATTTAATTACATATTTAACATACATTATAATCTAGTATGACCTCAATTCTCTTGTTCTGTACATGTAAAACTCATTTAGATTTACTCTATAGTTGCCCTAGCACTTTGCATGGTTCCCTACTCCTTGGAAGCTCCTAAATTCTACTTTTCATCTCCCTAGAGCAATGAGATTCTTGAAGGCTCTACCTAGTTTCTTAGTCTCTTACGTAAACTTTTCACTTGGTTTATCATAGGTATAGGTCACATACAAACCACCAAATGCCAGAAGGGGAAAGCAGTGCTGAGGTTGAACTAGCTTCTCCATACTTCGATTTTCTCTGGAATCTCGGTTTGGCTGCAACAGTAGCAATAATCTCTCATCATTGTCTCCCCAGGCCCTATGAAAACCACCAAAAACTCTGCTTAGCCACTTTCTCTGTTGCCTTCCTGCTTGCTGTCTCTGCCTTTCCTCTCCCCATTTTAGAATAAAATCAACACAGAATGTCAAATTCACATCCTTGAATTTCCTTCTCCAAGATTTTGGCTCCTTATATCTTGGTAGTTCATGGATTCCTTCAAACAGATTTTCTTAAATTGAGCTTCTGCTACTTTTCTGTCAAAGGAAGACTGGATAGGCTGCAAGCTATTCCATTGTATTGGAAAGTGGCAGAATTCGGGTGCCTGGGTGGTCAGTTGGTTAAGTGGTTGCCTTTGGCTCGGGTCATGATTCCAGGGTCCTGGGATCCAGTCCCACATTGGGCTCCCTGCTCAATGGGGAGCCTGCTTCTCCTTCTCCCTCTGCCCACTGCTCCCCCTACTTGTGCTCTCTCTTTCTCTGTCAAATAAATAAATAAAATCTTTTTTTTTTTTTAAAGCAAAGTGGCAATCTCCCTGATTTCTCTTATGAGTTTTTAACATAATGCTTTTCATTTTCTTGGGAGAAGGGGAGATTGTTGAGATATTTGTCCCAAAATACATTACACATATTTCTATACTACCTTTGTTACAAAATTTAGTCAATTTGATAATAGGACCATTTATTTGCTGCCTCTTTATGTTTCTAATTATTTGAGTTGAAAGAGATTTTTTTTTGTTTTTACACATCATGTAGCTTACTTACTTTGGTTTGTTCATTTTACAGAAGAACAAACTGAAGACTAAATAAGTTAAGGAATTTTGTCTGTCATACAATTACTTACTAGTAGATCCAAAACTGGAACATAGGATTTGAGATTTCCAGTAAAATACACTTTCGCTTGTTTTGGAAGGTGCCTTGGCCAAAGAATTAGGTATATTTCTTTTCTCTTACAAGATTATTTGAGTAAGACGGTGAGTGAGACATTCATGATTTCTGGAAACACGCATCAGACACATGAATTAGTGACTTGCTCACTCTTACTTTAACATTAAATTTTAAAGTTAACATTAAATTTTAGTCATACATTATCCACATCAGTTTCTCAGGTCTTTGCCAGTTTCATTATTTTCCTTGAGTTTTTAAATATATACAGGCCGACTAGAGACCATTCCTTATTTTAAGAGAGATCCCAAAGAGAGGTTCTTTTTAAGTTAAGTGCCTTATATATGACCTGGTAATAATTGATTTTTCTCTTTTATGCTTTAGGTGATTGACAATAACTTCCTTTTTCATAGAAAGGGCTTACAAACATGATTTCTTATTCTCTAATACAAATATCGCAAGGAAGAAAGCCTGCAAAATTATTGAAAAATATAATTTTTAAAAACTGCATACTTTGGGGGCATCTGGGTAGCTCAGTTGGTTAAGCATCCAACTCTTGATTTCAGCTCAGGTCATGATCTCAGGGTTGTGAGATGGAGCCCCCTGGGAATGGAGCCTGCTTAAGATTCTCTCTCCCCACCCCCTAAAAAAAACTGCATACTTTGGGTATCTTCCAGGATATCAATACATAAAATATTTCTTGGGAATGAAATGTCCCATGTATTGAGGTACTATGTTTCCTTGTGACAGTTTATAAGTTGATATTTTTTCCCCCAGATTGACAGAAAGCAAGTATCAAGATCCTCAGCCAGTAAAACTGTCCTTTGTACAATGAACTTTATCCAACCAATGTACATAGACTGTCCTCATTGGACATAAAAATATATTTGGAGGGTATAAGGAATGGCCTTCAATTATTCTGAGACACATATTTTAAAACATTTTATCATCTCTGAAATCAGAATGCATGTTACAATTATAACTTGCCATATTTAATTGGTAGCATTTAAAAAAAATTAGTGACACATAAAACAATGGTGTATCTTATACTCAGTATGGTATCCCACAATGGACTAATTTCAGTATTAATAAACCACCAGAGTTCTACAAAACCAGTCAGATGTGACAGATACATTTTTCAACTAGATGATCTTTACCTACGTGGGTCTGGGGTTTTTTTCTGTGATTTGTTGAAAATGAATTCAGAAGTATACTGTTTTGTTACATTTCTCTCCCCAGCAACTTCAGACTGATTCTATATTTCAGCCAGGAAGGGTTTCCTCTCACTCTCTCATGTCCCTTTGGTTGTCAATTACTCCTGCATCTTTCCACATACCTCTTTCTCCTCTTCCTGCAGCAACAAAAAATGTCCTATTATCTTCCATTTCGATGATCAGAAAGCTGCTTTCTATCCTCTCTCCCACTCATTTCACATCTCCTACTATTCTCTTGACTTTGAAATAGGATGATAAGAAATGCTTTCATAAGAAATGCATGTACCTTGCAATGTTCTTGTGAAGATCAAATACGTGAAAACCCTCAACAGATATTAAATTTGGTTTTTTTATTTTATTTTCACCCTATCTGCTGTATACAGCAAAAAACTCAGTTCGAGACACTCCTGCTCACTGCTGGGATTCAGGCAGGTTCGGGCATGTTTCGCAAACTGAAAAGATAGGACTCTTGGAAGCCTATTTACAGGGCTGAGGAGTCTCCTAAGAAAACTTGAGTTATATCAGTTCCTGGGGTTCAGACATATCTGGGCATGTCTGCCAAACTGATGGGTCTATAAGCAGGCATCAGAAAACTCTTTTCAAAAAACCAATCCTGCATAAGAAGAAGCCTGGCACGAGGAGTTTAAACTAATACAAAGTTTAGTATTTGGTAAGGAGTAAGGATTCTGAACCCAGCATGGCGGCAGCGATTCAGTCTGTCTTTAGTCCCAACCCCCGGAAGCTCTGTCACCAGGATGGCAAAGATTTAAATAAAAAGTAACCCCTCTCTCACAAAGGTAACTGCACTTTTGTCTCAGGATTTCTTTTCCTTTAGTGTCCCCCAGTTCTTGGTCACGCTACTTCAAAGAATGAAGAGGTAGACCAGGGGGAGGAGTGGTGGGTGGCACTGCAAACTTTGTTGAGCGATAGTACAAAGCTCCTGCAAATGGAAGGGACCCAAGAGGGTTGCGGTTGGAGTTTCTAAGACCAGGGGGTTTTATGAGATTGTCGGCAGGCTGTTATAATCTAATTAGCCTTCTGTCACCCAATCAGGTTTTTGTCCACGTGCTCATCTACATATCAGGTAGTTGTTCAGGTGGGCAAGGGGTGGAGGGCTCCTTCCAGGGTGGTGTAGAATAAGAGTATGGGGTCTTTTTCCTTTTAAAGGTACTTTCCTCTTGGGACGGAGGTCTCTTGCCCCTGCCTGCCTTTCTATCGACTATCCCCCATTACTTTGAAGACAAAAGAGTAAGGAGGGGGAAGAGGAAGGAGGAGGAAGAGGAGAACTTCAAACATTAGCCAGCAGTTCAGCAAACACATGAATAGGTACAGAAAGAACACGAAATTTCAATTGTCAAATCTCCTACTACAAATCTCCCTTCCTGGCTGCCTCATGTCAATCTTCCTGCCTGTCACAAACCAATCCTTTTCAAACCAAATTCCCATGATTTTATTCTCCTGTCAAATACTCTTATATTGCTCACCATTTGTCAAAGCTTCCAATTATTTAACTTGTCATAGAGGCCCATCATAATCTGTCCCAGACTAATTGTTAACATAAAATAAGAATGGTATGAAGTGGGAAGCAGGATACAATATTAACCATAAAAACTATAAAAAGCAATCTTACTGATGTGGGAAACATAGGCAAAAGAAAAATTAAATTTCCTTACTACTTACAGCCCATTCACAAGTCCTTAAAACAAGCAGAGTAACATTCCTCTAGAAACTCAGTGCCTCAGTGGCTAAGGACAAAAGGCAATCTTAGCCTGACCCCCAGGATCCTGTAAGTCTACTTTAACATACAAAAATTCCTTTTTCTCTACCCCCAAAATACATGTTGGCAATCATTCCCCAAGCATATGACCTACCTGTTATGTCCCAATAATGGGTCCGTGATTAAAGGAGCGAGACTGATATAAAGCGAAGGTCAAGCAAAGCTTTATTTCGTGCCAAGCATCAAGAATCTAACTGAACGTTCAGGGCCACACCTCTTACAAGAAAGGGCAACCCTTCTCTGTTTCACAGACTAGCTTTCAAGGGCAAAGGCCATGCAGTCGGTCCTGGCCACGCACAGGTGGCCAATGAGATTGTAACACACACAGGAAACTCCACAGTGATGCTAGGTGACCAATTAAATTATAATTTACCCTAGTAGACATTTTTGAACCAGCCTATTACACCTTGATTAGGATTGGCGCCACAAAGGCTCCCAAAGAGCAGGGACCCATACTCCTTGGTAGCTAGGGAGACAGTATGCAACCCCCCACTGATCGGATGTCTCCACCTGGCCTGACCCACCCTTGTATCTGGGCTTTGTTACCTGAAGAAGGTTTCCAGGACTTGTTTTTAAGTGAATCCCCTGGGGGAAGGGGAGCAGGGACAGTTTAACTTTAATGAAAGCCTCTTGCTAAATAGGTCCTTACACTACCGATATACATCTAAAGGGTATTGGACAGTAATAAGTGACGTATTCCTAACAAGAGCTAGCCCCCTCAAAGTCCTGGAAACCTTGCTTCGAAAATTCCTTAGAGACTGATGCTATCCCTAATCCTCAAACCCCAACTCCCAAGTATACGATCAACCATTTCTCACAACCCCAGTTCAGCAGCTCTTTCTGCTCAGGGGTGCTGGGCCCGTGCTTTAATACAAGTCACCTTTTCGCACCAAAGACGTCGCAAGAATTCTTTCTTGCCCACCGGCTCCACACCTCACCAACATTCAAAAACGACATCACTATGATATATCAGAATTTGGTAAAATATATTGCAACTTAAATAGAACCCACACTTCTTTCTCTTTTTTTTTTAAGATTTTCTGATTCAAATATCAACATTATACTGACATGGCACACCACGCGTTTAGCCACAAACTTTGCTACTTTCAATTCACAGAAGACCTTAGCAAAATAATGCTGGCATTATTGTTGTTCTCTTTTCATTCTTGATACAATTTGTTGTGAAAGTGACCTTTTCACATTGCAGTCTTTTACCATGAGACTCAAAGTAGGATGCA
This sequence comes from Martes martes, assembly GCF_963455335.1. Classification (NCBI taxonomy): domain Eukaryota; kingdom Metazoa; phylum Chordata; class Mammalia; order Carnivora; family Mustelidae; genus Martes; species Martes martes. The sequence continues at coordinate 57,686,949 of NC_137900.1, forward strand.
AAATTGCTTCCACCTAAGGCAAAGGCATCTGAATCTTATTATGATGATGACATGATAAAGTCCTGATAGTTAAAATGCCCTTTGTCTTTGTCCTTTTTTTTTCCTGTTCAAGTTAATATCACCATTTCCAGAAGATTCTATCTTTTATTTTATTTGCTTGGTTTTTTTTTTAAGGATCACTGCTCCCTCCCATTATTGTTATTTTAGGTATATAAAGTCCTCAAAGAAAAATTGGTTTTTATAAAATAGGGGTGGGAAAATTATTTTTCCTCTACCCTTGTAGGTTCCTGGCTAAGACCCCCCCCCCCATAAAAAAGGCAGATTAATAAGAGAAAAACAAATGAAATTTAATAACATGTATACCTCCTATATACATGGGAGATCCCCAGGAAAAGTAACTTCCCAAAATGCCCCAAGTCACCACCTTAAATATCATCTCCAGCTAAAGACAAAAGGGGATGTTGCGGAATAGGGAGCCAGTTACAGGAAGCTACCAACAAAAGCACAGTAAACACATGTGGTTCTTATACAGATTTAAATCAGCATCTTCACTGATAAGAGTTCCTAAAGATTTAGTAGTGCTCCCCTTCCTGGTATCCAGAGGAAGATACCCTTACAAATGGAGATTTCTTTTATCAGTGTAAATGTCTCTTCTCAGCTTTTAGAGCTTTTCAATGTCTGTTTCTTAAAAATAATCAGTATAAAATAATCCTTACATCAAAGAGGCATATACTTTGGGGGAGCAAATTCTGCTCCCCTTCAATATTTTTCAAATTCAATGTGGGAAACAAAGGCAAAAGAAAAATTAAATTTCCTTACTCCTGACAATCCATTAACAAATCCTTAAAAGAGGCAGAGTGACATTCATCTAAGAGCTCAGCTGCCTGGATATTAATACTTTGCTGAGAGCAAAAGGCAATTTTAGCCTAACTCCCAAGATCTTGTGAGTCTGCTCTAAAATACAAAAATTCCCTTGGAAACTTCCTTTACCTCTAGCCCCCAAGATATATGCTGGCAATCATTCCCCACCGATATACATATGAAGGGTCTCATGACTAAGGTTTTATTAGGCAGTAATGAATCACTTTTCCTAACAACAGGTCCTGGAAACCTTGCTTCCAAAATTCCTTAGAGAATTATGTGATCCCTAACCTCCTCTCAACTTGAAAGTATATAATGGGCCACTCCTCATGACTGCAGTGCAGGTCTCTCTGCTCACGGGTCCTGTCCCTGTGCTTTAATAAAACCACCTTTTGCACATCTCAAGAATTCTTTCTTGGCAGTCAGCTCTGAACCCCAACATCTTTCCTACATCACTGTGATTTCTCTGTGCAATTTATTTTATTATCGATATTATAGAAAAAAAGATTTTTTCACAAAAAATGTTGCTTTTAATAAGAAGTATCATATTTAACAGCACTCATCTTTTAAATCATTTCATGCATTTATAAGCTTTTAATGGATAGGTGTCATGCCCGAGTTTTCGCATCCAAGAGACCACCAAGGAGACAAGCACCGATGCAATCACACGAGGGTTTATTTGACAAGCTTAAGCTTGGGCCCAAGTATACCTGACACTGCGGAGTAGGGACTTGGACCCCGAACCAGATTACAGTCAAGAGTTTTTAAAGGCAGAGTACAGGTGGACTCCACGGTGGGTGAGGACAAAGGGGATTAGGGATGATGTAAGTCTCCAAGGACTTTCAGAAGCAAGGTCTCCAGGACCTTGAGGGGGCTAGCTATTGTTGGGAGAAAGGTTATTTATTACCAATAATAAAAATCTTCTCGTGAGACCCTTTAGATGTATATCAGTGGGCCATATGCTTGGGAATGATTCTCGACACTATCTTGGAGGTTTAGAGATAAAGGAATTGTTAAAGTAGACTTACAGGATCCTGGTCGGACCTGTTGGGGTAGGGGGGTTGGTCAGGCTAGGATTGTCCTTAGCAAAATCTCAAGGTGAGGGCAGTTAAGTCCCCAGGGGAGAGCCACTCTGTCTGTTTCAAGGGCTTGTCAGTAGGTGAGGAATTTTAATGATTTTCTTCTGCCTCTGTTTCCCACATCAGCTAAATTTGAGGTGGGATGGCCTTAATTTTCTCGGCCTCCACATTTCCCCCTGAACAATACAGACCCTTAAATCTTTAAGGTTGTTGAAGGTGGAAGGTCTCATCTTCTGTAACTTCTTCCTGCTAAATAGGGGCGTAGAGTTGTCCCTACCTACTCGGGTCAACACGGGTCAGTTGGGGAATGTGTAGGGGAGTAATGAAAGACAGAGGCAGCTGAGTCCAGGGGTTTAAATCAATCATTAAAGGAGAGAGGGACTGTTTAAAGCGCTAACCTGAGTAGGTCAGAACCCAAGAGATATTTTGTGATAATCTGGAACATCAAGATGGCTGCACTTACGTTAGGGCTAGACTCAAGGTGGGTGCAGCCTTGTTTTTCTTGGCCTCCATATAGGTATTTTTCCTGTTGCATTAAGTTTAACTTCATAAGAAATACGCTTCTTTCAACATTCCAGGAGTTTTTGCTTATAAACGAAGCTGTTTACATAACCTAGGGGTTATCCAGAAATCCAAGAACAAGTTTCAAGGCCCTTTTCAAAGCGATGTGTCAGTCAGGATTTTGTTTGCTTGAAAGAGAGAAAATCATAATGGAAAGTAAGCTCAGACAAATAGTGATTTTACGAAGAATCTGGGCAGCTCATGGAATGGAAGATGGGACCACAGGACCTAAGCAGCTCCTGGATCCCCAGAGACGCACCTGTCTGCCTCCTCTTCTCTCCTTCGGGAGCTTTCCTTGAGGAGTCCACAAAGTACCCATCAACTACCATTTCCTAATCTCAGACAGTTCCCACGCCAGGCTCCTCCTCTTGCATAAGCCTTAAATGTCTCAACCATTCCTGCCTCATCCTCATCAACACTTCCCTGACCTTGAACTTCCCTCTCCTCCTACCTAGAGTAATAGAATAAACTTCCTTCCTCCCTCCTCACTGAAAAAGTCCCTCCTGTGACAAATGGGCATGACTAGTTGAGAGCTGTGTCATCAGTAAAATAATTATTTAACTATGTAGTTACTGAGTAATAAAATAATCCTTTAACTACATAGTTATGGAGTAACCACTATGGGATGGCATGGTGCTAGGGCCCGAGGATAAAACAAAAAGAAAAACCACAAGGGTTTAACAGTTCAGTGGGAGAGAGGAACATTATTAAATTACTGTAAGGGCCTATTTAGCCAGAGCAGCCCCACCTCGGTTGAACAGCCATTTTTTTGTTTATTTATGTTAAGTGGACCCTGGCCGCGCCAGGGGAACTTACTTAAAAACAAGTCCGGGAAACCAGTCCCAGGTAACAAAGCCCAAATACAGGGGTGGGTCAGGTCAGGTGGAGATAACAGCCCAAATCCAGGGATGAGTCCGGTCAGGTGGAGACATCCAATCAGTAAAGAGCACATACTGTCTCCCTAGCTACCAAGGAGTGTGGGCCCCGCCTTTTGGGCGCCAATTCTGACTAAGGTGATAGGCTAGTTCAAATAGCTACTATGGGGTGAATTGTAGTTCAATTGGCCACCCGTGTGTGACCTAGCATGACTGTGCAGCTTTCTCTGTGTGTTACAATCTCATTTACCACCTGTGTGTGGCCAGGCCCAACCACATGGCCTTTGCTCTATAAAAGTTAGTCTGTGAGGCAGGGAGAGGTTGCCCTCTCTGTAAGGGGCGGCCCCGACCGGTCTGTTTGACGGTCGGTTTGATTCTTGATTCTTGGCGCGAAATAAAGCTTTGCCTGACCTTCGCTTTGTATCAGTCTCGCTCCTTTGACCATGGACCCATTACTGGGGGACCCAACATTACTACACAAAAGGATTGTAGCAGGGCCTGCTATAGGATATTTTCTTCCATCTCCATGATAAGTTTTTATCTGGGCAGAATAAACATTCTATTTTCCAGAGCCACTGGTAGCTGGACATTATCACACCATAAAAGGAGAGGAGGGGCTGACCTTCTCTTCTTTCTTTTTCCTGCTGGTGGGCATGTGTACACGATGGCCATGCCAGCAGTGCCCAGGAAAGCTGTGCCCCTTGCAATGGTTGAGGAACCAGACAGAAGGAGTTGTGGCTCTGTATGGCCTCCTGGCTGCTCCACTACCCCTGGGGCTGCCTCCCTACACACTGTTACACCAAAGAGAAATAAGTTTCCCTCTCATTAAAACCAATGTTATTTGAAGTCTCTGTTACGTGGAAAGGGGGAAATAAACATGCTAATATTAGTATGTATTTTCAGACTGTAATAAATCTTATGAAGCAAGGAAGAGAGTACTCTGGCCTAGTAAGAAAGATCAAGGAAGAGATCCCCCATTCAGTTATTACTGAAAGAAAATTACCCACTGATTATGAAGTGCTAGGCACCGTTCGAGGCATTAAGCATACATAGTGAACAAAATTCATGTCCTTGCTGAGCTTACATTATAGTTTCTACAACAGGCAATCAATCCGTCAGTAAATGGGTAAAAACATAAGTAGCGATAATGTGGCAAAGAAAAACAAAGCAACATTAGAGGAAAAAGAGAGAGGAGGGAGGTGCCACTTGGAGTAGGTTAGTCAAGAAGACCTCACCGAGGCAGTGAGGTCATGTGGGCAGAGACCCAGATGAAGGGAGAGGGTGATGATTCCGGTGACAATCTGGGGACACTGTTCAGGAAGAGGGAACAGGCAGTGCATAGACTCTGCTTACACAGGCAGCTTGAAGCGTGAGAGGAACAACAGGAAAGCCGGTGTGACTGAGGTATATGAGCACATCGACTTCAATAACCTAGCAAATGAAACTTCACTGAGAACAGTACATTTTTTTGGTGCAGTACATGGGACCAACACTGTGCTACCTTGAAAATAATCACTTAGAGAAGCAGAAAATATCAGGAAAAAAGAATTTTTTTAAAGATTTTTATTTATTTGACAGAGAACACAAGTAGGCCGAGAGGCAGGCAGTGAGAGAGGGGGAAGGGAAGCAGGCTCCCCTCGCAGAGAGTCCAACACCGGGCTCGATCCCAGGACCCTGGGATCACGACCCAAGCTGAAGGCAGAGGCTTTAACCCACTGAGCCACCCAGGCACCCCCAGAAAAAAGAATATTTTATATTGAGTTTAAACTAACTGGAAATTATACAGGATGTTGGATTGCTAAACAACGTTCAAATGCTGCCTTAACATGCTGCCATTATTATTAAGCATTACACATACTGGCACAGGTTAAATGAAGTGCATCATTTAACATATAAGTGCCTTGATGTTCAACCTTTCTCTGCTTCCTGCCTCCAGATGTTTCCAGGTTTTAGTTGGGTAGTAATGGAAATGGGAGGCATATTCCTTCGAAAAACTGTGGAAGACAGATAAGTCATCATTATCAAGAGAAAATGATAAAGGAGAAAACACATGCATAGTGTAGTTTCCAGTTCTTGAACACTGTGTCTTGGGACACTGAGGTCCCAGCTGAAGCTGTGGGGAAGCCAAAAGTCTACAGCTGACAGTGACTGCAGACAGCTTAGGAGTGGGAAGATTTGAGCTTCCACCTCTCCTCTTTCTGCCCACCTACTCTCTTACTTCTCCTCAATTCCCCACTGTCAGTGAATTTCAGATTAGAAAACATCCAGATTTTTTAAAAAGGGTTTTAGCAGAATCCTCTGGCTTCATATGACAATTACCAAATTAAGAATATTGCATGGATTTTGTAAATGTCCACAATTGCCGAATTATGGAAAGAGCCCAGATGTTCATCGATGGATGAATAGATAAAGAAGACGTGATATATACATACATATATATATATATATATATATGAATATTAGCCATCAAAAAGAATGAAATCTTGCCATTTGCAACAACATGCATGGAACCTGAGGGTATTATGTTAAGTGAAATAAGTCAGAGAAAGACAAATACCATATAATTTCACACATATGTAGAATTTAAGAAACAAAACAGATGAACAGAGGAAAAATAAAGTAAAATAAAAACAGAAGGAGGCAAACCATAAGAGACTCTTAACCAGGGAACAAACTGAGGGTCACTGGAGGGGACGTGGGTAGAAGGATGCGGTAACTGGGTGATGGGGGTTAAGGAGGGCACTTGATGTAATGAGCACTGGGTGTTATATGCAACTGATGAATCACTAAACTCTACACTGAAACTAATAATACATTATATGTTAACTAGCTTGAACTTAAACTTAAAAAAAAAAAAAGAACATTGCATGGATTCTTTAAATGAAATTTATAACATAATCATACTAAAAACATTTTCAAGAGCTCTCTATAAGATACATTTCCTCAGGGGCACCTGGGTGGCTCAGTGGGTTAAAGCCTCTGCCTTCGGCTCAGGTCATGATCCCGGGGTCCTGGGATCAAGCCCCACATTGGGCTCTCTGCTCAGCGGGGAGCCTGCTTCCTCCTCTCTCTCTGCCTGCCTCTCTGCCTACTTGTGATCTCTGTCTGTCAAATAAATAAATGGAATCTTTAAAAAAAAAAAAAGATACATTTCCTCAAATACTCTGCCCAAAGCAAAACTGGGGAAATACTTAACTGCACATGATGTCACTGCCAACACCTGTACCCTTCCTTCCTCTACCTAAAGGGAACTGAGAATCTCAAGGCAGACTTTCTTATGAAATACATAGGTAATTCAAGCACAGCTAATATTAGACCATGAAAGACCTTCTATAAGAAGCACAATTATAACAAATAACAAGATGCTTAGTCTTTTAACAATAGCAGAAGTTTTAGGAATAAAATTTTTGATGCAAAAGTTAATACTGTTTCATCTTGAAACATAAATGGATTAGAACTTATATGGTACATGAATTGGTCTCGGGAATTAAGTTTAAAAAAAAAAATAGTGGTATTTCCAGTTCATTCTGACAACTGGCTCAGCTACCTTCAAATGCAGCTCCTTTCAACTTCTCCCCAAAATATCAAAGACAGAAGAAAGATAAATACCCAAAGCCACAAAGAAAAATATAACTATCAGGCAGTCATCTAACACTATAATCTTGGAGGGATTGACAACAATTGCAAGGCTGTCAGGGCTAGGTTTAGAAAAACAAATCAGAATTCAGCAAATGACACACACTGTCTTCAATTTAGGAGAAAATAAAAAAACGACCTAAAAATATAGGCAGAAAAATGTTTATTCTTCCAAACCGTCTATGCTCCTGACCTAGAAAACTAGGGATTGTGTCAATCAGAAAATCATGTATCTGCTCTTCTGGGCCAAAGGGATGTAAATCCACCCATGCCTCTCTTCCATTTTTCTATATTCAGAATAAGGTTATAAGTCCCAGAGAACAGTCAGAACATAGTATTAGTAGGGAATCTGGGGACTGGTGGAAACTCAGAGAATTTTAATAATTATAACCATGTGCACAGCACTATAATCACAATCTTTAGTAAAGATCAGAAAGGAAGAAGTAATATCTTTATTCAAAAATCAGATTGCCATGTAAATAGAATTCTTAGAGTCTACAAAAAAGCTCAACTAAACGAATAAGTGAATTTTCCAATGTCACTGGGAAAAAAATTGAACATGAAATCAATTATATTTCTATAGACTATCAATTAATTAAAAAACAAAATTTCAAAATATTATTTATAATAGCATCTCCAATACATATATCTTAACAAAAGATGTGCGGGAACTACACACTGAAAACTATGCAATATTACTGAGAGAAATTAAAGAAGACTAAATTAAAGAAGACTAAATGAAGGGAAAGTTATACCATGTTAATGAATGAGAAGACTCAATACAATATCAATTCTCCCTAAATTGATCTACAAATTCAATGAAATGTTGATCAAAATATTATCACACTTTTCTTCAAAACTGACAAGCCAAAAAACAAACAAACAAACAAACTGACAAGCCAATGCTAAAATTTAGATGGAAAAGCAAAGGACCTACAATAGCCAGTCATATAAGGAAAAAAAAGATTTTTATCAAATGTTACTAAAATTTTGTCCCTGGTTATCATGCAGCATTATTGTGGAAATGGTTAACTATCTAGAAATTCCTGAGAAAAAGGAGTTGCGGCTTAAAACACTTCAGGTCACTTTTGGAGCCAAGTAGAATATGGCTACAAATGCCAAAGGAGAATGAAGAGAATGGAGAATAATGAGGAAACCATTATAGGACCCCGGAAAAGTACAAAGCATGTGATGTCGAGGCAAAAACTTGACTTAAATGATTACCTATAACTTGGAAGATAGAAAATGCACCCAATGAATCCATGACCTTGAGCAAGGAGGTATCTAGGTGAAATGCTGACACCATCAGCTGGTTATTGTGGCTACACAAAATAGGGCACTACCAGAGAGAATACAACTCCAATAAGATTGGACCATATACAAATGTAAGGAGAAAATTTCAAAGGCTCAAAAACTGTAGCGTTTGCAGAGTTGGGAAGTAAAACGGTTTCATCTTCAGTTTATATCTTTATGTGTAGCCAGTCTCTGCTCCATTCTTTGTCCTTTCTCATTACCTTCTTGGCTTTTTTGTGTATGAATCTTACTGTATGTCATTTTTGCTTGGATTCCCACATTATAGTTAAACTTTGAGTGGAATTAATAGAGTTGAAAGCATGTTCATTTTTCTGAAATTAATAGAGTTGAAGATGTTCATTGATTTGAAAAAGTCTGACAATTAACTGAAAGAAAAAAGATGTCCAAAAAACAATATGCTAAGATCCAGTATTTGTTCAAAATAAAATATATTCCATAGAAGATATTACCAGATGACATACATCATAGTGTTTCAGTGGTTACCTCTGAATAGTTGGTAGTAAATGTAGGCATTTATTTTTTTTATTTGTGCTTATGTGCATTTTCAAATTTTTCAACATAAACATACTTCCATTCTGTATTCAGAAAAACAATAACCAAAAATAAAGTCAAGTTTTGACTGAGAAAAGCAGAAATTGCGAAGAACTGAAATCTTAAATGATGTCACGCTGTTTCCTATAGCAAAGATATACATTGGAAAAAGTAAGTTTCTATGGAAAAAAAAAAAAGGTAATGATGTCATAGCTGGCACATACTAATTTGACTGTAATTGGAGATTGCTAACAGGGACAATTAAATATAAAAATTGTTTCTCACTGAAATCACTAATTTTAAGATAATACGTGAACAGTGGTTTTTCCTACTCCCAACATGACAATGGCCATTTAACTTTCAACCACATTTATTTTCATATTTTAATCCCATAAACTGCCAACAGCAGTATATTGTTCCAGGATTATAATCACCATGGAGCAATTGTTAGAATATAAGATTTAACCCCTGATAAAAAGAAACCTTCCTCAAAATAAGTGAGAACACTCTTTTCTATCTTAAATTTAGTAATCAATCAGCTTCCAGAATTATCCAAATTATTAGAGTATATTTATCCCAATAGTGACTTTATAAAAATGTAACGAGAACAAATTCTCATACTAAAACCTAAAAATTATATACTTCGGTTCTAAAACCCACAATCTCAGGCAAGCAGCTGACACCATTTGGCTGATTAAAATATCAGAACTGGACTACCCATCAGATACCATCACATTGACTTAAATACTACCTGCTTGAGATGCAAAAAATAATGCGAGCTGTCTTTCAGGTGATGGGCTCGGGCGTCCTTGGCATATAGCTTCAGTGGTCAAACAGTCATTGTTTAGATTCAGTTGAAGCAACTTTCTGTGGAGCATTTGTGGAGCTTCCACAGTGTGAGGTGCCCAGAAGCAGGTGTTGAGGTGAAACACAGCTGAAAGACAGCAAAATGTCCAGTGACAGCTTCACCACTGAGTCATTTTCTAGTAATTCCGCTCCAGCCATGGGAGTGCAGAAGTACTCCAAAAGCAAGACCCTAAGGAGGAGTTTGGCCTCAAACAGAAAAGGAGGATGTTCTTTGTTAGGACTAGTTCTGTGTTAGCCGTGGCAGGATGAGTATATAGGGACCCAATGGTAAACAGACCATAGACTTGGACTCTGACTCAACAAGGAATTTTGCTACAAAAGGTTTCCCAAATAATCAGACTTGGTTTTTCTAAGTTTTCAACATTTTATGATTTCAACTTCATTCTGTCATCATTCCACCGTCAGCTTGGCAAGGTAAACGGCTTCAGCTCTGAGGATTCTTTACAGCTGGAAATAGCACACAGTGAAGGAAAGACTCTACTATCAGAAACTGTTTATCCTAAGACAAGTCCTTTAAGATCTATGAGTTTCAGTTTGCAGACCATTAAAATATGCATAATGAAATAACCTATTTACCAATGTTAGAATCCACCTAGAACCAAAAATCATGTCCTAAATGCATTTTTAAAATTTATTTTACTGGGGGAGGCCTCAGTGTCTCACTCAGTTAAGCGTCTGACTTAGGCTCAGGTCATGATCTCCAAGTCATGGGATTAGGCCAAACAGGGGGCTCTGATCATGGAGGAGTCTGCTTCTTCCTCTCCCTCTGCCCTCCCCCTGCTTGTGCTCTCTCTCCCTCTGTCAAATAAAAAATACAATATTTTTTAAAAATTAAAATATAAATAAAATCTACTTTATTATGAATAATATTTCCAATAACAACTGGCTAATTGCAATGTAATGCAAAATCACATTTCTCTATGTCCGTAATGTTTCCACAGAAACTGATGTTCACACACCAAAAACACATCTCCTATTAACATATTAGTGATGCAGAAAACATTTTTTTTTTATCTTTGCATGTGTTCAAGTGAAGAGCATTTCACAGACGTAACTTTATAATTCCATCATCTTTACAATGGCAAACTAGTGGAAAGACCTTTTCATGGAGAGAGAGAAATAATTCTCTAATTCAAAGTTTTCCTGGTCTAGTATCAGTTAGGCTATTCATCTGTATTCAGTTATATCTCCAATTTTTTTCACTGGAATTTTATCTTCTATTACATATAGTTCTGTGTCATCTGGTGGCAAGCCTGAGTGTATGAAAGATTAGTGTAAATTGAATTTTATGAATCAACTTAGATTGTAAGTGCTGTAGATTACCTCATAATTCACTTCATAAACTTATTCCTTAATCCAGCTATTTGCAAGCTCAAAAATTGTTATACTGGTTTTCTTAAAGGGGATTTGGTGAGGCACAAAGGTGAAATTGGTAGGAAGAACACATCAGTGCTTGTTACTCTACGGACAGTCTGTTCCTTTCATAGCAAAACTTGCTAACATCTGGAAAAGCATGTTGTCAGTATTAACCACTTCAAGGAAAAACAACTTACCATTTTAATCAGTAATGTCAAGGATATAGGCTTTTACAGTAGGTATTGATATTTTAAATTCAAACATTTTTGGGGTGTGAACAACTGTGTAATACTCATTTCTCTTTCTGTGCAAGGAAAGTAGGACCCATTTTGTAGATATCACACCACAGAAAACTACGTTCACAGATCGGGTGATTCCCTGAAACATGAGGTAGTGAAGATTGATAAGTGAGCATTTTCTAAGTTAGGCAGGCTACTGCATATCTTGCTTTGTTGATATTGTTCATTATATTTATTATCAATTTCATGGTGAAATTTAATACAGAGAATACAGATAGACTAATCAGAATAAAGGGGGAAAGGATCTTTCAAATAAATACAAGGTTCTTAGATTATGGAATTAGGAATAAATGACTGGCATATTGTATTTAGATAATGCCTCCTGTTTTCAAATCACCTTTTTATTTAACCTTTGATTAAAAGATCACAAGATTTCTGTATGTATGGGACTACCCATATGAAACTATCTTCCCATAAGGAAACCTCATTAAAATATGACTTGTAAACATAATGCTAATAGGGTTATACTGACTTCTAATTCAGTTGGGAAGTTGCCAATTTAAAATGTAATTAATGAAACATAAGCTATAATACTGGATATGATAATGCCAATGATTCGGGTAATTAAAAGAGAATTTACAAGTAGTTACTGAAGAATGGCTGTGTTCCAATAAGATTGATCAGGGGAGAAGTACCCTGGCCGATAAGACTATTCTAGTTCACTCTAATTACAAGAATTATAAAGTATAAAATACAAAGTGATATAAAAGCATCCTGTTATATTTATTTCAACCCTTTACTTACCAAATACTATCATCTGAAATTGACTTTGTTTCTCAAATAATTGTTCCTAATGCAAAAGGGAGGCACTAATCAACAGAGGTATTCCATGCTGCCATTTCCCCCAAACAGTAATTAATCTCTTTTATTCTGTTCTCTAAAGGGGTCTATTATCAATCTGATCTAACGTAGATCAACTATAGCCACCACCAAAAAGACAAAATGCCACCCTAGTGAGCTAATGAAGTCAAATTAATGAGAAATTAAAACCAAGACTGTTGAGGACTGGCTTTCCCTCCACTGCATTCCCCAGACTTTGTGTAAAAATACAGCAGAATGGCTTTTACTTATGTATTAAAATATATATTTCTGTATACATAAATTACCTAAAGATTTAACTAATGAAAGAAACTTCAGTCATTTAAATGTACTTTCCCTTATTCACTCTGATTTTTCTTCCCTTATTATTTTGAGGAAAATATAGGTGCTTCTGCAAGCAGCTTAGAACAAAAAAATCTAACATAAGACTACACATTTTTTGAAAAGACACTATTACAATTAGAAACAAAATATCCCTTTATCATTATCACATTTTGTCTCTTTAAGTAAGTTACAAACCTTTTCCAGATTTTTTTATATCTTTCTCCCTACAGTGGACAATGGTGAACTCTAATTCAATGTGAGATAAAGTAACATGTCACCTTTTAAAATCATTCTGAAACAGACACCTTCTGCTATCCCGGTGTGAAATTAGCAAATACTTATATTATTAATTTTTGCTTATTTTTCCATGAGAATCTTTATACCACCTAGGGCAGTATTGAGATAGGGAAACTGAAGGACTCCATAAAAAATCTGCTTTTGGCTCCTTTCCTTGCTTCTATTCTTGCTGGAACCTGCACCCCGACTTTACGCATCCCTCAGAATGTAGTGTATGTCCTCCTTGTAAGAGACTAGGAGTTAATGATTTCTTCAGAATAAACAACACCTAAGGAAGGACCAAGTGAGAATGACCAGAGGAAGCTGCATACTCCAGACCACTGCACTGGACATCTCAATGCCAAGACTGTCTGGCTTGAAGACTAACACCTTGGCCCCCATCTCTGTTCTATCCAGTTCCTGGATGACTAAGGTGACATGCACGCCGGACCACAATCCTCAGTAAAAACCCCAGACCCTGAGCAAAGACAAAACTCTCTCTCCTTTCCTTTCTGAGTCTTACAGACACTCTGCACCTGCATTCCTTCTGTATCTTCAGTAAAATCAGTTTTCATCTTCTGCTGGCTCACTCTTGATTTCTATCCTGTGTGCAGCCGGGGAACATCTTGGCGGGTCCTGCGGGAACCCCTCTGGGTCCTCAGATCTGGCCTGCCTGCATTATATTTCTCGGACTTCTTTTAGTTACAAGTAAAATAAACTTAAATTCAGTTCACTGAGACAATAAAGGAGTTTACTGACTCATCCTCAAAAGGGTTGGGGAGCAAGAATCCAGCTCTCAGGAACAATTGATCCATGAAACAACAAAAATCAGACATGAGAACAATCAGAAATCTCTTTCTCACTCTCACTTTTTTTCAGTTGACTTTTTCCTTCAGAATCACTTTTTCCAATACAGCTGTAACTATTGACATAGAGGCTCAATTTTTGCCATCAGCAAGTCAAGGGCTTTCCATTCTAGCTCCACTAAAAAAATCTGAGAGGTAGATTCCAATGGTCCAGGCCCAAGTCTCTGCCCCTTGGTCTCTTGACTACTTACTATAACTGGAGAGTAAGGGTGTCCTGTGACAGCCCAGCTTGATCAAGTACTTGTCTCTTGAACAACTGTAGTCAGAAAGGCATGGATCCCAAAGTACCGAAAAGACCAATATTGGGGTAAGGAAGTGGAATACAGTAGAAATATGGCAAGAATACAGCAAGGCAACCACTCCTATTTGTGTCAATTACTGCAGTGCATGAGAAGCAGTAAGGAACAACAGGTCCATCCTGACCCATACAATAATTACATAAAAATATACAATTTATTATCCAGATTTATATATCTGGATATAATTGATAAAATATATATATATATTTATATATACATACATATACATATTATATATGATCAATTGTCATTTGACAATACAGCAGTAATGGATAATTAATATTTAAAACTGAAAACTCAAGAATGGACATTGTTACTGTTAAATTTACTGGTTGTATTTTCTTTCTTTTTTTAAGATTTTATTTATTTACCTGAGAGAGAGATCATGAGCGGGGGAGGGTCAGAGGGAGCCTGATCTGGGATTTGATCCTGGGACTCCAGGATCATGACCTGAGCCAAAGGCAGTCGCTTAACCAACAGTCACCCAGGCACCCCTGGCTGTATTTTCTTTGTAATTTTCCATATGTTTCAAACGTCATTAACAGCTGGTGCTTACTAATCATAAAATGTGATATATTAAAGAACTAAAAAATTACATTAAAAATAAGTAAGCCTCGGGGTGCCTGGGTGGCTCAGTGGGTTAAATCCTCTGCCTTCGGCTCAGGTCACGATCCCAGGGTCCTGAGATCGAGCCCCACATCGGGCTCTCTGCTTCGCAGGAGCCTGCTTTCTCCTCTCTGCCTACTTGTGATCTGTCAAATGAATAAATAAAATCTTCATAAAAGAGAAAAAGTAAGCCTCATAATTTTTTAAAGATTTTATTTTTATTTATTTGACAGACAGAGATCACAAGTAGGCAGAGAGGCAGGCAGAGAGAGAAGGGGGAGGAAGCAGGCTCCCTGATGAGGAGAGAGCCCGATGCTGGGCTCCATCCCAGGATCCTGGGAACATGACCTGAGCCGAAGGCAGAGGCTTAACCCACTGAGCCACCCAGGCGCCCCAAGCCTCATAATTTTAAATAATAAATCATTACACTGGGACCTTTTATCGGAACTTCTAACTCATTTTATCTGCATTATCATTAACGTTTTCTTCAAATACAATGTTTTTGTTTCATAATGCATGTGGATATTTATACATGTTTGTTCATTACAGATATAAAAGCCATTTTCTATATTTTGAAATATAGTTAATGTACTATAAATGTTTTTAATGCATGTGGTAGTGCACAAGTAATGTTTTTAACCAAGTATTTCTGTTTACCCTTTACTGCAATATCACATTTATGCATACTGCAATTTATTTTTATGTGGTATGAGGAAGAGTTATCTATAAATAGAAAACTTGTCTTCTGTTACCTTTTTTCTCTTAACAGATACCAAAATGTGAATTGGAATCAAGGACCAGTGGAAATACTACAGCTTCCCATCATAATAACGGTCAGCATTTTTGAGCATCAATTTTGTGCTGAAAACTAGGAGGAAAGTACATTGGAATTTATATGACCTTTCCCATTTTCAAAAGTTCATTTTAATAAAGTTTAAGACAGGATAGTATTTAGTGTTGATACATACAACAACAATCACATTGAGGGATGAACTTGCTTTCAATATTTAAAAGCATTTATCAAAACTTGTCCAGGCTCATCATTTTGCATTCCTTCAATCATTTCTCAAAAGGCATTACCTCGGGTGGCTAGGTGGTTCAGTCAGTTAAGCGTCTACCTTTGGCTCAGGTCATGATCCCAGGGTCCTGGGATCAAGCCCTGCATCAGGCTCTCTGCTCAGTGGGGAGCCTGCTTCTCCCTCTCCCCCTGCCACTTCCCCTGCTTGTGATCTCTCCCCTGCCCACCCCCGTCAAATAAATAAATAAAGTTTTTTAAAAAGGCATGGACTCTTTGTCATATCCAACTACTTACAGTTGCCTAAAAGCTTCCTACATCCCACTTCTCCCACCAATGTTGTTATAAAGTTACCTGGTCACAGAAGCCATTCTTGACCTTCCTGGGTAGGCAATGTATGTCCTACTCAATATGTATGTGTATATATATCATGACACGTTGATATAATTACTTGTCTAACTTTCCATCCTCAGATCACAAAATTCATACTAATAGGGACATGGTTTACACCCATACTTGGAAATCTAGATCTTAATACAGTGTTGGGCAAGTGGTCAAGCTTAATACGAAGACTGTGAGGGATGGCTGAATGCTCACATTCCATTATGCTTCCCACCAACTCATTGTTCTACCCTCCAAGAATAAATGGAGCTTTGTTCATGATTTCCATGCTTGGAAATGTTAGGTCTATCAAGCAAACTGCACTTTAAAAAATCATTTTACCCTGACAGTTATTTACAATGACATATATATATTTAAATTAAGCAAATCCATATTATCAAATATGTAAAAATACATTCTAAGTTAGTAATTGTCCTAGAGAGTCTCCACAATAGTGCCAAATGCAAGACAGTACAGCTTCCTTGTGACTAATTTTACATCAGGCTCTGGGAAATAGTGACTTAAGTTGAACACTAAGAATCCTAAAGGGATGTGATAATTTCAACATGTAAACACATGCCCCAGGAAGATGCCTATAGGTTTGAAATTTTCCCCAAAAAATTATAAATGAAAACTTAATTTTTAAAAATCCATAGAAAATTGTGAAGTCCAAGTGTTTTTGTTTTTGTTTTAAGATTATTTATTTATTTATTTGAGATAGAGAGAGAGTGCACACAAGCAGCTGGGAGGGGCAGAAGGAGGGAGAGAGAGAAGCAGACTCCCTGCTGAGCAGGGAGCCTAACGCAGGACTCAATCCCAGGACCCTGAGATCAAGGCCTGAGCCAAAGGCAAACACTTAAACAAATGAGCCACCCAAGCACCCCTGAAATTTGAGTTATTAAAAATTAGTAGGATAGTGTGTGTATATGAGTGTTTATATTAGAATTTTGTCTATGTTTGGAAAGGAAGATTTACCAAAAAATTTGACAGCATTCTGCTGTGAGATATAAAAAAAGAATACAATACTTTTTTTTAAGTGTTTATTTAAATTCCAGTTAATTAACATACAGTGTAGTATTAGTTTCAGGTGTACAACACAGTGATTGAACACTTCCATACAACACCCAGTGCTCATCACAAGTGTACTCCTTAATCACCATCACCTATTTCACCCATCCCCCCATCCACCTCCCCTCTGGTAACCATCAGTTCTCTATAGTTAAGAATCTGTTTCTTGGTTTGCCTCCCTTGTTTTGTTTCTTAAATTCCACATATGAGTGAAACCATATGGTATTTTTCTTTCTCTGACTGACTTATTTCATTTAGCATACCACTCTAGCTCCATCCACATCATTGCAATGGCAAGATTTTATTCTTTTTTATGACTGAGTAATATTCCTCTGTGTGTCTGTTGTGTATGTGTGTGTTGTGTGTGTTGTGTGTATGTGTGTATCACTTCTTTATCCATTTATCAGTTGATGGACATTCAGGCTCTTTCCACAGTTTACCTATTATTGATAATACTGCTATAAACATTGGGATGCATGCATCCCTTTGAATTAGTAACTTTGTATTCTTTGAGTAAATACTTAATAGTGCAATTGCTGAATTGTTTGATAGTTCTATTTTTAACTTTTTGAGGAATCTCCATACTGTTTTCTACAGTGGCTGCACCCGTTTGCATTCCCACCAATAGTGCATGAGAGTTTCTTTTTCTACACATCCTCACATGTTGTTTCTTATGTTTTTTATTTTAGCCATTCTGACAGGTGTGAGGTGATATTATAGTTTAGATTTGCATTTCCCAATGAGTGATGCTGAACATCTTTTCGCTTGTCTGTTGGCCATCTGGATGTCTTCTTTGGGAAACTGTCTATTCATGTCTTCTGCCCATTTTTTAATAGGATTATTCATTTATTGGGTGTTGATTGTATAAGTTCTTTGTGTATTTTGGATACTAATCCTTTATCAGATATTGTCTCCCATTCTGTAGGATGCCTTTTAGTTTTACTGATTGTTTCCTTCACTGTGCAGAAGGTTTTTCCTTTTATGAAGTCCCACTGGTTTATTTTTGCCTTATTTCCCTTGTCTCAGGAGATATATTGAGAAGGAAGTTGCTACGGCCGATGTCAAAGAGGTTGCTGTCTATGCTCTCCTCTAGAATTTTTATGGTTTCAGGTTTCACATTTAGATCTTTAACCCATTTCAAAAATATTTTTGTGTATGGTGTAAGAAAGTCATCCAGTTTCATTCTTTTGCATGTTGCTGTCCAGTTTTCCCAACACCATTTGTTGAAGAGACTGTCTTTTTCCTATTAGACACTCTTTCCTGCTTTGTTGAAAATTAGCTTACCATACAGTTGTGGGTTCATTTCTGGGTTTTCTACTCAGTTTCATTGATGTATGTGTCTATTTTTGTGCCAGTACCATACTGCTTTGATGACTACAGCTTTGAAATATAACTTGAAGTCCAGAATTGCGATGGCTCCAGCTTTGTTTTTTCTGTTTCAAGGTTGCTTTGGCTATTTGTGGTCTTTTATAGTTCCATGCAAATTTTAGAATTGTTCTAGCTCTTGAAAAATACTGTTGGTATTTTGATGGAGATTGCATTAAGTATGTAGAATGCTTGGGGTAGTATAGACATTTTAACAGTGTTTGTTCTTCCAATCCATGAGCATGGAATGCTTTTCCATTTCTTCGTGTTCTCCTCAATTTCTTTCTTAAGTGTTCTATAGTTTTCAGAGTACAGGTCTTTCTCGTCTTTGGTTAGGTTTATTCTAGGTGTCTTACTTACTTTTTGGTACAATTGGAAATGGGACAGACTCCTTAATTTCTCCTTCTGCTACTTCATTATTGGTGTATAGAAATGCAACATATTTCTAAATGTTGATTTTATATCCTGCAACTTTACTGAATTTGTATATAAGTTCCAGAAATTTTTTTGGTGGAGTCTTTCAGATTTTCTATTCAAAGTATCATGTTAACTCAAATAGTGAAAGTTTCACTTCTTCCTTGCCAATCTGGAAGTCTTTTATTTCTTTTTGTTGTCTGATTGTTGAGGCTAGAACTTCAGTACCATGTTGAATAACACTGGTGAGAGTGGACATCCCTGTCTTTTTCCCGACTGTAGAGGAAAAGCTCTCAGTTTTTCCGCAATTACCATGATATTAGCGGTGGGTTTACAAGACTTCTAATATTAACACTTCCCTTTGATCCATTTGGAACCATTTCAATTAGAAGTAAAATGTTGCAAATGGAAAAACAAATTATAAAAGGAAGACATTAAAGTTTTTTAAGCAACCTGAAATGGATTTGGGTTATGTGAGTTTTTAGTTAAAGATTAATGCCAGTTTTTGAAGAATGCATGTCATTGTTCTATTAAAACTATTGTGTTTTTGTGAAAATACAATTCTTAGCTGTTATTAATGGGCTTTTTTTGGAAACATGCCATTACAGGGGAAAGCAGCTGGCACTATGTGTTTTCAGAAATAAATACTGGGAAAAGTAAGATAAAAGAAGGGTAAATACATTCCAACCTTAGAAATATGTATACCCAACCCCTTTTCTAGTTAAAATACCAACAAAGATGTAAAAAGAGATAAAACATTTTCCAATAAATTTATTTGGAATCTCTGAAGTCATGGTGAACAAAAACGAACATATAGATGGAGAAATAAATACCAAAAAAAATACCATTTGAATAACCTATTTATCTAATCAGAAAGCAAAAATAAGTTGACACATTTTGAATTCTAAGAAGAAAACATGAAAGAATTTTCTGGCAACCAAGAAAGGTGAATAAAGATTTAAAATAATGTTCAAATTGGCCCTCACACCAGGCCAAGGTCTCAGAGTGTTGTACCACAGCCTGGCTCTAACACTCTAGGATTCCTGCCACCCAAGAGGGTACAACAGACATAAGTATCCAGGAACACTAACACCTTGAATGTATCTTCATTTCACACTTAATATCTATCTTTGCAGTAAAGAGGTATGTAACTTCACTATTGTAACTTGTGCCTTCCTTTATAAAGCATCAGACCAATCCCAGATCTCTTGGTACTTCTGTTTGGGACAAAACTGTGTGTACCTTTCATGATTTATGGACTTTGATCACATATCCCTTCATCTTTCATCTTACACGAATTTTAATTTTTACTCATCTATTCTCTTCAGGGAAATGTTCCAAACTTCTAAAAAGCAAGGCAGAGGCCATCAATTCTTATGTCAGCTGAAACAGTATTATTCCTCTCAATGTATGTTTTAGTTTTTATAGTTCTTACATCCAGTTGCACCTATAAACTTTGGGGTGGGGCAGGGGAAATGGGAGAGTATGTCATGTGGAACCAGATAGATTTGCCATAAAATTCCACTTGGGCTCTCACTGGCATACATTTAATGAATGTCCTTAATCAAGTTGCTTACTTCAGTCTGACAAACTTGTGCTAGAACTTTATTTAATACCTGGTGTGCCAGGGTGCCTGGGTGGCTCAGTTGGTTAAGCATCTGCCTTAAGCTCAGGTCATGATCCTGGGTTGAGCCTCACCTTGGGCTCCCCGCTCAGTGGGAAGCCTACTTCTTCCTCTCCCTCTGCCTGCCGCTCCTCTTGCTTGTGCTCCCTCTCTCACACAGATAAGAATGAATGAATGAATGAATAAATGAATATCCTTTTTTAAAAAATTCCTGGTGTACCTATGCTCTGATTCTAACTAGGGAATCATGATGACATTTTGGAAACCCAGGTATCAATGTCAGCTGAGATCCTTTGTCCAACAGTCCTTGAAATATCTGAGTTTTCCCCTTTCCCAAGTTGAAGAGTTACCCAAGTGAATGACAAGTATCTGCTATAATAGTATCAGCAACGCACCTCCAGATCGCCCACAATGATGTACCTATTTCAGGTCTAGAGATTTGTGTGCGGGACATCTATTGGGGATTGTGATCTCCTGATCCCTTATCACCTAAAAGCAAAAGAAGGAAGAGGGATTTGTAAACAAAGGGAGAAAACCAACTAAAAATGTTTGCCATAGAGCCTCAACCAATCCCACAGGCATCAGGGTATAACCTTGACCAAGGCAAATTACCCTCAACTGAGGGTAATTTCCAGAGAGAGACTCAACCTAAGATATTTGGTGCCAGGAGTTGTCCAAGGAAGCAAACCCAGCTGCGAGTTATTGGCAGTCAAAATTTTGGCAGCTTGGGGAAGGTCCTGAAATGGGGGTTTTGGCAGCACACAGCATCCATTACACTGAGTGAGGTTAAGACGCTTTATGCAGAACCATTATTCTCCAACGGTCTTGAGGATTTAAATTCAGCTTAGCACACCAATCTCCTCTTAGCCTCTCAGATCCTCTCAAAGAACTCGAATGGTTCTTCCTTGAAATTTTGCATTATAGCATTCTCACATCCCCCAAAGATTTCCAGAGATGTTTATATATGTATAAACATTGATTGATGTCATGTAGACTTGTTTGTTTTCCAGAAGGTTTCTCAACTACTAAGTAAAATGGGTTAATTGAGAAACCTACCAAAGATGAGGGAGATTTTCCAGCCTCACACAACCTACACCAATGACACTTTTGCTGAGCAACATATTACAATTATTATCACTGAACCTCTGCTGCTAATCTTGAACCATCCTGAAGATATTTCCACAGTGGATATTTAGCTTACGAAATAGATGGGGTGCAGTCAGCAGGAGGAAGAAAAAGTAAGTCTCTCATTAGGATAATCAGGCAGTTAGGGGAGGACCTTGACATATGGATAATGTTTTTAGAAAGCTTCAGAGGCCCAGTTATATGGCAGTTGCAATTAGCATCTAACAAGGAATTAGATTTGTTTATCCATGCTTCAGGGGGAAGAAAGATTATAGAGGATATTTTCAAGACACCAAGTGTGATGGGAATTGATGAAATATTGAATGACACCCTAAAAAATAACTTTTCCGGAATTGATACTCAGGTCCGTATAACTGGCCATGCTGAGAGAAGTGAGCTAATAGGTTTCAGGGTGATTTTCTATCCAAACAAGCCTGGAGTAGCTTAAGCAATTAACAAGAGTTCTGAACTGTTTCAAGATTATAAGGAAAAATTGTGATGTGCAATATATGCTCATGTGGGAACTCTTAAAAATCATCTCTGTGATTGTCAAGTGATGAAGCCATGATCACAATGCTGGCATCCACAGACTTCCTGACTCAGAGGTTTCTGTGAATCCAATATTCTCGTTAATTGAATTCCTTTCAGAAATCAAGAACTAGAAGAAAAATGCCTTTTAAGCATACTGGCAAGATAGGATGTCCTGATGAGAACCTGTACTGATTCTTGACTTTATAATGGAGTTGACATTCTCCCACTGGATTTACAAGGGGAAGGGAATGATTCACTCCCACCAGACAGGTAGTACATGGGAAAGACAAAGCCCAGGCTAACCTAAATCCTGAAATAGCTGATTGAATACAATGAAACCCGTTCTGGCCCTGGCCGAGATCCATCGATTTAATGTATTACATGGACTCTATCTGTGTTGGAGGTGGCTGACTACATTTCTGATACCGGCTTATATAGATTTGATTATACTCAGGACAACACTGAAGATTTCCTATTTACTGGAGACAACATGAAGCTGCATACCCATTCTTGCTGAAGAACAACAGCTTTAAATTAGGTGGAAAAGATAGGACTTAAGTATGAGTTACACAGATAGCAATTATTTTTTTCATCCTCATATTGAGAATAGCCCAAGGCACACTTTTTATTTACCTTCCTCTGTCATTAACATTTTTTTTTAAATAGAATGATACAGAGTTTGATTTTCTCTTCATGCTTTGGGTCTAAGCAACAAAAAAAGAAACATAGACATTGCTTGCACCCTGATTACAGCACAGTATGCCCCCCACCCCCAATTTCCCTATCTGCCTCCAACCAGGCTATGCCATGAGAACTATAACTGGCCATGTACTGCGGCAAAAAGCCAACCATATTTTGTATTATGGTGGAGCAGGAATTGAGTTTGGGAGACAAACTTCCATGAGCATATTTCAGGAGACTTCAACCTATAAAATATGAAGAGGTATGTTATTATCTCAAGAGATGGCAGGGAGATGAATTCCCTTACAGAAAATTTGGAGAAAAATATTACCATCCAGTCCTTAATGATATGGGTCACAGTGTATCAGATTCCTGTGTCAAGATATTATTTTCTACTGTTAATTCTCCAATTTCTCAGATTTCATTTTCATATCTAACACAGTAACACATATGCAATAGTGTTGGTAACCACATGGTGGTGATTTCTTCAAATATTTGAGATGGACTGTTGATATGATACCCATCAAAGGTACACTCTTCTCCTATTCTCTATCTCTTTCATCTTGTCTTTGTGGTCCAGGCAGCTGGAAATATTTTGGATTCCTGAAAATCTGAGGATAAGAGCAGCCAGTAAGCCACAGGAACACACCCAGGAAGAACAGTATTATCTCCTATGAAGAATTCAGGACTTCTCTAGGTGGTAGGTGGGGCATAGTACATTCAAATTTAATTCTGGCTTCTGTGCTGATAAATTGGTATACCCTCTGGAATGACATTTCTATCTGCCCAATTCTGCGTTTGGTTAACCACCATGAAAGTAGACCCAGGATCTGAGAAAAGAAAAGTTATTAGTCTTCCTTTTCACAGGGACCACCAATTCTAAAATGTTTTCTTTTCTTTTCTTCAGACCCTTTTGCTATGTCCACTTTTGTCTTAGTACAGCTTAGATTCTTTACTCCATTATGTATGATACTATCTTATAAATATTAAAGTCTTTTTCCCAATTATTCTCCTATTACAACTGGCTGATAAACCCATGGCCTGGATCAATTCCCTGTTAGTTTTCTCCAGGATTATACCTAAAATTCTAAACAAAGCTCAGGACAATCATACAAATCTACAGATTGGTACCAGTTTAAGTTCATGGTTTTGAAACTTAGATCACCTCTCTATGAACTCCAGAAGTTCAGAAATTCAGGACTTTGCAATGCTGGGGAAAAAACCTTCTTATATTATAAGCAATAATATATAAGATCAAACAAAAAAGGCATTGAGGAAAAAACTCCAATAAAACTTTTCAATTGGATTAAATTACTCAATGCAAAGGTAAGAATAAAGGATTATCCATTCCTTAGGTGCCTGACACCTGCATTTTAGCTCTTATTAAGTTGAAAGAGAAAAAGATATGCAAAGAAGAAAGCAAAGATATAGAACGTATCTGGAGATCTTACTTTGGAAGGAATTCTAGAGGTAATAATTGGCATATGGAACTGACTTCAATCAAATAAAAATGAAAAGATAAATTTTAACAGAGTTACACCAAAAGCTTAAACTAAAAAAAAACTAAAATAGACCTTAAACATCCAACTTTCTATGAGCAGGTGCCAGGATGAGAAAGAAGTATAACTCCCAAGGAGGGCATATTTCATGACAGCACTTTTGTGAACAAGTTCACATCACACTGATGTGAACAAGAGGAATAACAAAAAGAAAGCACCTCTCTAGAGATAGAGCTGGAGTCTAAAGAAAACAATTGGTAACAGAACTCCTTTAGAGATTACCTTGGGGCCTGATTAAAGAACACCCCCCACCACTAGGTCAGAGCATCCTCACAATGTCTCCTGTCAGGATTTCAGGGTTGTTATAGACCAGTGACTACTGTGTATTTCACATTAAACCCATTTCTGAATGGAAGTACTTGCACTGAACCAAAACTCATGCCAACATCACAAATTGTGATTTAGGGGGTTGGATTTTTTAAAAAGATTTTATTTATTTATTTATTCCTGAGAGATTAAGAGAGGGGGGGAGGAGGAGCAGAGGGAGAGGGACAAGCAGACTCCAGGCTGAGCAGGGAGCCCAACACAGGGCTTAATCCCAGAACCCTGAGATCATGACCTAAGCTGAAAACAAGAGTCAGACATTTAAACAACTGAGCCCCCAGGTATCCCAAGGGTTTGGAATTTTATTACCATAGTTCCCTGGGCCAAGAAGAGCTATACCTGGATCTAACTGACTTTCAGATAGGGACTTTGCATCCTCAGAGATCCTGGACTTAGACTATGATGCTATGACTGCATAAGACATGTAGGTTTTCTCAGCTAAGAAGGGGATGAGTATGCTCTGTGTTTGGGAAGAAATGTGAACTGAAGATCTGATGTCAAGAGAACTCAACTATGGTAGACATTATTAGTGCTTACAATATCTGGTTTGCCTCTTTTTCCAGGAAATGAATGACAACACTTCCCAATGTTAATTTTCCTTAAAATTAGATGGGGCTCATTGACTAGTTCTGGCTGGCAGTCTGCAAGTAGAAGGAACATGTCAATTCTGGGCAGAAAAGAAACAGGTATAAGCTTTCCATGTTCATTCTTTTCGTGCAGCAAAAAAACAGAGAGGCCTCAGGGTGAGGTCCCAGAAGCAAAAGATTGGAGCAATCAAAATCAAAGAGACAGAGTATAGAAAAAAGTTAACCTGGGGAGTTACATGCAGCAAACTGGGGAAGTATGAGAAATAAACTTTCACTGTGTTAGATGTGTTAGACATGGTGACATTCCTAATCTGCAGAATAACCTAATCTATTCAGACTAGATTTTAATGAAATCATGCATTTTAACTTAAAATCTAAACTGCCATTCAACACTATTTCCCTTCAGCATTTGAAAATGTAATCCCATTATATTTTGGGATCTATTATTACCAATAAGAAGGGTGCTGATAATTTTAAATGTATTGTTATAAGTGGTGTTTATTTTCTTTCTGCTAGCTTTTATAATAATTGTATCTTTTAATATCATGACATTTTACCATGATTTCTCTGGGTGAGATCTGCTTTCATTTTTTCCCTGCTGGAGACTCAAAGTACTTCTTCAACTTGAGAATTCGTGCTTTTCTTCAACTTTAGAAAATTCTTAGCCAAGATTACTCAACACATTGCGTACTACATATATATGGGCTGTCATTGTGGTTGCCATAGCCCTTAACTAATATTTTAATGTTTTTCATCACTTTCTCTCCCAATGGTGCATTCTAAGTGATTTCCTCAGACGTGTTGTCCAGTTCATGAATTCCCTTTTCATCTGTGTCTGGTCTACTGTTCAGGCTTTGCATTCAGAATGTTTTTTATATAGAGACTTTTTGTAGAGAGACTTTTTCAAGCTTTCTAATTTTTTTTTTTAAGATTTTATTTATTTGACAGAGGGAAAGAGAGATCACAAGCAGGCAGAGAGAGAGGGGGAAGCAGGCTCCCCGCCGAGCAGAGAGCCCGATGCAGGGCTTGATCCCAGGACCCTGAGATCATGACCTGAGCCAAAGGCAGAGGCTTAACCCACTGAGCCACCCAGGTGCCCCAAGCTTTCTAATTCTTTTTATACATTTTTGGTTCCTACCTTACAACTTCTGTTCTTCATCTCTTTGAATAGTTTAAATAAACTTACTATGAACTTTCTTTCAGGCTTCTGTTATTTCTAGTTCTAAGCATCAAAATTCTTCTACGTATTGGGTCTGGGACTCTCTCCCGCAATAGTTCATTCTGTGTTATTGGAACACTTGCACTATAAGCTTATCTTTATCTTGACATTCTGTATTCTTTTGGGGGGAGGTCATATATGCTCTGGACTATGCAAATGTCTGACATAGCAGTTTCTTGCAAGTCCCAGGTATTTCACTGGCTCTTAATTCCTTCACCCCTCATATGCATCTGACACAATTCTGATATTTCCATTTTTTACCCATGGACAAGCTAATAGAAGGTGAACTTTCCTGCTGCTTCCTAGAGGCAGTAAATGGAGAATTTCTGGTGTTCAGTTCAGGGATGGGGAAGCCCTTGCTGATACTGGCACTAGGCAAGACGCTTAGTAGTAGTTTCCTAGGCATTTGAGACCTGGGGCTAACCATTTTTCCTTGTCTGTGCATCTAAAACACAAAACCAAGCTGTTAAGATCTCATTGTATTTTTAATAACTCCATGGGGATGTTGGCAGAAGGCCTTGATCACAGCTCTGATATTGCATGTTTTCTTCATTTTTGTCTTACGGTGACTTCTCTTGCTTGGTTTTGAGGTTGGCTATGTTTCCAAATATTCTTTGGTATCTTTTAGCCATCATTTGCTTGTGTGTAGAGCTGTTTGTATCTTATTTGACATATATCTTGTGAAATCTAAAATTTAATCATCATGACATTTTAATTGAGATTAAACTAGAAATATAAAACATAAAATAGATATCTATTATATGCAAGAATACGTCATATTTACTAGATACTTAGTACACATTTCTTACACACTCTCAGTATCCCAATAAAGCTCTGAGGTTTAATTTATGTAAAAACATGAACATCTGTCTTTTATTCTTGAGACTTTTTTTAA
Source organism: Martes martes (assembly GCF_963455335.1). Lineage (NCBI taxonomy): Eukaryota > Metazoa > Chordata > Mammalia > Carnivora > Mustelidae > Martes > Martes martes. The sequence goes on from NC_137900.1 coordinate 57,714,306, forward strand.
ACTACAGTTTCTACCTGTTTATTGGTGAAATATAAATACTTGTATTGTCTTAGTAAACTCTTCATTATTAGATATAGATATTAACTCATTAGGAGGCCATTATGTTAGTCTAATGGGAAGAAGAGACATCTTGAAACAGAGTAGTAACCATGGGAATGAAAAAAATATCAGATTTAAGACATTTTTAAAAATACAATTGACAAGACTTGATGGACAGATGTGAGGAGTGGAAAAGACAGAGGTATTGAGGATAATATCCATGTTTGTACCTTGATAGAGATAGAGGTGCCATTGATTGAGAGGGAAAAGATCGATAAAGAAGAAAGGATGGGAAGTTTAGTTTTGTGGTAAACTTTTACTAAAAACTCTTTTTATCAAGTAATTTATTGCAGCTTCTTTGCATTCAGCTAAAAGAAAGATATTAAGATAACATTTTGAACACCCTATTGCCGTCTCTAGCTCATCATAACTAACACAGTCTTCAGTGGTAAAGAAAGAAAATTAAATTAATCTTTCTGTATTGAAAACCTGTAGTGAGAAAGGCTCCAAAGAAATGAAATGTCCAGAGGCACCTGGGTGGCTCAGTTGGTTAAGTGTCTGCCTTAGGCTCAGCTCATGACCTTGGAGTCCTGGGTTGGAGCCCCATGCAAGGTTCCCTGCTCAGCAGCCCTCTCCCTTTGCCCCTCCCCCTGCTCATTCTCTCTCTCAAATAAGTAAATAAATATTTTTTTAAAAAAAGAGAGAAAGAGAGAGGGAGAGAGAGAAAGAAAGAAAGAAAGAAAGAAAGAAAGAAAGAAGAAAGAAAGAAAGAAAAAAGGGAGAGAAAATGTCGAGCTTCTTGATGTTCTAAGTAGATCTGGCAGTAGAGAAACATTTCTTTCTGTGGCACTCCAGCAACCTTATGCTGGAGCCATCAGCACTGTCATTAGTATCTTTTTTTTTTAAGATTTTATTTATTTATTTGACAGAGAGAGATCACAGGTAGGCAGAGAGGCAGGCAGAGAGAGAAGTGGGGGGGGGGAGAAGACTCCCTGCTGAGCAGAGAGCCTGATGCGGGGCTTGATCCCAGGACCCTGGGATCATGACCTGAGCTGAAGGCAGAGGCTTAACCGCTGAGCCACCCAGATGCCCCTGTCATTAGCATCTTAATTTAGCAGTGGGTGCTTTGCATGTGAAGTAGATGGAGTGCATTTTGAAAGGTTTTTTTGGTGGTTGGCCTGGCTGTGATAGAGTGTCAAGAGAAAGCCCGAGGCACTTCTTGTCCAACATTCTGCATGTCTCTAATGAGAGAAGAACAATTTCATCGCCAAATATGTATGAGAGCCTAATAAGGCAGTTAGAGCTATTCAGAGCAAATAACCCACCTAAGTGACAGCATGACTGAAGCCTAGACCACATTCTCCTCTGCCTTTGCCTGCAAACACGAATTCATATGCAGCCACACTTAGTCTTCTTAAGGAGACCATTATGGAATTTAAGATTTCAAACTTCAGAGCTGGCTTCTTTCCAGACTGGAGAGTATATAAAGTTGCATCGAAAATGAACCCACAGAAACACAGTTCCATGACAGGAAAGAGAAAAGGCCATATTGCTGTATGTATTTGTATTTATTGCTTTATGGCCTTCCCCCCTCAAGAAAGAAAAAAAAAAAAAAAAGACCCATAGCTTCCTGGACCTCATAATCATCTCTGCACTAATAGAAAGATAAGCCAGGGATAAGAAACAAAAGAAAAATTTCCCCAATTTGGCTTCCTTTATGAAATGTAAGAACTTTTGGAAAAGATAAGAATGTCTTAATTAATTAGTTAATTAACTCTACAAACATACATTGACATCCTGCTACTAATGAAGCTCTTGTGTCCCTGGGTGAACAAAATGAGGACCGTCTCTATGGTCAAGATTAGGGATGTAAGGCTAGCCGTTAACCAGCTTGCAAAACAGTAATTTTGGTGTAGTCAGCTTCTTTTTTCTTTTTTCCACATCGTTTCTTATTTTCCATTATTATTCTGTCCTTCCAGTCATACCTTCAAAGTCTCCTCTCAGAAATCCCTGATAATGCTCAATGACCTGCTTAAATGGCCTATTTAAAACAACTAAAATAGGACAAGAGAAGAATGTCCCTTATGTAAAAATAGTATAAATTTAAATAAAAAGGCTACAACATTACACACACTGAAAGCTCAAGCAAAACAAGAATGTCTGAGAGATTCCTCAAGAAATTAAAAATAGAGCTTCCCTATGACCCTGCAATTGCACTACTTGGTATTTACCCCAAAGATACAGATGTAGTGAAAAGAAGGGCCATCTGTACCCCAGTGTTTATAGCAGCAATGGCCACAGTCACCAAACTGTGGAAAGAACCAAGATGCCCTTCAACGGATGAATGGATAAGGAAGATGTGGTCCATATACACTATGGAGTATTATGCTTCCATCAGAAAGGACCAATACTCAACTTTTGTAGCAACATGGACGGGACTGGAAGAGATTATGCTGAGTGAAATAAGTCAAGCAGAGAGAGTCAAGTATCATATGGTTTCACTTATTTGTGGAGCATAACAAATAACATGGAGGACAAGGGTAGGTGGAGAGGAGAAGGGAGTTGAGGGAAATTGGAAGGGGAGGTGAACCATGAGAGACTATGGACTCTGAAAAACAACCTGAGGGTTTTGAAGGGGCGGGGGGGTAGGAGGTTGGGGGAACCAGGTGGTAGGTATCAGGGAGGGCACAGATTGCATGGATCACTGGGTGTGGTGAAAAAACAATGAATACTGTTACGCTGAAAATAAATAAAAAATTTAATAAAAAAAAAAAAACCTGAGGGTTTTGAAGGGGTGGGGGTTGGGAGGTCGGGGGAGCCAGGTGGTGGGTATTAGGGAGGGCACGGATTGCATGGAGCACTGGGTGTGGTGAAAAAACAATGAATACTGTTACGCTGAAAAGAAATAAAAAATTTTAAAAAAAAAACAAGAATTTTAAATATTTATTTATTTGAGAGAGGCAGAGAGAGAGACACACACACACACACACAATGGGGGTGGGAAAAAGGGCAGAGCAAGAGAAAGAATCTCAAGCAGACTCCTGGCTGAGCCAGGAGTCCACTGAGCCAGGAGCCCAAGGACCCCAACACGGGGCTCCATCTCACGACCCAAGAGAGCCTGACCTGAGCCAAAACCAAGGATCCGATGTTTAACTGACTGAGCCACCCAAGCACCCCAATATCAGTATTTTTTTAGTAAAATGTTTTAAAAGTCCCCATTTGTTTCTTTCCAATCCATTTCACAGACAGCTGAGAGAGTCGATGTAGTAAAATGTAATTCTAATCACGTCATCTCCCCATGAAAATCTTTCAACAGCTTTTTAATGATCTTAAGATAAAAATCAAATCCTTAAAATAGGCTTCTAAGCTTTGTATGGCCATCTAGTGCCCCTCTCCTTTTAGCTCAGTAAGTATCAACCAGCTTGGCTTTCTTTTAGTTATTAAAGAGCAGATCTTTCCCCCACAAGAGATTCTAAGTTTCCTTTGCCTACAATGGTTCCCCATCCCTCTACTGTCCTCTCTCAAGCCTACCCTCTGCATGTGCTTGCATGCACTCGTGTGCACGCCCGCGCACACACATACACACACACACACACATACACACACACTTTCACAACATCTGCTCTACTTAAAGTGTCAGTTCCTTGGAGAGAGAAAATCTCCCTCTCTTTCTCCATTATTCTCTCTCATACTGCTACATCTCCCCTCACCCCATAGGAGTTTTCACATACTGTTATTATATTTATTTAGGCAACTGCCTTTTAAGTTCTCTCCCCCTCTGTCTTGTAACCTCTACGGGGGTAGGACCATGTTTGTTTTGTTCAGTATTGTTTTGTTCGATATTACATGTGGGGTGGTACATAGTAGATACTCTGTAAGCATTTATTGAATGAATAAATGAACAGCTAGCGTATTAAGATGAATAAAAATGAGAACATAAACCTGTTCATCATAAAACGTTAATTTTTGAAATTAGATGCAAATTAGTTCTGAGTTACTAGGCAAATAAAACTAAGAGATTGGGGCACCTGGGTGGCTCAGTGGGTTAAGCCTCTGCCTTCCACTCAGGTCATGATCTCAGGGTCCTGGGATCAAGCCCTGCATCGGGCTCTCTGCTCGGCGGGGAGCCTGCTTCCCCCTCTCTCTCTGCCTGCCTCTCTGCCTACATGTGATCTCTCTCTCTGTCAAATAAATAAATAAGATCTTAAAAAAAAAAAATCTTAAAAAAAAAAACCCAAAGAGACTGATCAATTGGGATCAACTATATAAGATGAATCAAACCATTCTTCACGGCAACAGAAACTTTCCTATCAAAAAATGTACAAAACTTTCTCAAAGAAATAACATCTCTTCATCGTACTGAGCACAGTTTACAATTATACATGTGTACGAATGTTGACAGGTATGTCCTACCGTAGGCCATAAACTTCTCAAAGGCACTGATATTGTCTGTTTTGTTCACCATAATATTCCAGCCCCTAACGCAGTGCCTGAAATGTCAGTGAGGGCAGCTAGTGAGTCCTCCTCCATGAACCCGTGTCTTCTTTCATTCGACCAACATTTGCAAAGCAGTAATTATCCATGCAGCATTATCCAAGATACTACAGAAATACCATGAGTAAATCATGGAAAGAGTATACCTAATAATTTTTTTGCAATGGCAATCACAAATTCCATATGGCAGCTTTTGGGTTTGGCTGCTTTTGCTGCTGCTGTTGGCATTAAAGTATGAGGGAACGTGGGGAAGCCATGCAACAAGAAGCATAAAGTTTCCTGCAGACTTCACTTTTTAAAGGCTCAACTTGTTTCAGGAATAAAATTTGGAGTAACCACAGGCGGTGGGAGAGTACCGGCCCCTTAGTACCACTTCTCTCCGCTGAGCTTACGGCAGAAGCTGGAAGAACAAACACTCAAGTCTGTATGCGCTGATGACGGCAGGTAATGCTGGTTCCTCTGTGCTCACTCTTCTACAGTGTTCTGCAGAATGAGGCTGGTTCACCAAATTTTCTTTTCTTTATAGCAGAAGACAGTAGAGTCTTTTCTTTCCTCTTTCAAGTCAACGTGGTGCTTTTAGGATCCTAATTCCATGCAGCTATTATCATTTTAAGTCCTTTACAGTTATTCACGCTACAGAAATACATAGAAGGGTAAGGAGGGCACCGAAAACAAACTCATGGTACTTGGGCTACAGTTCCTCAATGTTAACTACACTTGGGCCACTCTACTCTAAGTTCCCTGAAGTAGGATACACCAATCATCTCAAGAAATGAGTGATCTGATCCCCTCTCCTTCAAGGGCATGTTTTGTGACACAAAAATGAGAAAAGGCAATTGATGATAACTCCCTCGTGTTTCCTGTGGATAATCTGCATGTGGATGGACCTCAGCAGAGTGATCCCATTACATCAATTCCTCTGTATCTCATGCAGTCTGCTAATGACCATCAGCGAGCCTACTGAAGTTCTGGAGAGAAGATCACTCCACTTGTACATGAAGTTCAGCAACAGCTAAACTCAGTCTTGATCACAAAGCAAAAGTGGATGGCTGTTTTCTGCTCAACAGACACATCCTACTAGAGCTGTAGCTCTTCTGAAGTCACTCATGGATATCATTTTCCTTTACCTCAAATGGGGACAAGAATGTCTATCTTGTCTATTCCACAGAGTTTTCTAAAGATAAAGTGATGCAAGGTATGTGAAAATGTTCCCTGACATTTCCAGGGGTGGGAAGGATATATGGTTAATCTCCTCAACCTTGATGAGCAAAAAATACTCAATCTTTTTCCAGGCACATTTTTCCATGTTCTTCAGCTCAGTTTTCCATGGGATGTGTGTGAAGTCTTTGAGTTGAGCATTAAAGACTTGTACTTTCTACTCTCGTCAATGTTTATCAGCAGAAATATATTTTAACTGCACAGCATACTCCTCTTTCGCCTGAAAACATGTATACTTAAATCTCTCTGGATGACGATATTAGAAAAATTTCTCTGTGATTTTTAAATTAGCTCAAGTTAATTTTAGTTACAATTAGTATCACAACGTAAAATCTATTTGGACATTTAAAAAATATATAGAATAAGGAAGGTAAGCTTCCTGTATTTATTTATTTATTTGTTTGTTTGTTTGTTTCTGCAAAGCAGGAAAGAATATCAAATCAGGGGCGCCTGGGTGGCTCAGTGGGTTAAAGCCTCTGCCTTCACCTCGGGTCATGATCTCGGGGTCCTGGGATCGAGCCCCACGTCGGGCTCTCTGCTCAGTGGGGAGCCTGCTTCCTCCTCTCTCTCTGCCTGCCTCTGTCTACTTGTGGTCTCTGTCTGTCAAATAAATAAATAAAAATCTTAAAAAATAAAAAAGAATATCAAATCAGAAAAACCAAAATAATTTTGAAAACAAAACATAAAGCTGCAAATCCTTCTTTCAGTGAAATAGTCCAAATGAGAAAGTCAAATTGCTATTACTCTCACTTAAAAAGCTCAGCAATACCTAAAATGAATGAGTTGCAAAGCTTGTTCTTGTATCATTTATCTCAGATTTCCCTTTTCAGGAACATTTTTGACAGCAGAAATATTGTCACTGATAACTTCTTTTTAAAGGGCCCAAAATGGAGTCACTTGTGCTACGCCCCATGTCAGCAAGCCCTAACTGCAATTTCAACCTCTCCCAGGAATATAATCTTAAACCAGTCCACCTGGAATTTCCTGGTCAGTACTGGTGAGATAATCTGCCTGGTAGACCCTTTGTGGCCCCCAAAGAAAAATGAGGCAAGCGGCTCTTTCCTTGTCCCGGCCGACTTCAGCCCACTTTGGTCAGCTCTTTGGAGTTCCTCTCTATCTGCTAAAATGAGATGCTGCCTGATTCATGAATCACTGAATACATCCAATAAGATCATTAAAGTTTACTTGGTTGAATTTTTGTTTTTAACAGCTTCATCTCATGTTCTAGAAAAACAGAGTAGAAAATTCCCCATCCTAGTGCGCTAGGTGAAGAACTGCATAAATTATTTAAACAAACCACAGCACCTAGGCTTGCTCTGAGTTTTGAATGATTCTCTTTGATATGAGTTACTTCCCTATAGTGGGCACTCGGCTCTAATCTTCATTGCCCTTTATTTCTCAAACTTTTCTACCTTACACTCTGTTATATGTCATAGAATTATCAAAGCCCTAGTTGATTTCTTGACTGTGAGACTGGGGAGGCTTATATCAAATCTGTTTTTAGTGACTTTACCTAACCAAGAAAGTTAGTGCCATTCATTCACTGAATCAATCATTCAAAAACATTTATTGATCCCTTTGTGTACCAGAATTCCACTAATTAAATGAGATAAAGAGGTTAAAGGCTACATTCTTGCATGCAAGGATGTCACTACTCAGTTGGTACAGACAATTAAGGAGACAATTGTTATATAGACATACAAAACAATCAGAGAGAGAGAGAGAGAGAAAACAGATTTCTACAGAAGAACAGATAAAAGGCTTCTAATCCAGATATGCCTTGATTAGAGGCTGTTGGCCTGCAGAAGCTGTAGGTAGGCGAACTAGAAGAAAGGCATCTTACATGATGGGTTTACTTCAATAATAATTACATTTTGTGGTATGTCTGCTTAAAAATAGTTTCCAAGACCTTTTTGGTAACTTACAATTGTAGACTTACATGCTAAATTAAGTAATACATATTCATTAAATAGCTAGATCATGTCTAAATAAGATTAACCACTGAAACATTAATTACTAAGCATAAATTTAGGTTTATATACCTAAACTTATTATTTTACATGGTACAGAAAGGCTAGATATTTGAGTCTATTAATAACCATGTTCTTTTTTTGCCACAATAAGAAGGAAGCAAATCCCTATAAAAACCCCAAATGAAATGGTATATTCATAAGCTTTGCCAATCTGCTAGAAAATGCTGGCATATGACACATAGTTCATAATTATCTAGTTCTTAGCTTTGTCTATAAAACAAAAGTTATTAATAGTTAAAACTTACAATCAATGTAGGTAAACAAAACGATGAGAACAAAGGTTAATAACTTTGTGTGCAAAGCATGCAAGGTACACAGGATGTGTTATTGTTAAGGAAAAGAAGAGTAATTTGGGGGTGCCTGGATGGCTCAGTCAGTTAAGTGTCTGCCTTTAGCTCAGGTCATGATCTCAGGGTCTGGGATAGAGCCCCATGTTGAGCCCCCTGCTCAGCGGGGAGTCTGCTTCTCCTTCTCCCTCTGTCCCCCTTCCCACTGGTCTGCTCTCACTGTCTCTCTCAAATAAATAAATAAAATCTTAAAAAAAAAAAAGGGAAAAAGAAGAAGAATTTTATCATGAAGTAAGTCAACAGGTTGTTCCAGAATGATAAAGAAAAAGGACAAAGCTAGAATGGATATAGAAAGTTGTAGAGACTTTACAGAAAATGAATTCAATTTCTGACAGTCAAAGCTAAGATTAGATTTTTTTTTTAATGAGGTTCAGTATCAATAGTATACTGATGCAAAACTAGTGTTTGGTTCTCTCTGTTAAAATGACAACAATTTCCTGAATTATTGCTTTGCTCATTTTTCTTTTTTTTAAGATTTTATTTATTTATTTATTTATTTGAGAGAGAGGGAGCAAGCAAAAGCACGAGCAGGGTGGTGGGAGAGGGAGATGCGGACTCCCCACTGAGCAAGGAGCCCAATGCGGGTCTCGATCCCAGGACCTTGGCATCATGACCTGAGCTGAAGGCAGATGCTTAACAACTGAGCCACCCAGGCATTATGTGAATTATTGCTTTGCTCTTAATAAGAGGTTATAAATTATTTTCTTTACCATTTTTTTAAAGTTTTTTAAAGTTTAAATTTTTTAAAGTTGAGCCCAACATGGAGCTCAAACTCACTACCCTGAGATCAAGAGTCACATGCTCTAACCAACTGAACTAGCCAGGAACTCCTCTTTACCTTTTGAATAATCCAACTAAAAAACAAAATTCAATAGAGTAAATTTGAAGATCTAACTGACTTTATTAAACAATTCATGAATTGAACATCAACCCATTTAGCAAGTAGAGGGGAGTCCCGAGGAATGGTGAAAAGTGAAAAGTTTTTATAGGAAGGAGGGTGTAGTAAGAAAGTTTTTAGCAAGGAAGGGCTATTCCTGGCAAGATCATCTTCCTTTGTAGGAAAAGGGGGTGAGAGAGTCTTATTAGGTGAATTACCTCATCTTCCTTTGGGGGATAGAGAGGTCCCATGTGACAGAGTACCTCATTGGTACTTATCAGAAAATTCCTGATTAACAGGTAAGGACATTATTTCTAGGGGAGGTAGAAACTATAATTGGGTTCTAATTTGGTGACTTGGCCTGGCCCAAGTGACACCTTTTGTTTTGGGCCTATCATTTCTCTACATCACTAAGGAAATAAAGACTCTGTGTTTTATCAGAATAATTTCCTGTGCTTTAATGTTGAGTTTACAATTTCCTTAATTATTTAAAAGAACCAAGTTTTCCTACTTTTAAAAGAGCTTAAGGATTTTTTAAAATTTTGTTATCTCCTATATTTACTTTTGACATCTTCTATTGTCACTTCAGTTAAATGGCAACCAAGCACTATTTCTCAGTGACCCATGATGAGATTTAACCAGCTCTTCAAACCTCCTGACAACATATAATATTTTGCCTTCCCTAAATCTAATCCTAAATATCTTTTTCACCTAAAACTGTATGTGTTATTTTCCAGAGGGTCCTTAGAAAATCACTAAGGATCCCTCACCTCCTAAAAAAAAACATACAAAAAATAATTAGGGTTTTTTTGGTATGTTGAATTGCATGGGAATTGTTGTAAAATAAAAAAAAAAAAGATACTTAACCTTCCCTTGGTTATGTCTGTATGGGTAAATGATAATATAAATAATTTTTAGATTATATGAAATTTCTAGAAATGTGTCAATGCCCTTGATTAATGTCTATATGTCCTGGCACTATGCCTGATACCAAATGAAGGATATAAAGGCCACTTTAGAGATGGACCACTTCGGTAAGAATATTACTCTGCGTTAAAATAATCAACATCCAGAAGATTTGGAAAAAGCTCTTTACTTCCCCTTCAACTGCCTAAATTTACACTGGAAAGGAGAGTCTGTACCAGAAGAGAGTTATTAATACAGATTACTCTCTACCTAAGAAATGTATCTGCATAACAAAGCAACCTTTGTTTTCCAAACATCTGCTCTCACCCTTCTGCTGATGGTTTTCCTCCACTTCATATCTCCAGACCTCCACCCCTGACATAAGCCTCATGTTGCCAAACTGTCTTCAGAATTTAATATCTACGTGGATTCCCCATATGTACAAAACTAAATTTGATTTTCTTCTGTTTATCTCTCTCATGTCAATTTGATTTTTAGTCCAGATAGAAAGACCTTGAAGGGTAGATTAAATTTCTTCCTTCCCAGCAAGGGTTCAGAATAAATACCCCAAAATGGGCTACTTTCCCATGTGGACTATTTTAAGCTAAGAGAACCTGTAGTCTTAAGAGAGGATTTTGCCCCTCCCTTAACCACCAAGAAGCATCTAAATTGGGATCTTTCCCAGAATTAGAGTTGTTACCACAGATAAATTTTGTTTAAGTGATCCATCCATAAATTTTGTTTAAGTGATCCATCTATATGGCAGAGCAAACATCTAATTACCAGTCATCTGCTCTTCTTATTGCCCTTGAAGTGCCCCCTCTCCTTTGAAGCCTCTATTCCCTTCCTTAGCTCAGGATGCCATGTAGATCTCTTTTTTTTTTTTTTTTTTTTTTAAGATTTCATTCATTCACTTAACAGACAGAGATCACAAGTAGGCAGAGGCAGGCAGAGAGAGAGAAGGGGAAGCAGGCTCCCCGCTGAGCCGAGAGCCCGATGCGGGGCTTGATCCCAGGACCCCGGGACCACGACCCGAGCCAGAGGCAGAGGCTTTAACCCACTGAGCCACCCAGGCGCCCCTGTAGATCTCATTTTGCCTTTCTTTGAACTTCTCATGTATGAGGTTCCCGTTTGTACAAAATTAAAACTGATTTTCTCCTGTTAATCAGTCTCATGTCAGTTTAATTCTTAGACCAGCCAGAAGAAGCTGATGGGTTCATGAGATTGCTAATGCAAGACCAAGAAGAACAATAAATAATTCCACAGGACTGTATGAATTTAGGAAGGGTAATTATGGGTTTTATTTGGAATATTACTGATGCTTTACTGTTCTATTTCCTAGATATAAGAAATCCTTTTCTCTTTTTCCTTAAGCTATCTGTAACTCATAAAAATACTTAGATTACACTTTTGTAAACAGAAATGAAACACTCATCGTTTTCTCCCTGCCTAATCCTCCTCAGAATTCAGAAGATTTTGTGTATTCTCCTTTTCATGGCAATATAATTATTTGTATATGATAAAAATCTGTCCTCCTTGTAACAGAACATAATTAAAAATATTAATTATATAACCAAGACTTTGATTATAATGTCATAATTTTTTTAAGATTTTATTTATTTATTTGACAGACAGAGATCACTAGTAGGCAGAGAAGCAGGCAGAGAGAGGGGAGGAAGCAGGCTCCCTGCTGAGCAGAGAGCCTGATGCAGGGCTCAATCCCAGGACCCTGGGATCATGACCTGAGCCAAAGGCAGGGACTTTAACCCACTGAGCCACCCAGGTGCCCGGATTATAATGTCATAATTGAGAATGATGTGCATAGAATCAGATATGACCAGACAGTTTTAAGGAACGAAGGGAAGCTTTAAGGAGCCAATGCTTACAAAGCCCTCTTGGGAAAACCAACCTGATGCCTGGTTTATACATTTCCCACCTTACAGGTAAGTAAAGAAAATCATTCCTGGAAGGTGCAGAAGATAGGATATGTTGGGGAGTCCAAAAAGAGAGGAAGTCATCCAAACCTGTAAGTACTGCAAGCAAAATCTGGTAATAAGTTCTCGGCTCAGCTTCCCAGCTTCAAGAGGTTTTTAAAAGTCCAATCTACAAATCTCATAGAAATTTCCAACAAAGTAAACTTTAAAAGGTTAATGTGGGTAATTACCATTCTTGCTGCACTTATGTAAATAATCAGGTCAAATCTAATAAGACCAAATTTATTTTGTGATTGAAAATAATCTTACTTTAATTATCATTGATCAAAAGTGAGGTAACTATAGAGAGAAATTTTGTACTTCAAGAGAAAACTATAGTACAGTGTTGTAAGTTACCAAACTCTGGTTCTGTTCATTGTCTCTGAGTTACTTTTCACTTCTTTATAAACTTCACAATATTGTCACCTACTGTAAAGTATATGAGATCCTGTCATCTTACACAAATTGTCAGTACTTAGGAAATTTAAAAGTTTTGCAGTTTCCTTCAACATCTGACTAAAACCCTTCAAACAAACATTTCTAGTTTTTCCCTCACATTTCTGACTTGGGAGTCATTGAGAATTAAAATCTGATGGCCAGATCCCTACTGAACTATACTTGTCTTCTTGCTGGCCTTTCCCCTGTGATCTGAAGAATCCCCATGAGTTGAAGCCAGATGACTTGATATAGACTTTAAAGCGGCTCATCACTCAGCAGATCACGTGTCAGCCTTCATGCCTCAAGGTGCAGCTATATGGGCCACTGAGAAAGTTCATTAGAAACCCTGCATCTTTGATGCTCTTCTAGAAAATAACTATGGCTATGGTGAATCCCACCAAAACCTCTCTGATGTCTATACTATACCATCACCAAAATGTTCCGACTGCAAACTGGAAAATCTGTCATTTTGCATTGCCATCCTCACTGCACCATCTACAGACATGTCAAGCCCAAAGTCTGGGAATCTTCTTGATTGACTACTTTCTGGGCTCGTGACTGGGTTTATAGTCTGTTCTAGCCATTAATGTTTGTTCTCCTTCCTATTTCCATAGGAACCCCCTCTTATTAAATACCCAATTGTTCACAACATCCAGAAAATACCCTCTCCTGCTGAGTCTCAGTAGATGGTACAACTAGTCCTTCAATAATGCAAATCTGCTTTTTTTTTTTAAAGATTTTATGTATGTATGTATGTATTTGAGAGACAGCGAAGATAGTGAGAGAGAGAGCATAAGCGGGGTAAAGGGTAGAAGGAGAAGCAGACTCCCTGCTGAGCAGGGAGCCTGATGCGGGGCTCCATCCAGGGACTCCAGGATCGTGACCTGAGCCGAAGGCAGACGCTTCACGCACTGGGCCACCCAAGCGCCCTGACAAATCTGCTTTAATAAAGCAGAAAGACTACCTTTCTTAAGTTGTTCAGTGGGATGCCTGGTTTCCCTAGAACAAAAGGGAAAACTGACCAAGATCAAGCCCTTAATTTTCTTTTAGCCTGAGGAAATTTTAGATAGGCTTCTTCCTGCCAATAGACACATGACCTTCCCTTTTCTTAGAACATTTACTTCAAGAAAGCTCTAATTGTAGAGGTGCCTGGCTGGCTCAGTCAGAGGAGCACAGAGCACGCAGCTCTTGATCTTGGGGTTGAAAGTTCAAGTCCCACAATCGGTTTAGAGATTACTTTAAAAAAATAAAATCTTTAAAAACAAAACAAAACAACCCTAACTGTAAATTCTTCCTCATTACTTCTGTTATATAAATCTTTTTAAAAGCCTCTCACCAGTTTTGCAATCCAGGAATCTCTTTCCAAAAAACCTGAATGTCGTCCTTCTGAAATAGAATCATTAAGGAGGATAATGCCCCATCTCCCAGTTTCTGTGGAAGGACATGAACCTAATTTTGGCAGGCAGCTTACTCCAAGTTGTAAAATTATCTCTTTTTGTGAAGATACAAGGCAGTTTTTCCTTTGGATAAAGGCAATTAGCAAACACAGATAACCTAAGATTCTCCTTCCTACCCCAGCTCTCTGTTACAGTGGAGATAAACCCACACATAACTGTAGTCTCCCACAAACTGTCGTAACAGCCTCAAATAAAATCTTCCTTGCCTGTTTCACACTGTCCCATGCAATTTTTGCTTTGACAGAAGCTACCACGATATATCAAGAAGAACCTAATAGTTATGATAGACCAAATGGATTAAGCCAGTTTATAGCAATCTGCACAACCTTGGATTTGCTATCCTCCCTGAGGCTCAGTCTTCTCACCCTTTCGAACATGGATGTTACTGTGGGATTTTTGTAAAGATTAAAAAATCACTGATGTTTGTAAAACCTAGCTCACTGCCCAAAGAATCCGACAATCTAAAAAAGTGTTAATGCCTCTTCTTCCTAACTCATCTCCTTAGCCAGTCACTTAACACACCACAAGATGATTTTTTTAATATGTCAGAGATACCAGAAACTTCTTTTAAGAGATTGCACTTAATCTGTTGTTACTCTTTTAATGAATAAATTTCAGATATAAACTCCCTGAGGAGAAGATGCCTCCCACTGTTCAAGGTGGCGTCCCTTGCAGGTGCCACTTCAGCAGTCCTTGGTATACAACAATCTGGACCAGCTAAAGAGAAAGGCAGACTAGAAATATGGAGAGTGAGTAAAGCTAAAAATGAAAAGCAGAGATTTACATGCTTCCACAACCCAATAGCCTCTTCCCAGACTAGAAGCTCCCTAAGGCCCAGCTCCGCTTCAGGCAGCCAAGCCAGTCGTCTCTATCCAGAACAGCACCTGGAGGCATTCTCTCTGGAAGCTGCTCTCTCTGGCCTCGTTCTCTTTTAATCCATGTATTGTTTTAGGCTAATAACCTACAACTCTATTTTATGAAATGGTTTCAATAAATGCAATCTTTTGGAGGAGGTGTCATTTTCTAAAATTAACCCTCTCCCTTTATTAATACTTGTTCTTTCACATTGGGAAATGTGAACAGTAAGTGCCTTTTTCATTGGTTTCATTCATCTGTTAGGTATCGAGGGGCCAGTACTTCAATCAATACATGCAATCCTTCAGAATTAAATTGCCCTGTTAGGAAACCAGAGAAAATGTCTTCATGTGATGAAACACTTTGTGTTTCTCTCAGTTTCCTTTGTTCAATTGTTTTGGAACAAATACACATTTTTGCCTAATTTAACTATTACCTGTGAATGTTTATAATCATCCTCAGGCATCATTATGTAAGGGGGGGAAAGTATTTCCTATTTCTAAAAATAGCATTGTGATTCTGAGAGCATTTTTTTAAAAACTATTTTGGTAAATTGAATCATATTAATTGTAGAAGAGGCTCAGACTGTTTAAATAACATCTGTAATGACTGATTGGATTAAGGGAATAATTTGTCTTCTCGAAACTCAGATCACTGTTTACCTCAGGGGAGGGTGGGCTATGAAACTACTCATGGATTCCCACCACACCAAGTTCGGTGTCTGATTTCTGCCACCCACGGAGAATCAAACAGCCCTCAGACTAGGGGAGCAAAGAAAGAGGTTAAAACCATTAAAACCTAGAAGCTTGCAAAGAGGGTCTTTCACATAAACCTGCGACAATAATGTGCCATCAACTCGACCTTCCACAAACACACTCACATTATAAAATACTCACATTATAATAATGAAATCGATCTTCCTTACTGACAGCTCACTCTGTATCACATCATATAATATCTAAAACATACGTTAGCAGTTCAAAGCATGGCTCAAGAACATCCTAGCATCCTCAGGACCCTTTCAGGGAGTCTGCACAGTCAAAACCAATTTTGTAATAATGCTAAGAAGTTCCATGTCTTTCTTCATTGCGTTGGCATTTCTACAGATGATGAAAAATTTATCGTAGGAAAACTTCATGGCACCTACATATGAATCAAGGCAGTGGCATCAAAATAAAAATGTTATCAGTCATAACTATAGTTTTCACCGCCATGAACTTGCATATAGGAAAATAAATAAATAAATAAAGCCTCACTTAAGATGGTTTTTAATGAAGTAGTAAAAACTATTAGTTTTACTAAATTTTACCTCTTAAATGCTCATCTTTCTAATCTTCTATATGATTAAGCGGAAAGTACACATAAAGTCCATCTGCTGAGACCAAAAGCATCATGGTTGTCTGGAAGGAAGGTGTGTGATTATCTGAGTTGTATGCCGCACTTGCCCCTTTTCTCATGGAACACAATGTTTTCTTGGAAGAACAGCTGACAGACAGTGCTTTTTAGGCTTGGGTATTTGGTAGATATCTTCTTGAAAATGAACAAAGTAAACCTGTCACCCCAAGAAAAACAACTGATAATATTTGTGGTCACTGATAAAATTTGAACTTTCAAATGAAAATTTGAATTTTGAAGACTTGTATTTACCACCACAAGCTTGACAGCTTTCCAATACTTAAAAGATTTTTTTTGATACAATAGGTGGTGAGTTAACAAATGTGATTTCTGTTTATATCTGGTGATAAAATGTGTCAACACTTAGAAGACCTGTATTACAAGGAGCCTGGGTGGCTCAGTGGGTTAAGCCTCTGCCTTTGGCTCAGGTCATGATCCCAGGGTCCTGGGATCGAGCCTGCATGGGGCTCTCTGCTCAGCGGGGAGCCTGCTTCCTCCTCTCTCTCTCTCTGCCTGCCTCTCTGCCTACTTGTGATCTCTGTCTGTCAAATAAATAAATAAAATCTTTAATTTAAAAAAAAAGAAGAAGAAGACCTATATTACTCAGTAAACCAGTATTTTCCAAATGATCCATGCACAATGCGTAAGATTATATGTGGGGGAAAGATCCACTCATCCTCACTCAAAGTGCCAACCAGACCAACGGGTTTTAATATTACACAGGCCAGAATGTTCACTGATATGGTTTAAGATTCCAGACTATAACAAACCTACTTATAAACTACCACTTGCTGAGTTTGGGTGAATATCAAAGGAAAATATCCACAATTATTGAAAAAGGCTGTAAGAATAGTCTTATCTTTTCCGACTATGAATCTGTGTAAGGCCACATTTTCTTCATGTACTTCAACCAAGAAAACATATAGCAATAGATCAAATGTACAGAGTATACATGATAACCCAGCTGTCTCAAAGACATTAAAGAGATTAGCAAAATATAAGATAATGCCACTCTCTAAACCTTTTGTAAACAGTTATTTAATTAAAAATATCTTATTTTTTGTTAAAACATAAAGGGTTTATTATTGCTACTTTAAAATAAATACTACAGAAATATTTCTCAGTTTGAACTTCTAATACATTAAATGTCGATATATAACTCATATAAATTAAAAGCTTTTTGAAATCTTCAGTAATTTTTAAGAGCTAAAGGAGTTTTGAGTTGAAAACATTTGAAAGCTGTTGCTTTAGATATATCATTTTATTTTAACTTATTCATTCTTTAAGATATTAGACTATTACTGTATTTTCAAATGAGCTGCCTGAGATTGAAAAAGACTAAGTAACTTGCTGAAGGTCACTCAGCTGGCTGGTAAGTGCCAGAGTTAATATAGTTATATGTATATAGTAGATGAAAACAGTGCGAAACAGCCAGGTAGGGCAAAACAGGAAAAAACAAAAATAAAAAAAACAAACAAAAAACCCACAACACTAAGCATCTCATAGTTGGTCAAGAGATGAAAACGCAGGAAACAGGTATATAAAATACATAGTTTCGTCCTAGCTTCACGGAAATTTTTGTATGCCCTGAAGTTCTATTGGGGAGTCCTGTTATCACTCGAGGGGATAGCCAACATTATGCTAGTTTCTGTGAGGGCTACAGTGCATTTGGCTGGGACATCCCCTGCACTGGCTACCTTTTTGGAGATTTTAAAGGCTATAGCAGATGGCTGAACAGGTCTGTCACCAAATGACTTCGATCTTGGGATGGTAAGTAGCCCATCTGGCCTTCCCCCAGTAAATGCCTAAGAGGGGAAGGAAGCGTGGCAGTGCTTAGAATCAGAGTCCCTGGGGCCTGGATGGTGTCACCAGCATTACATCTCAGGGAATCATCATGACAGTCCCTAAGAAGAGGTTTCCCTGTGTTTAAAACAGGACCAAGATTAAGGCTTCAGAAGGTCTTGTGAGGAGGAAGATGAGTGAATGCAAAACAAGTCCTCCCCTCAGAAGAGTGGGTCCTACACAGAGACCAAAGTTTGAGAATGAGAGGTAAAAGGGGAATACAGGCAGATCAGTTAGCAGAACTACAACCATCAAGGCCTGATTACCCATATGGCCATCTCCATTTTAAGTCACAAAAGTCTGGTTTAAGTGATATCCTAAATTCTGCAGCCAGGTGTTTCTAGTTGTTAAAAGTACAGAGCTATGGAGACCAAGATTTAGGCCAGACTTGACCATGAGAGTCATTTTTAAGAATAAAGACATTACTGGGGTGCCTGGGTGGCTCAGTGGGTTAAGCCTCTGCCTTCAGCTCAGGTCATGATCCCAGGGTCCTGGGATCGAGTCCCACATCAGGCTCTCTGCCCAGCAAGGAGCCTGCTTCCCCCTCTTTCTCTTCCCCTGCTTGTGTTCCCTCTCTCACTGTCTCTCTGTCAAATAAATAAATAAAATTTAAATAAAAAAAGAATAAAGACATTACCATTAAAGATTATTAGCATTCTACTATGTTCACCTCCCTACTCTCACTTGAGATGAATTTTTCATGTATAAAATCTGCATAATTCATAATTCTAGATTTCTCTATTCTCTGACAGCTAGCTAACTAAAGACTGTAAGGGGAACTAAAATTCTAAGTATTTGAGTGTGTGGTGTCTAAAATATCCTGATTATATGTTTACAAGTTATAGCATTGGTGTGTTTATATAACAACTTGTGCATTAAGGATAACACAAACAAGTAATTGTGCTTCCTTTCGTGGGAGAGTGGTGAAGACTGGAATGGATGTTTTCCCATAAATGGAAGCCTATCAGACCAATTTTTCCTCTATTCGTGGGCAAGAGGATAGATTTTCAAGATAAACTTGCAGTCCTGCTCTCTCTCTTTTTAAAAAAAAAATATATTATATTTATTTATTCATGAGTGACAGAGAGAGAGGAGGAGGCAGAGGCAGAGGGAAAAGCGGGTTTCCCGTGGAGCAGGGACCCTGATGCAGAACTCGATCCCAGGACCCCAGGATCATGATCTGAGCTGAAGGCAGATACTTAAGTGACTGAGGCACCAGGCTCCCCACAGTCTTCCTCTTAATGCTACTACCACCTATCACCTGATTCCACAGGAAAACTGGATGTTCCAGCAGGTCACTGCCAGGATAGTGACCTTGGACAGTGGGCAGAGTTCATTCCCTTTAGGCCACAAAATAAGTGCCCAGAATATGATACTTATAAGAGGAGGAGACAGAAAATATGTTGGATTAGAGGTGCTGAGAACCAGTCCTACATCATTTGTGCACTCTAAAAGCCATAGAAAGGTTATATAAGAGATGTTTTACAAAATGTTAAATAGGATTGGGGTGCCTGGGTGGCTCAGTGGGTTTAAGCCTCTGCCTTCGGCTCAGGTCATTATCCCAGTGTCCTAGGATCGAGCTCCACATCAGGCTCTCCACTCAGCGGGGAGCCTGCAATCCTCTCTCTCTCTCTCTGCCTGCCTCTCTGCCTGCTTGTGATCTCTGTCAAATAAAAAAATAAAATCTTTAAAAAAAAAGAAAAGAAAAAGAAAAAATGCTAAATAGGATTAACTTGAGAAACAGGACAAAATAAGCTAATTAACGAGGAAACAGTGAGGCTTAAATTAGGATGATAGACTTGAGATGACTCACTCTGTCTTCAACTTTTCCATCTTACTCTTACAATGTTCCTGCCAAGGATGTGTCTATAATTCCCATTACATGTCATGTTTCCTACCACCTAAGATCTATTACAAGAGTTGTCTTTCACAAGTGAGTCTTTCTTCCTCAGGATTGAGGCTGCAGAGTCTGCTTTAATGGGTCACTCAAATGTTGCTGGTGTAACGGACATTTGTGTTTCTGTCTTATCTCTTTTGAACAAGAGAGCCTCCTGTCTGCTGGCTACCAGTTCCCATATTGGGGGACCTCTTTGGTGGAGTACTCTTGGAGGAAAGACTAGGTTACTCATGAATGTGACATGAAACTGAACTCGGGCAAGCCTAACTTCCACAAGCACACATTATGGTCTGTTTGTGCAACCCTTCTGTTTTATAAGCTGGCCCTGTTACTCCTCAAGAGTTGCCTGTGTGTGTGTGTGTGTGTGTTTTTAAGGTTGTCTGTGATTAAGTAAACCTACCTAATTCTGGGATCCAGCTTTAAAAAGACCACTACTGTCATATAGTGAAAATATATTTTCCAAAAGCCCTATTAGTAACAAGCTGGTATTTTAATCTCATTCTCCATAATTCCTTTGTCTCTGATTGAATAAAGAAAGGAGCTGTTACAAATTGTCCTTCTAATGCCCTAGTTCAAGAACCATGAGAAATAAAGAGTGGAATTTGGGTAGTAAAATAATACCTGGAAAGTGAAGCATCTGCTATGGCCTACAAGAAGAGTGTTTTTATGTTTGAAACAAGAAACATTTGGTTTCAGCAGCCTATATTGTGTCATGCATGGGGATGGTTTTGTTTCGTTTCATTTTGCTTTGTTTTTAGCTGATATGTTCTGAATGGGCAGCTTTAAGACTTAGGCTTTAGTAAGTGATTATCATGTGGCACAGGAACCTCACTGGGTCATCAAAGTTTATGACACCTTCAGACACAGGTAAGTGGTTCTATGATAAAGGCTGAGCTGCAGGCACCAGGCCATAGCAACACATCCAGACACCTGCCATGACAGACTCAAGAGGGGGTTACTGCAGTCTGACCTTGAATTTCAAGAGTGGCTGGGCCTCATGTTGAATGCAATACTGTGTTGGGTAAACTGTCCTAAAGCATCAATTGAATGGACAAAATTATTGTATTTTACTGTTTTGCAGACAGATCTGTTGTACAGGACAGTTCTGTGGAGCATGAATTAGGGTTTAACTACATGTTAGTACCATGTCTGGGTAGACAGTAAGGGACCGGTCCTCCGCCCCAAATTCCATTCTTCATTCAGGAATCAGAAGAAACTATGGAGCAACTGACCTTAAATTCATGAAACTTGCCCACAGGTCCAAGAGCCACCTCACCATTAGGTATGAAACTAGATTTATATTTTAGAACCAAACTGAGTTTCATCCAGAGAAGAGGAGTAGATTTTGTTACATACTAACTAAAAAGATACAGGATCCTTATTATAAAGAAAATATAGCAACTTCTTGGAGTGCTTCAGACTTCCTATTTAATAGGAACAACTGAAGACTGAAAATCAAATAAAGGCATTCTGGTTAAGCAGAAGCAAGAGAAAGAATTCCTTAAGAGGATGGTTGAAATATTAACTAAACAGACATGGAAGAAAGCAAAACTTAGGTATTAGAATACATGGGCATACAATCCAAGAGTCTAACTGCTCTTTTTTTATTTTATTTATTTATTTATTTATTTATTTATTTATTTGAGAGAGAGGGAGTGCTCACATGCATATGCAGGGGGAGGGGCAGTGGGAAAGGGAAAAGCACACTCCCCGCTGAGTAGAGAGCCTGACGGGGGGCTCAACCCCAGGTCCCTGAGATCATGACCTGAGCTGAATGCAGACACCTAACTGACTGAGCCACCCAGGCAACCCTAACTGCTCTTAAAATATTAGAAAAAGGGGACATGTTTTAGTTCAATGGTTTTAAAACATTACTGACCCTGGAATTACTGGGGGCTTGCACCTCAGACCAAATCAATCATGATCTCTGGGGGTGGAATCTGGCATCAGTGTTTTTAAACCTCCTAGGTCATGCCAACATGCAGACAAGTTTCAGAAGCCATGTTTAAAGAGGGGACTGTTTAATTGCTTCAATTCTTACTACATCAGAAAGGGTGCTTAGCATGGAAATCTAGCAAAGGGAGAGAGAGGAAAGATATCAGAGAACACTGAAAGGACTCCTCCAGAGACAGCCAGGATCCAGAAAACTATTTAGAAGCAACCCGTGAAAGTCACAGGAGAATCTGTGAGATCAGCAGGGTAAAATACGCAAAGTATTCCTGAGTCAGGATTGCAATAAAAGATTGCTCCTGAAGGTGGAGTGACAGAATTGAGATCATGACCGAAAAGTTTATGGGATTAGAATACTAAAGTTGAATTATCTTCAACATTAAATGGAAGCCATGAAGAGTAATAATGTGTAGCATCGAGACCTGGATTAGATATTGATCTGATGGGACAGCACAACCTGGTGGGATTGCATAAACCAGAAAAACGAAGGTAAGAGGATGTTAAACAATAAAATTGGGAGGCAGACCCACAATTCATCGATTTCCTATCTCTTGCCTAGGAGACCCTAAAGATAAAATCCAGAAGATCATGTCAGAAAGATTATTCTATGCTAAGAGAATTAATCTGGTTGGTAAATTTAGAATAATTAAATGGATATGCAGTTTCTGTAGGGGCCTCTTTTAGGCAAACAAAAGCTTGAGCAATGGAACGTAGAAAGGGCCCACAGTGATCTCCTGGCTGAATACAGGTACGTCCATCAGGCAACCCACCTTAAAATATCCATAGGCCCTAAATGACCAATGGGATACTTTCAACTAGGCACAGTTACAGAAAAATGGAGAATTCCATATGTTCCCATACCTCCTCACCTTATCTCTTCAATTTTGGGAAGTTTTTGTTTTTGTTATTGTTGTTGTTGTTTAGATTTATTTATTTTAGAGAGAGACAGAGACAGAGCATGAGCAGAAGGGGCAGAGGGAAAGGTAGAGGATCTCAAGCAGACTCCACACTGAGTGCGAGCCTGAGGCAGGACTCAGTCTCATGACCATGAGATCATGACCTGAGCCAAAACCAAGAGCCAGACTTCACCACCCAGGTGCCCCTCACCATCCCTATTTAAAAACAACCCCACCCACTGCCTTGTCACGCACAGTCCCTGCTTTGCTCTTCCTTCTACAGCTCCCTCAGTAAATTTCTAGCTCCTTTGTTCCACTTTGGGTGAATCCTTTCACCACCAGCACCTCTGTCTTCCACCCGATCATCACCCCACATTTTGGGGCCCCCATCCAATCGGCAAATACCAGTTTCCTTCCTGAGAATCAGCTCTGCAGAAAGCATAGCCTGAAATCTGCTCTTCTACACTGAAGCTTTTCAGGGGCTACCCTCTTTGCAGAGCATGGGGAGGTTGTACCTTGGAGGACACCATTGTTGCCTCACACCTAAGCCACATTTTTTCATCAGTTCTACCACACCAACACTGGTATGGCACCACAGTAGATCAATTTTGATCTTACCTTGGTTTGGGAAAAGCTCATTAAATACCGGCCTCCTGAAAATCTTGATAGTCTTTAGTCTTTACAACATGGTAATTTCTCAATGGTAGAGACCCTTATACTTGTATGAGCTACAGTGCCTAAAAACTGTCTTACACATTATATCACCTCTACAAATATGTGTGAAATGAGGAGTAATGTTGGGTTTTCCTCACCTTTTCCCTCTGACGTAAGAATGAGAGTCTTCATACATTAGTCACTGACACTAACCCTTCCACATTCAAGTCTGGAGCTTTTTAAAAGAAGAGACATTTTCCCTCTAGGTGGCGCTAGTTTTTCCTTATGCTCTAGCAGCAACTGATGGTGCTTTATGTTCGGAAGGCACCACTTCTTTACATGCTAAGGTCAGAGTAAGTCCAAGGAAAGTAATATGGAGCAATAAGCAAGCCTTAGAGCTCAGCCTGACATTCAGCCCATTTCACCAACAATGAAACCAGAGGAATTTGGGGCACAATTCATAGCTAAATATAAAAAGCTTACATACAAAATGTGTCTTCTGGACAATTTCTCCTCAGTCACATAGTGATTTTGATATATTTGGGATTCCAAAATGAGATATCCCCTCATGTCTTCTCTTTAGAGCTGGTTTATATATTAGCATTTTTATTTTTCTTTTAAATTAGCATTTTTACATCCAAACCCTACCTCTCTACCCAACTCCCACAATAATTAGGGCCACAGATTCTTTCTCCAGCATATAAATGACTTAAAGTTGTAACAGGGATCCCAGCAGCACACCATAAAGAAGCCACATATAGTACCTCAGGGTCATCCAAACCTCATTTTTTTAGAAGGATGGATGTTGTGAGAGAAATTTAAGAGAGAAAAAGAGATTTTCAAATGTAGATCAGATAAAATCCAATGTGTAATTAAATTCTACCTGTTAAGTATGGTCCTGTAAGTCATTGTTTTAGGAGTTGGACAAGAACGTTAAAGAGGATTTAGTATGTCAATTCTGGCTACCCCATGCCTAATTCCAGAAAAGGTACGATCTCTTCCATTTACTCTGCCTCGAATAGCTTCACTCAGCAAAACCTATCCCTGAATGAAATGGAAACATCATCCTGTGGGAAGTTGCCCAGATAATCCGTTTGTCATATATACTCTATTATTCTCCATTCTAAGGCCCAAGAACTTTTTCCTTTTTTCACATTCATTTGATCAATCAACCTGAATTTCAAAAGATGTCAAGAAAACCCCCATTCCATTTCTCATATATGCAAACTAATTTCCTGGTGGTGTTTTAGAATTCCAGCTTAAGTCCTCTTTCAGCCACTAAAGCCTTGTTACTCAGCTTTAGCCTAGGCTAAGAGTCAGCAACCTAGAACTGCCAAATCCTTTGGTATTCAGCTCACAGATCACTTCCATTTAATGACAAGTTTCATTCCTGAATTTTAATGGAGCTTCCTCTCACTTTTAATTGCTTTTAAAAATGAGATAGTTTTGAAGGAATCTACACGTATTTGACATGACCATAAATATTTCAAAAAGAAAAATCTCATGCTGGAGAACCATGAGACTCATCAGTTAAAGTAAACAGGAAAGAGCAGTTGCAGGATTAAATTTGCATTATTTCACATCAGATTGGGGCAATTAATATGTTAAACTCTACTTAACATCAAAAGTACAGGATATGTTCAACTTGTCTCTTCAATTATTAAGTGACTAAAATGATTTAATTACAAATTCTCTATTTTCTCTTACTACAGGAACATGCTTCCTTTGTGTCATACTATTCCTCTTTGGTCACCGAATTTTGACGTTTTTTCCCCCCACTGATACTGAATAACAATATCCCTTCAAACAGCTTCATTCTATCATGATCAGAATCCATACAGCTCTACGCAACTGCTCCTTAGCTGTTACCGATTGGCGCTGACCAATTTGTACTATAAAATGAGAAGTCAAGGGAAAGACATCTTCACTAAGAGAACCAAACGAGGAACTTCAAAGGAACACCCTACCTCTCAGATATCACCACATCAATTTTTCCACTCACTTGCACTTCTCTCTCCATTGGAAAAAACCTCTAAATAAGACTAACACAGGTGAGGGCTGATCAGGCAAATATAGACAGAGAAACTTGCATTTAAAAGCTGATCTCACATACTTAGTTTCCATGAATGAGCTTGGAGAACTTTTATTTCTATTTGGCAACCCCACTCAGCTTAAAAAATGTGGTTCCTGCGGCAGAGAGAGTCACTTACGTTTAGGGAAGCAGAGAGACTGTTTGGGGGTTTGATACGCCCCATGTTCACCTGGAAGTTGTTCCATTCTTTCACATTTTTTATTCTGTCCCTGTATTTGTAATTGTGAAAAATTAATTTAAACACACCAAAAGCATAGGAAGTACCATAAAAAAAAACAGCAACAAATAAACAAACAAACAAAATCTTTACCTATCTTCTAGGAACATAAGCACTATATTATTTTTAAAGATTTTATTTATTTATTTGACAGAGACATAGCGAGAGAGGGAACACAAGCAGGGGGAGTGGGAGAGGGAGAATCAGGCTTCCCTTGAAACAAGGAGCCCAAAGCGGGGCTCCAGGACCCTGAGATCATGACCTGAGCCGAAGGCAGACGCTTAACGACTGAGCCACCCAAGTGCCCCAACACTGTACTATTTTTGCTTCAGTTTCTAAAATAAAATAAAACTGCAGATGCAGTTGGAGTTCAACTGAAAAGTCGTCCAAGTTGATCTCTTCATCTCTCCCCAGAAGCAACTGCTAACACTGTTTAAACAGAACCTTTCTCTCTCTCCATGTTGTTACATTGTAACTACTTAGTATACATCCAGGAGCATATTGTTCTATATTACGGGCTTACCAAATTGAAGTGAATGGAACATACAATGTGCATTACATTGCTACTTACTTTCATTCTCAATGATGCTTTTAAATTCTATCCGTATTACGACATATTGATCTCATTTGTTTTTAACGACACCATTTAAGTACACCATTGTATAACTACACAAAGATCTGTCCTTCCACCCAACTGATAGTTATTGAACTTGTTTGTGATTGTTAACATATGCTTAATTGTAATTATGGCATATTACAACTACTTTTAGACCCCCTCCTTGCCTAATCCCTAAGAGTAACACTTGCATTTTAATCTCATGTCACTTTTATTTTTTTTTTTAAGATTTATTTATTTATTTGGGGAAGCGGGGACAGGGAGAGAAAATCCTCAAGCAGACTCCCTGCTAAACACAGAGACCAATATGGAGCTCAATTCCAGGCCTCTGAAATCATGACCTGGGCCGAAATCAAGAGCTGGTAGCTTAACTGACTGAGCCTAATTAACCCACATGCCTCTCCCATGTTGCTTTTAAATTCCCAAATATGTTGTTATTGTTGTTGCTATTGTTGTTACTTTTAAAATTAAAGTCTTAGTTAGTTAGTTAGTTAGTTAGTTAGTTAGTTAGTTATTATCTCTACAGTTCCTGCTTGGTTCTTTTATGTAAGCTCCTCCTCTTTTCATAATGTCCTGGTCTTACTTTATGATGCCTATCCTTTATTCATCTCTGATCATTCTTTAGTAAAACTTTTTTTTTTAGTCTGTTCTAGATTGCTCATTATTGGAAATTCTTGGACTATTTATACACCAGTTTGTTATCTGCATTGCCTTCTCAGGGTGACTTGTTCCCTCAAGAACCTTGTACTTCCTGACATCTTCAGTGGGGTATTTTTTTTTTCCTCATAAGAGACAACCTCAGAGAGAAGTTCCAAATTCTCCTCCCCTGGGTCTTCAGCATTCTGCCACAGACTTTAGTTTTAGCTCACTGTTCCAGCTCGAATTCCTCTGGGGATCTGATATTTGGGATTTCTCTTCTTCACCTCTGAGGTTGGTTCTATATTCATGTTTCCTGTTGTTGTATATCTCATTAAGCATTTCTGTGTCTGGGAGAGTTGTAGGGGTATATCCCCCTCCTCAACTTTCCAGTGAATACTTGCAAATATTTCCTCAGAGCTCTGTAAGCTCTACAACCAATTTCTGTGCCCCCAAAACACTCCTTTGCTTTTAAAGTAAAAGGAAGAGAATTTGTGTTGTAACAATTGCAATTTGAGAAATTTCACTTGCCCACTTTACTTGTTTGAATATTATTTTCCTTATTAATCCAATTCACTTTTCCTTTGAAATCTGAAATCCTTTTCTATATTTCATTGCTAGGATGAAACACATCAAAAGGTAAACCTCAGGCTTCCAGGGGATGTGTATGGTTTTGCTCACAAATTTAACTAACATGAACATTTTATTTGAAAGCAATTAAAGAAGTATTGCTTTCTAACCTTATTTCATCTATAGATGTATTTTTGATATATTGTTCTTTTGCTAAAATTGTGTCCTTTCGTGAAACCCAAAATAATCTTTGTGAACGACCTGTAGAAAAACAAATCTTATGATCAATTTTCAAGGAGAGAGTTGAGTGAAATATGTAACAAGTAGGAGGTTTGGGACTTTTTACTTGAGAGTTATAAGGGATGGATACAACATATTCTACAATATAAGCCCAGGAAAGAGCACAATCCTTCTAACCCTTGTAGGTATTATTTCTTGATAACTGCCCTTAAAGTTGGGCAAGAGGACAAACATACTGGGTGTTTTTTGTTTGTTTGTTTTTCCTAACATTAAATAGCATTTAGGAAATTACCTTATTTCAATCCAAGGACAGATAATATTAGCTATTTACCAGTTTTGACTTAGATTTCAAAACCATAGGATTAGGACATCTATTTTAGATTAAAGTAAAATTTAAGCTTCTATATTAAGTTGGCATCTGTTATACATTTGTTCTGAAGCTGGAGAAAAACTCTCTTTTTGGACCCTCTTGCAAAATTAATAAAATAGAATTGGAAAACAACACTGATCTAAAGGTATCCAATTGCCTCACAGAGGAAGCAGAAATTCGGGGGACATTAATTAAGTGACAGAGCTCAGATTTGGACGTAATTTTACCAAATTTCAAACTCTGTGTTATTTCCACATTACAGATTTTCATGGTCTGGCATGCATTAATGAAAAGGTCCTGTCCGGGGCGCCTAGATGGCTCAGTGGGTTAAGCCGCTGCCTTCGGCTCAGGTCATGATCTCAGGGTCCTGGGATCGAGCCCTGCATCAGGCTCCTTGCTCAGCAGGGAGCCTGCTTCCTCCTCTCTCTGCCTGCCTCTCTGCCTGCTTGTGTTCTCTGTCTCTCTCTCTCTCTGTCAAATAAATAAATAAATAAATAAAATCTTTAAAAGAAAAGAAAAGGTTCCTGTCCTAGAAGTCAAGAGATTTAGGTTCAAGCTTGGACACTGCCATTCCCACTCTTCCCGTTTCGAATGTCTTAATGAAAAATAAAATGGAAGCCTTGGTAGTTGTCAGCTGGGAGCTGACCTGTTACAGCTAGCCTGTGGTACTCTCCTGTCGAATGTAAACAATGTCACAGAGCACCAAGTTCAGCAGAGGTCACCCTGGAATATGACAGGGTAAGAAAAACACAAGATCATTTTGTAAACATGTCCGATCCTAGACAAAAATAAGAACAATATGCAAACCACAGAAATGTCCAGACATCCCCCTCTCCCAGCTATCACGAATACCAGATGTATAAATCAGGTCAGCTGTTATCACCACTCTGTACCCCTGCACCCAAGGTATAAACTATTGACCTCCAATAAAGAATAGCTCCTACCCCCTGATAGTACCCACCCAAAGCAAACTCCTGCCTCCTTGACCCCTTCGTCCACTCACCTAACCGAAAGCCAAACCCTATCACAAATCTTCCTACACCTTCTTAACTTATGTTCACACTCGCCCACGGGGTCCCCTTATTGCACCAAGTAATAAACACAACTTCTCGTGACTTCATGTGTCCCTGACGGTTATTTGACGGCTGAGCATCAACAATAATACATCACGTATTTCCCAGGAATTTTACAGTTTTCTCATTTGCAAAAAGGGGAAACTGGACTGACAGCATCAGTCTCATACTCCAAGAGCCCTTCCAGTGCTGTAGTCTAAAAGTTTACTATTTCTGTCCCTTTCTTCTCATTTTGTATGATACTCATGATTATTTCTACTTTCTACAAAAGAAGATTTACAACAATTAGCACAAGCACTGAGCTAGAAGACAATTCTCCAGTGGTCTCAGAATGATGATGAGTGGAGGAAGCTGTTACAACTTTGAGTGTGGAAGTACCAGATTTACACTGTAAATAATCCTGTAATCACACATGCCGTCTTTATCATCTTTTCCTGCCCCTCAGGTTTTAACCATTTTATAGAAATCGAAGCTTAGAAGTACATTTTTTGGCATGACAGTTTAGAAATTAAGTGTGGTTAAAAGAACTGAGTAAGATTCAGTTATGTCGCTGTGCAATTTAATGATATTTCTGATACAGTATATGTAAGTTATGCATCATCATAATCATGTGGTTTAGAAACATTTTTCTATCTTTGGTTGAGATCTGGCTGAATGAATCTGTCAAACGACAATGTAAAACAATTTAGTAACAAGTCTGATGTCCTTTATGCAAGGGAACAGAATCCAAGGACTGGGGGAGTCCGGGGCCTCAGCCGCAGCGAAGCCCTCTTCCTGTGGGATCTGGGGCAAGAGCGAGCTTTGTTGAGCATTGGAAGCAGCAACACAGAAACAGGGCATGACTGCCTAGGAGGCCAGCGATTTCCCTAAAAGGCTAGCAGGGACTGTTTCTAGGGTGAGGGGAGCTAGCTAAAGCTCAGCAGGAGGAGTGGGGTCAGTGTGTGTTAGGTCTCCTGGACAGGTGTTTCCTTTCCCATTAGTGCAGGTTGGTCTCAGCTTAATGTTGTGATGTGGGCCTGGCCCCCGGGGCAGCCTCCACTTTTTTGGGCAGCCTCCACACAAATTAACTTTATCAAATCCTTTGGATTTAATAAATTTTGATGACTCTCTGTCACTGGGAAAAATGGGTTTAGACTTCAACGGAGTAAAGTATGAGAAGAAATGGTACTAGTAGGAAGGTCCATGGAGAATAATCAGAGGGAAACTGACTGCCAGACTAAAGAAGAACATGAACAAGGAGAAAGGAGCAACATCGTCAAAAGAAAATACTCGGCAAAGAAGACAACCTGTTGAGAAGCAGATCTTACTAATGATAAAGGGCTATGAATTAGATGGCCTTTCTGAATTGGAGAAGCAAAGATGTGCTTTGGAAAATTGCTAGAGCAGCCACAAGTACATCTTGGTAAGTGGCAACAATGGCATAACTAACGACTTTCCGGGAAGTGTGTATTTCCTCATGTCAAAGAATATTTTAAATGTAAAATTCAATTATTCTGCCAAATGCACTTACTACTGATGGTTTGAAGGGTGACTTCCTTTAATTTATTAAAAAGGTGCATTTTATGGGCAACCAGGAGGGCAGTTTAATCAGACCTGGGTGATAATCCCAGAGGTACCCACTCCTATACAGAGCACTTCCTCTCCCTCGCCCTCAATAAAACAAGTCTTGAGTAGCCTAATTGCCACCCGACACCTACCTCAAGGATTATTCAGGAAGGAGTCTTTTTACGGAAACCACCTGGGACCACCTAAGAGACTACCAACAGGACGTATCTCACCGTGGAGATTTTCTAACTTCTGTAACTTTATCAATTTAGAGTTCTAGAAATCCTATATATTAGCCTAACTCCCTAAACAGGAACTTGTTAATCCACAGTCACTATTACACCTTCAGCGTTTACTTCTGAATATTTGAAAGTACATAAGTATGAGAATTAGCACCTCTGACATTAGAGTTTTCAAGGCACTCCACCTGCTGTGATCACCAAAAACACAAAAACAAACCCAAAACTCTGGTAGCTGGAGCAGTAACTGTTTTTCCTGTTTAAGATACGAGGAAATTGTGACTCAGAGAGGTTCATTAAGTGCCGAGATGTCTCAACAAGGAGGCTGGACTAGAACTGGCCTGACACTATGTTCTTGGCTCATGTGGTGTCTGTGCCACACTATATGAGATGCCCACCAGTAGACCAAGGTGAATACACCACAAAGATTCTTGGCCTCCTGATCATTCCAGAGTTTTTTTCCTATGATATTCATTTGATGTTTCTTAAAATAATCGAAAATGTTATATATTTCAGATCGAAGTTTAAAGCCTGGACACTTCCAAGTTACTGTTTTTTGAAACGGTCAACGGACTCGATTTGAGGATAGTGGTGATGTAACTGGCAAGTCCAGGCCCACATATTAGATGTAATACTTGGCACACTTCTGCATGTGCATTTCCCCAATGAGGTCAGCTGAAGAACCATGGGAATTCCTATTGATACTAATTCAGTATTAGCTGTATAACAAAAATTTCAAAATTATAATGACTTACAACAACAAACATTCATTTGCTTTCTTACAGACCTGAGAGTAGCTTTGGGACACAGGTCAGGTTCAGGTTAGCTCCACTCATCTTTCGTTTTCCTTGGACCAACAGCTACCTGGAATCTGTTCTTCGAGAAACAATGACAGAGTGTAAGAAACAGAAGCAGAACCACGGAATGTCTTTGAAGGACTCTTTGCAGAACTGGACACTGTCACAAACCAATGGGATGGGGAAGGACACCCATACCCCTTGGTCAGATGTTCTGCAAAGTCTCATGACAAAAGCTCTGGATGCGTGATGGTAATTCAGGCAGGGAATGAAGAAATGGGGACATTAATCCAATCTACCACACTACTTTATGTTTTATTTTGTAAAACAAGTTTGTAGAAATGATGAATATCAGGGCCAAAAAAGAAGTGGGCCCTTGGGACCATAGACATACTGACTTGAGTCCTGAGGCTACTTCTACTTCGGAAAAATGAGAATCAATTTTTAAGCCTGCAGAACTCACTAGTGGCTGGGTAGCATACGTACTGTGATTGTGTCGTTTCCTCAATTAGAATTACTTTGCACTAAAATCTCTACTGTAACCTTAAGAAAAATTATGCAGTACAAATAATGGTGAATTTCTAGCAAAACTGGTTTGGAGGCACATCTAATGAAACTTAACATTCATATTAAAACAAAATCCTCTATGAAGTCTGAGCCTATGTGCAATCTGCTCCGCTGTCTATCCCAAAACAAAGGGCACACTAGCACTGGGGGCTCAATATTCATATCCATCAACTCATTTGTTTCTCGGAACAAATCACCACATCATCTACTCCCACAGAGCCATCACCTAGGAACAGACTGGCCCCCAGATCCACACACATATGCAAGGGAATTCAAGCAAAAAAATGAAAGAAAAAGAGTCCTTGAATCCTCACTTCTTCCAATTAAATTGAAAAATTTCTGCTGCTTAAAAAATAAATCACTACAAGAATCTAAAAATTGATAACTGATTTTTTAATTTCTAAATAATGAAGTACAGGAACTCGATGTCTTGTATACTTCAGGATATTGATGTGAAAAATCATCCTTCCACATTGGGTACCAGAATAACTATAAATAGACACAATGAGCCTACATCCTCTTAATTCCTATGATCCATGCCCATATGTCTTGTATTAATCCTGCCTCTGGGAAGAAAACTTCTGTTACACCAGCATCATTGAGATATCATGCTGCCACATACAGTGTCTAACATTTGTTCCCCGAGAGTTATTCCTACAGCCATAGCCCTGGTACAGACCTCAATATCTACAGTCTGCATTAATGTAGTAGTTTCCCTCCTTCTTTTCCTCCTTCTCCACCTCTTCTTCCTTCTCCAACCCCTCCTCCTCCTCCCTCCCCCTCCTCCTCTGAGTCAGTCCTCCCACTGCCAGCTACTGCTGGGCCAATGGGTCCGTGAGAGGCTTTGCAGGAACGCTCACCCTTTGGCAGCGGTGGGAGGGAGGGGGTACCACAGTGTAACCTGCGCTGCATCATAGTTTCCCCAGTAGCACAGTGACTCCAGGGCATTGGGCTGTGGTAGAAGAGCCTGTACAGCTTTCTTCCCCACATCCACTTCTTGTTCCTAGAATCATGCGGTGCTTTCAGATACCTCAGTTCCAGACATTACCACTGATAATGGCTATGGGTGAAGCACTTAATCCAGAATTGGGTCTGCACACAAGGGTAAAATATTTAAAAAGCCAAAAATAATCCCCCAAGTTTTCATAAGCAGCTCACGTAAGGCACATGTGGGAAGCAGATTAGAGGGCGGCAGGTAAGAGCCTGTGCTTCCGAATCCAGTGACCTGGGTTCAAGCTCTGGCCCTGCCACCTTCTCCTTGTGTGCTACTTGGGGAGTCGCTAGAGCTCTTGGTCCCGTTTGGTCACCTATAAAATGAGGTACTGTTAGTTTGTATATGAGATCTTTCATCAGATTTAAGAGAGATCATTCCCAAAAGGTGCTTTTAAGCATTTGTTTTTGTGCTTAAAATGCATGCCATTGCATGGCACATAAAGGCCGACAAATGCTTATTACTATGTTGTTGCTGTTGTATGCAAATTACCCACAGACCAATATTGATTAAATTCTCTTGTCTTTTCCTTCCAGAAGCAGACACATTGGGTTCAGAGTGGGTAAAAACAGTGCCTGGAACACAGATCACTGCCCACCATACAGCAGGTGGTCAGCAAATGATTGTGTAACGGGGACTCCTTCCTTCCGACGTAGTCATTTCTCAATTCTCCATACCCAAGAAGAGGGAGGGAGATGTTAACAATCCAAAATGTTTCAGTAACCTAAAAATAATGCACATTTGGCTTATAGAAGAGTATTTCAAACAGTTTATTAGAAGAATAGGTCCAATGTTCACAAAACTCGAGTCAGAGTGATTCTTTCACTCAACCGACAAGTATTAACTAAGACTATGCCCTAGACCAGGCACTGTGTTGACTGTGTCTTCAATACAGGAGGAAAGAAGACCACTAATCTCTGCCCTTACAGAGCTTAAATTCTGCTGGTGGCAAGTAGACCACTTCATGGCTTTTGTGGGTCCTAGGCACTTTTGTCCACCTCTTCCTACATAAAAACAGATTAAAATTACATTTTATGGCTATGTTCACATAAAGATGGATTATTAACATTATATATCAAAGCATTTCTTTGACCTCGAAATCCATTTTTTGTCTTTTGATTTGAAAAGAACTTAAAACATTACTGTGGATCTCTAAGAGTATTTTTGACCCTAAGTACTATACCTGATGAAGAACGTAATGACATGGAAAAGTGAACATGGGAATAAACCATTCCAAGTGAGTTTGGGGTTGGTTTTGTTTGTTTGTTTGTCTGTTTGTTTTTGCTGAACGATTTGAAAGTAAGTTGTAGACACTATGACATTTGACTTCAAAATACTTCAGTAGATATCGTCTACATAAGGACATTTTCCTATGTATCCACATCAATGTCATACCTGAGAAAATTAACATTAATTCATGAAACTACAGTCTTTTAGCCTATATTATAGTTTCTCAGTTCCACATCATATAATTTTTGTATTTTATATTGATACTTCTATCTTCAACGAAAATTATATGACCAAATTAATCCATTCACATTATTTGCCACATTTACCTTTGGATGACATTTGTGTCAAAATTTACTCTCTCATTTTTAATGCTTAAAATGTTTCTTGGTGCTCCTGGGTGGCTCAGTGGGTTAAGCCTCTGCCTTTGGCTCAGGTCATGATCCCAGGGTCCTGGGATCGAGCCCCACATCAGGCTCTCTGCTTGGCGGGGAGCCTTCTTCCCAGCTCTGCCCCCCCACCCCACCCCCTGCCGCCTTCTGCTCTGCCTACTTGTGATCTATCTCTCTCTGTCAAATAAATAAATAAGAAATATTTAAAAATAAAAACTAAAAAAATAAAATGATGCCTTTGCTGAACTGCTAGTGATGCTTTAAGGAGACATAAAGTTCTCTATCCTATGTTCTTTCACTGTCAACCTTTGGTAATTTTTTTCTTTCTCCCAAAAATCCTTAACCCATACTCTTCTTCCAGAGTGTTTTCATTCATCTAGATGCCTAAGCTGAAATATTAGAAAAGAGAGTTGTCATATTCCATTTGTTGGATGTCATTTTATAAAGTGCATACAATAGTTGCGGAAGTTAGCAGGCAGATCTAATCACACATCGTATCTCTACCACACTGTCTTATCTACAGTGTATCTTTCAAAATAGACAGGACATAAACTCAGAGCAAAACATCCATATAATGTGTGATGATCTCACAACCTGGCAAAGGCAAGTCAGGGGAATAGCTAAAGCGAAGGCAAGTCAGGGGAATAGCTAAAGTTATCAGGATAGAGACACAGGCTTAAAATATCAATCCTTACATATCTACTTCACCGCTCTAAGCCACAGTTTCAGCTGAAAATAGAGCTGGTAACAATACTGCTATGTGATTAAATGAGATAATCAGTATAAAGCACCTAACATATAAACTCTACACAATGTCTCCCTCCCCCTTCCCCAACGCTTCCCTAGTGTCCCACCAAGAGACCATCCTCAAGGTCTAATCCTCTCAAGGATAATTCCCACAAAGAGAGCTATGCCTCCCCTAAAACCTTCATTCCTTCCACAAAGAGATCGGCCTTGGAGTCTCATTGACAAGTAACACAATATAGGTAACAAGAGATAATTATAGAGACAGATATTTGTTTTATTTGAAATATGTGAAACAAAATACTCAACATTTTCAGTAATGAAAAACATTTACTCAAGATTCCATTTGCTAAAGCAGGCATCTAATACTTCAGTCATCCAGAACAATGAAGAAGGGGAGTTGCAGTATGTAAATAAATGTCTTATCCTGACTAGTTCCATCTAATGTATATAAGACAGCAACATCTAAAAATATACGCTTCCGCTTCTGAGAAGATGGAGTAGATATACTCTCCCCTCATCCTCCTGCCATGTACAATGAAAAACTCTGGATATTATATACACAACAAACTCAAGAAGACTCCAAAAGGTGAAGAGAAGAAAGACCAATTAGGGACAACAGAACTTGAGGGAGAACATGGTGGTGAGCTCCCTGGGTTTTCTTTTTGCCTTCAATATCCCAAACTGAAGAAGTTGGCAAACCAGAAACATCCCCAAGTACAGTGAAATTTTTTTTTTTAATTTAAAAAAATAAGTAAGCCTGGTCTCTCAGCCAAAGGAACAGATCAGGAGCAAGACTAAGACTTTCAGATAATAACCACTCCATCACAGCCAAACACCAGGGGGGAAAAAAAAATCGATGGCCCACCCCCAGTCACAGAAGCAAAGACTAGGTGGAGAGTTCACAATTCCACCCTTGGGAGCTGAAACAAGAGACCCCAACACCCCACCAGGGGAGTGTCACAGAAGGCCAAATAAGGAGCTGGAACTTTCACCCCTGCTGCCAACTGATGAGGCCACTGCCTCCACCATCATCCTCAACTGTGAATTTCAACATCTGAAACTCAATCACTGTAACCTACCATATTAACAGACTAAAGAAGGAAAAAAAACACTTGCTCATATCAGTGATGGAGAAAAGAAGTGATAAAATTCAATACCCATTATTGATGCTTAAAAAGAAAGAAAAAACTTTCAGGAAAGTAGGAACAGCGGGGTAGCTCCTCAACTTGATAAAGAGCATCTTCAAGAAAATCTGCAGCTAACATTATACTTCACAGTGAATGACAGAATGTTTTCCTCCTAAGATTGAGAACACATCAAGGACATCTGCTCTTACCACTCTTAACATTGTGCTGGAAGTTCTAGCCAGTGCACCAAGGCAAGAAAAAGAAGAAAAAGGCATGCAGATCAGAAATAATTAAGTAAAAGTGTTTGTAGATGACAGGATTGTCTACATCGGACCTGTAAAGGAATCCATTAGATTTAAAAAAAAAAAAAAAAAGCATGGACAAGTAAATGAGTTCAGCAAGGTTACAAAATACAAGAAAAACATACAAAAATCAAGTATATTTCTATTTACTGGCAGTGAGTATGTAAACACCAAAATTCAAAATTCAATACCATCCCCAATTGCTCATACCTATATGTAAATCTCCCTCAAACACAAGAAATAGATGTTAAAAATTATGTAAAACTGATGAAAGATCTAAATAAATGAAAAAAGGGGCAACTGGCTGACTCAGTCTGTGGAGCACGCAATTCTTGATCTTGGAGTTATGGGTTCAAGCCCCAAGTTAGGTGTAGAGATTACTTTAAAATAAAAATCTTAAATAGATAGATAGACAGACAGATAGCCAGACTGTATTCATGGATTGGAAGACTAAGCATAGCAAAGATGTCCACTTTCCACAAACCAACATATAGTTATAATTCCTACCAAATTCCTACCAAAGTCTCAGCAATATCTTTTAGAGACATAGACAAAATTATTCTAAAATTTAAATGGAAAAGCAAAGGAACTACAAGACTAAAACAATTTTGAAAAAGAAAAAGTATGAGGAATTTGTTTACAGAATTTCAAGACTTATTATTTAGCTCCGGTAATGAAGACTGTGATATTACCAGAGGAATAAACACACAGATCAATCAAACAAAACAGAGAACCCAGAAACAGATTCATATAAATATGCCCAACTGATTTTTGACAAAGGTACGACAGGAACTCAATGGACTAAAGACTGATTTTTCCATAAATGGTGCTCAAGCAATAAACATTGATCAGCAAAAACAAGAAAAAGAAACATACAAAAATGAACTCAAAATGGATCACAGACTTAGATGCAAACTGTAAAACTTATAAAATATTCAGAAAAAAAAAGAAAATCTTTGGAAGGTAGGTCTAGGCAACAAGTGCTCAGACATGACTCCAAAAATACAATACATAAATGGAAACTTGATAAATTGGGTTTCACCAACATTAAAAAACTTTGGCTCCATGAAAGACCCTATGAAGAGAATGAAAAGACAAGTAACAAACTGGGAGGAAATATTTGCAAACCACATATCTGACAAAGGACAAATATATTATGAACTCTAATTTCAACAGGAAAACAGTCCAATTTAGAAAATGGACAAAAGACGTAAACAGACATTTCACCACAGAAGATACACAGATGGCAGATCAGCACATGAAAAGATGTTCCTTTATCATTAGCCATTAGGGAGATGAAACTAAAACCATGATGAATTTTCACTACATATCTATCATAATAGCGAAAATGAAAAAAATAGTGATAATATTAAATATAAGTGAGGAAGTAGGGAAGCTGAATCACTCCAGCATTGCTGGTATGCACGTAAAATTGTAGAGCCTCTCAGCAAAACAGTTTGGTCGTTATTTAAAAAACTAAACTTTCAAATGCAGCAGCAACAGCACTCTTGTCCCAGGGAAATGAAGACTAATGCTCACACCCACAAAACAGGTACATGAATGCTGACCGCAGCTTTGTTTGTACCAGCAAGTACTGGAAACAACCCAGACGTCCTTTAAGGGGTGAATGGTTAAACAAACTGGCTCCTCCAGATCATGGAATACTATACAAAAAAAAGAAGAAGAAGAAGAAGAAGAAGCAACTATTGATAAATACAACAAACTGAATGAATCACAGAGAACTGTGCTGAGCTGGGGAGAGGGATAACCCCCAAATATGGCATACTGCGTGATTCCATTTATGTAACAGTCTCAAGGGGCCAAAATCATAGAAATGGAGAACAGCTTAGTGGTTGCCGGAAGTTAAGGAAGGACCTGCTGTGGAAGGGAAATAGGTATGGCTAAAAGGGGGCAATGTTGGGGATTCCTTGTGATAATCATGGAAATGTTCTGTATCTTGACTGTATTCAATGTCCATAGCCTGGTTAAGATACTGTCCTATAGTTTTGGGGGAAGGGTTTACAAGCTCTCTCTATATTACATCTTATGAATGCATGGCAATCTACAACTATCTCGAATTAAGAAGTTTCAATCCACATGCACACTACATGCATAGTTTGCCAAGAAGCCATGCCTCTCTATTCCTGATAACTCAGATGCTCATTAAGACTGTGACCCTGAGCAGGGGCTCAGGACTTCGCACCTAGGCTGCGATGCCAAAATTCATAAGCTTTCTAGATGACAAACATTGCTTTAAACTAATGCTACTGGAAATACAGGGAGTCTTAATTATCTATAAAGCTCATTAAAAAGTACTTGTCAGCTGATCTGACTATGTAGGTGGCCGTTCTGATTTGATGCCATGCTTTGCTATGAGCTCCTGAACCAAATCAATTTCTCAATAGTTTATTCCTGTATCAGCTACCATCCTAGCCCCAACCAATGGCTGTCAACCAGAGCTGAACATGAGAATTACCTGAAGAGTAACTGATTCAGTCAGTTAGGGCTGGAATTCCAGCCTCATTCAGAAGCTCACCAGGAGATCCACATGCAACCAGAGTTGAGAACCACGGGTCCAAAACATCAGCAAAAACCCACCTTCACATTGGAAAGAAAAGGACCAATACTCACAGATTTTTAAAAATTACAGCCAATATTCATTGCTGAGAAGAGAATAAAATCATTTCCAAACCTCTGAAGGGCAATTTGACATCTCTTTGGAAAAATTCCCTTTCGGGGAGACACCAATGACCTGGAGTGAGCCAGAGGGAGGACTCAGAGATTGTTCTCCAGGCCTCCCCAGTCTCAGGGAGGTACTAAGTTAGAAGCCTGACCCTCGGGCAGCAGGTTTGGAATTAGGAATGGGCCTCTTTCAAGGAAAGACAGAGATGAGCATTTTGGTCGGCTTCTTCTACACTGAGCCCTAGGGAGATAGCCACAGTGAGTCCTGTCCTCCTGCGCCCATTAAGAACTGTTTCTTTGTTAGTTATACTCTTGCGGTCTCAAGGACACCAAGCCCTATTGGCCTTCTGAGTTGGGTATTTGGGGGACTCACTCTCAGGTGGAAGTCTTAAAAATTGGGATGTTGGGTCCAACCTCTTCACTCTTAGTGAGTAGTTTCCCTATTGTATGTCACAGTGCTAGGGGTGGGGTTTACAGTGAAAGTATATCTCAGCCTTTCCTACTCTTTTCAGCGTGGTGTTTTTGTTTTTTTGGTTGTTGTTTTTTACCCCATTTGTACTTATTGCTCAGTTATTTTCTGGATTTCTTCTAGAAGGAATTGCTCCATGTGTAGCCACTGATTCAGTGTGCCAGTTGGGGGAGGTGCGCTCAGGAGCCTCCCATGTTGCTATCTTGGATTAGACATCTCCCCTTTTCATTTCTTAAAATCAGTAGTGTGGATCTCTGCCTAAAGAGAGGTGGTCTTTAGCCAGCTCTCAAAATCTTTCTTTATTAATTCTTAGAGCTGAATGTGAATCTACAATTACCTCAAAAATTTTTCAATTAAAAAAATGCATGGCTAATAAAAGTTCATTCATCAAAATTGATCACCATAACAGAATCATATACACCAACTATATGATGAAATGTATGCTACAGCTCTTACCTAGTTCATTCCACCTAAACTTATTCTGCAGTGTATTTTATATTTGGGCCATTCATTTATGTGAAACTTTATTTATTTCTCCAGCTATTAATTCCTGGTGCTTCTCCTTCCCAAGTCTTACTAGGGTTTTGTTGTTGCTGTTGTCTATTGCCAGTGGCACTTGCATCTCTGTTACTATCATTTCATCACAAAAGAATTTAAAAATTTGCAATAAAATATTTCCCAACAAGGGAAAAAGTGACTATAGCTTATTAGGAACAGACATGAAAATTCTCGCCCAGGATATACAGTCATTCATTTTAACAGTGCCAAGCACTAGCTGAGGAACTGAAGATACAGTAGTAAATTAAAGTCCCTGCCTTCATGGAGGTCACAGTCAAACAGGTTAGAAAGATAAAGAGACAAATCAGGATGTAATATAATACTATGTAATACTACTAAATACCATAAAGCATACTGCATCTGAGTAATTACTGATAGAGAATGATGACAATGCTAATACAGATTGGGTGGTGGTCCTATACAGCTAGTCAGAAGCAATGATAAAGGAGCAGAGATCTGTGTATTACATCGGAGACAACATATAGTATGTAGCTCATAAGCATCAAGACAAAACCAATGCTGGCTCTTCTGAGACCCATGCTAATTCTTGATTCCCAGAAGAAGTAATAGAGAAATGGGAGCTCAGCCAAACTTCTTTATCTTTCAATCCAAAGGCTATGGCTTTTGGTTACAAAATGAAAAGGCACCAAACACTTAATACCCTATTCTTTTATTCTCCTTTCTTTTGATATTTTTTAAAACCTTGTCTAATTCTAAAAGAAAAAAAAAACACCATTTTAATGAACACTGCAATTAAGAGATTCAGCCCTTGGAAACGAACACCCTTTGAGCTTCTGCGATGTTGACCTTTTCCTGATTTGAGGTCAATAAAGTTATGGTGTTTGTGTCTCCCAGGGAAAATCCCTGCATGTAAAATCATTTGACTCACTCTGGCTTCCCCAAATCCTCCTCAGAAGCTCAATCTGGAGATCAGAGCCGGCTACTCCTTTTCAATTAACTCTCTTTCAGACTTGATCACTGTCCTTGTCTTCATTTATGTCAAATAGTGCTCCCTGTGGAGACAGGCAGCTGGTTATTCTGAGCTCACTCAGATAACCCTTATTAAAATAACCACCTCCCTTGAGCAAATCCATCTATCACCTTCACCTTGACAGGCCCCTGTCAGCCTCGTGCCTGGTGCCATTTCTGGATAGGTCCCCACCCCACCCACCTAGAAACACTGCACCGGTAGCTTCAGGATGCTATTTGCAAGGTGCAAACTGCACGGGGAGATTCTGAGCCATTTGCTTCTTTGAAGGTTTAATTCAATTCAGGAAATGTTAACTGGACAAATATTATAGCTTCTGGAAAAATAGGTATGGGGTCCTAGAATCCTATGTTAAGTGAGAATAAAGGCTTTGCCTCAAAGGTTTCCTTGGAGACAATAGGGAATGCCCTGGGTCTGTTTGTTATCTAGTTCAATAAATGCCAGATGGATATTTTTGTGAGACAATACCATAGCAAGCGACATGGGGGAGGGAGATAAGAGTTTATGAGACCTAATAAACTCCAGGTTTGGCATGGACATCTATGTAGAAAGACAGGAATTTATACTTTCTGTTCAATATTTAAGATTCTGAGAAACAAACTGAGGGTTCTGGAGGGGAGGGGTTCGGGGAGTTGGGTGAGCCTGGTGGTGGGTATTATGGAAGGCACATATTGCATGGAGCACTGGGTGTGGTGCATAAACAATGAATGCTGGAACACTGAAAAGAAATAAAATAAAATGAAATTTTAAAAAATCATCTAAAATGAAAGAAGAGGAGCCAGTCACAGCACCTCCAGAAACCTTCCTCAGCCATTCCTATTCCCTTCTTCCTTGTCGGGATACTCCCTAAGCTTCTGCTGGAATGAGTATAAACCACTCTTGACTTTAGAAGTGCCCTGTCTTGGCCTCTAAATTCAAAGTCACACTAGGATTGAAGAGTGCGTGGGGCCAAGCAAAAAGCTCTCTGATGTAATTTGTGTGACGATTACTCCTGAGAGTTCTATTGGTTTCTATAGATGTGAGGCCTGACTAGATGTGGCAGATAGTGGGCCTGTCATAGGCAGGGAGGAGCTAGTGAACCAGGCAAAATGACAGTTTCTTATTTTCCTTTTGTTACTCATAGAAATAAATGGGGACTCTTCTCATATATGTAGACTTCGACAGCATAATGAGTCCTAAGGGTGGATGGGTAGATCCCATGGTACAGACTCATGCACCTTTGCAAAGTCCCTGTAGGGCCCCAGCCCTGGGGTTGTTGGGTCCCCCAATAATGGGTCCGTGATTCAAGGAGCAAGACTGATACAAAGCGAAGGTCAAGCAAAGCTTTATTTTGCGCCAAGCATCGAGAATCAAACCGACCATCAAACAGACCAGTCGGAGCTGCCTCTTACAGAGAGGGCGACCCCTCTCTTCTTTACAGACTAGCTTTTAAGGGCAAAGGCCATGTGGTTGGGCCTGGCCACACACAGGTGACCAATGAGATTGTAACACAGAGAAAGCGACACAGTCCTGCTAGGTCACACATAAGTGACCAACTGAATTACAATTCACCCCATAGTAACTATTTGAACTAGCCTATCACCTTGGTCAGAACTGGCACCCAAAGGGCACCCAAAGGGCAGGGCCCATACTCCTTGGTAGCTAGGGAGACAGTATGCGCGCTTTACAGATAGGATATCTCCACCTGACCTGACCTACCCTTGTATTTGGGCTTTGTTACCTGGGACTGATTTCCTGGACTTGCTTTTAAGTAAGTTCCCCTGGGGGGGCAGGGTCAATTTAAGTTTTACTGCATAAACAACAACATGGCTGTTCAACTGGGGTGGTGCCGTTCTGGCTGAATAGGCCCTTACAGGGTCACATAGAGCTTCACCCCCTAAGCAGAGAGAGAATTAAAATCAAGGACTATGAGTAAGAGACAAATAATAAAAAGTGTTTTAAAAAGGGGGGGGGGAACAAAAACAAAAACAAAAAAAGGGGGGGAGTACTGTGCTACTAGATGATTCTCTGATTCTCTAAGAGCTCATAAACTAAAATCCTGAGAGACAGCATCCTCCCAGGGAATTCTGGATAAGGACGGTTGTTGCTAGAGCTGTCACTACTGCTACCATGACTATAATCACCAGCCAGCATGTTGGGGGAATTTAAGACTTAGGAAGAGCTGCAGGTTCCCTGATGTAAGAAGGGAAATATCTACAAGTTTGGGTTTAATAAGGGGGTCATGCCAACTGCTACAACCGTGCCCGCTGGGGAATGTCACCCTAGAGAATCCTACTTCGGGAACTTGGAAAAACTATGAAATTTGGTTACCAAGTCAGTAGAAATTCCAGCATTTGCTCATTTCCTAAATAAGGTTCCTTCCC
This sequence comes from Martes martes, assembly GCF_963455335.1. Classification (NCBI taxonomy): domain Eukaryota; kingdom Metazoa; phylum Chordata; class Mammalia; order Carnivora; family Mustelidae; genus Martes; species Martes martes. Next base: position 57,758,385 of record NC_137900.1, read on the forward strand.
AAGCAACTATGACTAAAGAGTCTGTAGACAGAGTTCCCAGGCTGTGGTAGCAGTGGTGTCTGCTTGATTTTCTCCAGTCCATCATCCATAACCTCATCACCTATGTAATCGCTCTGTTGCTTAAATGTACTTTTGTCATCTTGCTTTGATAATCACTCAATGGTTTCCACTGCAATAAACAGCAAGTTCAAAATCTTCAATGTGGCTTATGAAGCCTAAATAATTTCTCTTTCCAGCTTCCTCTCTCATCATTGTAAATATTAACAGGAGGTATCCTGTACATGAGTGGCACACTTTTCCATGAATGAGCTGTGTTTTCTCATCTCGGATTATTCCTTCTGCCTGGTCCCCCCACCCTTTCACTAAATTAACACTTTTCCATTCTTCAGGTTGCAATTTAGATTTTACCTTCTCTGGAACACCTTCCCTAGCCCTTAAATTACATTGCAAATCTCTCCAATGTGCTCCCACAGAATCTCATCCTTATTCCATAAAAGGTACTTACCACACTGTGTTATTGTTACTAGTTATCCATACTCCCTCACCAATCCGTAAATTTCTTGTGGGAAGATAGGCACCTTGTTTATCTTGACATTCACTGAACAAAATAGGATCTCTTGAATGAATGAACGTATGAAAACAGCATTGTCACCAAGAGGCAGGAGATCTGCACTCAAGTCAAAACCTCACTATTTAACCTTGATTGTAAGCAAACCATAAACTTCCCGGAGAGAATACAGAAGTAGAAATGTCATGCTGTCTGCATAAACCAGGTGGTTGGATGGGACAATGCCTTTACGGTCCTGTCAACAGTACAATCAATAGCTTCATATGCAAGAGTGCAATGTACACTGGGTTGTTCTAAAATATATCCAAGACAAGAATCCCTGGGTCCTCAGAAGAAGAGGAAATATGAACAGTTTCTATAAATGCACAGATTCAAAAAAAAAAAAAAAGAAAAAAGAAAAAACTCTCTGTTCTGTTACAGGAAGGAGGGAATTAACTGAAAGGTCCAGTACAGAAACATGAATACTTGGCCAGATTAAGCCCTAGCTCAGCTCTCTAAAATTCAAGTGTCATTAAAAGCTAGCCTTAATTAGGCAGGACTCTGACCTATATTGATTGGAATTTATTTATTAATTTTTAGCATTGCTTCCAGTTTTCATTCTAGCTGTTAATTGGGCCCCTTTCCTTAAGTGAAAAATGTTCATATGTGCAGAATTTGAGCATTTCCCAGCACTGACTTCCATTTCGCCCCCATCATGTTCAGGCAAGGGCAGGATCCTCTCTGCTCTAGCAGAGCCCTGACTATGTTCTAGCCGGCATGCAAATGCAGACTGTGATCCATCATGTTTTATTTAATAGAGTCACTGAGAGAAAGGAAAAGGGAAATTGTTGTGAATTAAATGTCCTTGTCGTTTCAGGCAAGGAGATAAAAGTTCTGATTGATTGCTGAGATGGCTGAAAATGGAAGTATTAACGCAAAACAATGATTTTGTTATGTTTCTATTCTCTGGAGTGTTGCAAATGGCAGAGAACATTTTATTCTGGAAACAGATTAAGAGAGACTTTCTCCCTTGCCAGAACACACCTATTTGGTGAAATCAGGAAGCAGAAGGTGAAGAACCAGGGAACAGGGCCAGGGGATCTCCATCCCAATCCTGGCCCTGCTGTGTTCCCTTGGCGGCCTTGGACAAGTCTTTTACCGCCCTAACCTCAAATTCCTTAGCTTTGATGATCTGGTGAGATATGAGATCTAACATCTCTTCACTGCCTCTACTGCCATACAACTCTTTCTCCTTCTAAATCAATCCAAGCAATAGGTCTGAAGTAGCTGTCCTCACTGGAGGATGCCACTGACCTGCGCTGCCCACTAGAACCTTAACTAGAATTATCAGCAGATTCCTCCAACTTCTGTCATTTCTTTCCAACTATATATAAAGAGGCAATTCCACTAAGACTCTGATTGTAACAAAAGAAAATATAAAGTGTTAAAGGATCCCATTCAATGGACTAAACTTGACAATTTACCCAAGTTAACCTAAGCACAATGCCACACACAATGAGCTACAACTAAGACGCAGAACGGTGTTGGTGTTAGCCTCTACCTCCCTCCTCCCTTAAAAAATGGGGGAAATTCTGAGTTGAGCCAGATAATGGAAATACCTCTGTCATGATCTGGTCCAGGTCCTGCTTTTTTTCCCCTCCCCTTCCTAAATCTGCAACTTTCCCAGATTCTATGAATCTCTGAGTTTATACTGTTCCATTTGCCACGCTTGCAGACAGAGGCATTGACCCTTTGATGCTTCCAGGCATTTTAAGTCCTCAGAGAAAATTCCTAGTACTTAGCTACAAATAAATGGTCAAGGTTCAGAGTTTAAGTTGAATGTCTTTATCGACCACACTTCTCTTCCTCAAAGACTACTTACTGTTCAGACGGGGGCATTGCTGAAGACTAACAGAGGTTTGATTTTCTCTTCTGCAGAGCACCCAAGGTGGGTGCCTCAGAAATGGCTCCCAGTCATCTCCCTCTGTAGTTCCTGCTCGAAGGTGTGTGTGTGTGAGAGAGAGAGAGAGACAGAGAGACAGAGACAGAGACAGAGAGACAGAGACAGAGATCCAGAGAGAGACAAAGAGACCAAGATGGAAGCACAGAGAAAGCCGGTAAGAAACAACTATCAGATTCTATAGCTCAAAACAGAGTATGTATGATCTCAGACCGTGTGATATTATCTACTGCATCAGAACTCAAATTCAATATGACCCCAATTTTTTAAATAGAAATCAGGTATTGGTCTTCCAACAAAAACCAGACCCCTTTCAGAACTCACTCCAACAAAGACAGGCGCTTTTAAAGTGTTCGTGAAATGTTCTTTTAGTTTACATGGGCTTAGGTTCTTTTTTGTTAAATATCTGATTCTTAAAACACTAGCACAGTTAGAAAGATCTTTCTGTCCAGATGACAAGATATACGGACTCGACTACAGCTTTTGCTCAGAACAATTACTTCATAATGTATATGATGTAATATCCAAACTTAACACCAGGCCCCCAGTGAGCACTGGTTTTCTCCACTGCTTCGATGGTTTTACTTTACTCAAAAGTTGTTCCTGAAGTCGAGTACCGAATGATGAAATCTGGTGTTATGGGTGAAACTGATGAAGTCGGATCTTTCCACTTGGTGAAATGACTTTCAGATACTAAGCAATCCGTTCATTCTCTCAGGCCACCAGGGCAGAGCCGCACACATGGTGTGACTAATTCCCTCGCAGAGTAAATTAACAAATGTAACTCAAATGAACTTAACTTCTTAGAATATAGAGTTAATGAGCCTGAAACGTGTGAGATTAGTTTAGGCAAGTGAGCTCGGGCAGGCTCCAAAGCAACACACTGCATCCCGAAATGAGGGAATCTAGGTCGTTTGTCAGGAGGAGGAGCGGGAGCGAGAGAATCAACGGTCAGTACACGCCCCTCATCCTTGGAGGGAAGGCAGCTAAAAATGGACAGGCCGAGTTTCAAAAGATAGCACAGCTAGATGCTTTATGGAAATGGGTGAAGCATTTCCAGATGTACTGAGTCTGGAGGACGCGAATAGGTTTACATTAGTAAATTTCTATTTGTATCTAATTACAGTCTTCATGTGAGACTCTCTGTAGTTAGCCTTCAATACTCTCACTGTTTCATAATTCAGCCTGAAAGGACATGGTTACGTCCTACTATTTTTAAAATATTTAAAAGGGGAAATAAAGATAAAAACATAATTCTGAAGAAAATGTAATCCTACTTAGGTCTCTCAGAATAAACTTCTAAATCTTGGGCCAGTCTCTCAAGCCAGATTGCCTGCTGAAAGACAACTGACTTTCATGATTCTGAAGCCAAACGTTACTGCTTTGACGTGGGTTAATCATGTAACCTTTGTGCTTCTGTTCCTCGCACTGAAAACTTGAAATAAAAATAGTACTGACTTCAGAGTCAGTTTTACTGTGTGCCTGGTACTTGATGCATTTATTTTTATTCTTTCAAAATACGTGTTATTCTCAAAATGGAATGAAGTTGGATTTCTTCTTTATGCCATACGGAAAAATAATGATGATGATTAAAGGATTTAAATAATGATGAAGACCAAAAAAAAAAAAAAATCCCTCACAAAGTATACAAAGTTTCAGTTATAGAAGATTGAGTCCTAGAGATCTACAGCACAGCATAGGGCCTGAAGTTAACAATTTAATTGCTGTAGGGTGCCTGGGTGGCTCAGTGAGTTAAGCATCCAACTCTTCATCTCAGCTCAGGTCTTGATCTTGGGATCGTAAGTTCAAGCCCTGGGCTGGCTCCATGCTGGGTGTGGAGCCTACTTTAAAAAAAAAAATTGCGACCAGGGTAGATCTTATATTGTGCTCTTATGATCAAAAAATTAATAAAAATAATAATAAAGAGGGTATGAAGAAACTTCTGGAGGGGATTTATATGTTTGCAGCATAGATTGTGGTCACATTTCACATGTGCATACTTATCTCCAAACTCATTATGTTTTATACGTTAAATATGTACAGTTTTCTGTGTCATTACACCTCAATAAAGTGGCTTAAGAAATAAAGGAAGAAATCACAGAAAAATATAGTTTGCAATCTTGAGGTGAAAAAGTTTATGTAAGCCAGACAACAAAGGTAGGAATCGCAGCAGAAAAAATGAACAGGTTTATATTTACAAAAATTTAAATTTGCCATAAGGAAAAACAGTTTCCATAAACAAACTAAAAGAGATAGATGAAAATTCTCTTTTTAAATATTTGACACTTAGGGTACAAAAAGGTAGGTACTTTACCTGTATGTAATATATACATATTTATATATACACACACATACATATATATACAAATATATATACATATATATTTTTTATTTATTTACAGAAACTAAGAAAAAAGGAGTTTCCAATGTAGAAAAAAATATAGGCAGAGTACATGAACCGATTACTCACAAAAGAAATAATACATGTTTCTTTTTTAAATGCTCACCTCACTCATAATCAGTCATGAAAATTAAAACAGCATTGAGATTAGTAGTAACTGCTGTCAGTGGAGAAATGTAAATCTGCTCTGCACGATGGGAAACTGGATTTAAGAACAAGGATATGAAACAGAAAGTATGGAGAATGGGATCACAGGGGAGAAAGAAAAGGAATCAGGGAGAAAAGTCTGGTACACTTACACCGCAGGCAGCCTAGACGGCCTTTGGATCTTAGCATGAAATGAACCTGGGTCTGAATCTTTTCTCTGATGATCACTGTTAGGTAGTCTTGGCAAGTTCCTGGCTTTCCTGATTCTTAACTTTTTCATCTATAATGTAAACTACAGTTTTTTTCATCTATAATGTAAACTACAGTTATGAGATTGAGCAAAAACAATAAGTTGTTTGGTCAACACCATCCCACCTGCACCCAGCTTCCCGGTTCAGTAAAACCATTTTTACTGACTAATGCAATTCTCCCTGCTGCTGCTGGTCAGGAAGGAACTATCCAGTCCCAGAAAGCGCAGGCCAGGCCTCCTTGATCCTCGTGCTCCATCGATAAAACTGTCCGCAAGACAGACTCCTTCTGAGGTTAAAAGCAAAACGGACAGGAAGAGATTTTCAGGTGTCCGTCTGAGCTGTCCGCTCCAGCTCACGGGAACAATCCCTTCTTGACCAGTGAGGGAAGCAGACACAGTCAATTCTGCTACTCACTTTTTTCCTAGGGACTACAGTATGGATTATACCCACATTTGGTCTCTGGTTATTTTATGTAGTTTGCTTTGGGGTGGGGGCTGTGTGTTTGATTTTTTTTTTTTTTAATTTGGTCACCTTTTCTGTATCTTATGTACATTTACGAAGAGTAAAGGAACAGTCCCTCCTGCTGTGATAGCCTGCAGAAAAACTCTTCATTCTTCCAGAGATGGAAAGAACATCGTGACAGTAGGTAAATCATAAATGGGTTCCTCAAGATAAATGAAATGTTTCGTGGGAATAAGAGGCAAAAAATATCATAGGAAAGAGAGAAGGAGGGAGGGGAGAAAGCAAGAGAGAAAGGGAGGAGGAAAAAAGAGAGAGAGAACCAGAAAGAGAAAGAGCCCCTGGAGTGGCCGGAGGGCAGGGATTTCTCCGTCAAAGACTGCCACCTGGTGGCAGTCTCATAACCTGCTCTTGGCCTCCACTAGTCCTGGAAGGCGGCCAGAGCCATCAGAAGCCGCTGACCTGCAAGGCTTCAAAGCTAAATGAAAAGCAGATGAATAAATGTCGGCGCATCAGTAGATTCTAAATCTTGACAACACAGAGGCCTTATTTAATTTGATCCCTGTGCATCAGAGACTTTAAACTGCCATTAGTCAGGCGTGCTGCCACTCTCTCCTCCGCTGTAGAAGGCTAGTGCTGTTTATGGAGCATAAACCAACTATATTTCATGTAAGCAAGTAAAAGGAAACAAAATCTCTTATGATAAAATAAAGAATAAATACAAACACTATTGCTTTACCCGCATAATCCTTCCTGGACCTCTTTTCGACCCATTTTAGATAGGTTTCTGAAAAAAAAAAATAGATAAGTATTTGAAATTTTTGAATAAATGAAAGGACCACTAACATCTTTTCGATGATCAAAGTGGCTTGACTAGAGGTTAATTCTATCCAGTAAAGAGATAATAATGTTGCAAGAAAGAAAAAAAAAATGTGTTCATACTTGATGTTTTCTCTCTGTTCTATCAAACAGAAGAGAAATCAGATGTATAAAGAATTTATCCTTAACTCCGTGCTTCCACACTACTCTGCTGACTTAAACAAGTATTACTATACTATATGACAAAAACCTATTTAAATTCCAAAAGCAACTTTGTATTTCTAAGCCTTTGTATTACCTTTTTATGTGGTAGGGAAATAAAAGCAAATAAGATTTGGCTTTTATTTTTTACTCCTGACCAGAAAAAAAAAATCTTAGCAGCTCTCATAGTCTCTTTAATCACAGTTTCTACCTCTAGGCTCCAAATTCAATTCTCATTTACAGATTTCTAAGGCTTGCATAATTTTTAAGGCATAACAGTATATATTTCTGTCCTGTGAGTTGAATACTCTGAATTCAGCTGTTTTTTGGCACACAGATTTAATGACGAACCAGATTCTTGCAAAGAGAACAGGTAAACAGATCCAGGAGGATACTTTCTCTGTTATGCTAACGTTATGGAAAACTTCACTGAATAAAATTAGAACATATGACCTACTAAAATAAAAAGCAAAAACTAATGGTAAGATATTCATTTCAGTACCCAATCTAAAAATCTTGACAAGAAACAAATAAAATCTTCAGTGTGTATATGGTATTTATCATTCATTTCGATGATTCACTTACATTTTTACAAAAAAGACAAAATTTATTGAGCAGACAATAAAGAATTTCTGAGAATCAGAAAAATAACCAAGAGAGTAAAATTTCATGGTGCCCAATGGTATAGAGTTTCAAAGAAGAGGTAAATGGAACTAAGAAGTCCAGTAAAAGAGCTTTGACAAATGCCCATTAGGTACGGCAATGAAGGAGTTACTGGACCTTCCGGAGGGGAGTCTCAGTAGAGTGGGGAGGGCGGAGGCCAGGACACAGTGCATCAGAGAAAAGTTGCAGTAGTAGAAGTAGAGACAGCAGTATTACTCATTCAAAACACGTGGATAAAATAGAAAGAAAAAAAAGAAGTGGGGGGAGGAGAAGGAAAATCAGGGGTCCAATGAATATTTTTAAGACAAAAGCACATCCAGAGTTTAAAATTAAGCTACTCCATGGTATTGCTGGCTCAGCATCCATTTTGTTTGGCCAAGTGGCCTTGGGGGCTTTACACTGATGCTAGCCCCGCGTGCAAGCCCACATCACAAGCAAAAGTGAGCTCAAGATACGACTTTCCCAGCAGCCCTCATGTTCAACAGTCTCCCCTGCCTCCCAGGGCCTGTAATCCCTTTGTGTCCTTTAGATAAGACCCCCAAAAGACTTACAAACCCCCCCCTCTTATGCTTCGAATTGACCAATACACAAGCACATGCCCCGGGTCCTGCTTCTCTCTGTGTGTGCCCTCTGCCTTGAGCTCCTGTATGGCCCTTCGAGGCATGGAGGGCTCGCTATGGCTACTGATATGTGTTTAGGCGCAGAATAGAAGCGGCCCATCTGGTGGTTTCAATGATGTAGAAAAGGAAGGCAGCTATTGAAACCAAGGAAAATATGAGGACTGGCTGGAGATCTAGCCTAATCAAAATAGAAAAGAATTGGAACAGGAAAAGATACTGACCAAGGGTGGTCCCCTGCCCGTAAAAGAAAGGAAGGCAAATGGTCCCATGGATCCCAAATTGGGTATTTTCTTGGGTAGATGTAGGAGAAAAAAATTTGAGTACTTTATTTTCAGTACCCAGTGATCCTTAGTAATTACTCACAGAATAAGGTGTTGGCAACTAGTTCTTTATGGCTGATCTTTAAGTCCAAGCCCACATGCCACCGGCCCCAGAATGTGAACAACCAACTATCATCATGAATTTGCATCTGATGCTATGCCTCATCCCATCTCCATCATTTTTATCCTTCTGTTCTAAGAAAAAAACAACAAAAAGACATGCAGGGCAATTTTTTCTTCCTTTCTTCCCAAATATGTTTAAAAACTCCTTCTGTCCCTAATTTGCCATTTGCAGTTGCCCTGACTCCTCTTAAATTTCTAAAATAATACACTCTCTTTACAATATTAGCATATTCCATACACTAAGAATATTTCATCCATATTTGCATATTTGATTATCCCACAGGGAACAGATAGCTGAAGGATGGAGATTTTTAAGTGGCAAAGATCACTTAGATACAACTCCAAAGTTACAAACCATAAAAGACAAAATTGACAAATGTGACTGTATCAAAATTAATACTATACTGCAAAAGATAATGCTAAGGGGGGCGGGAAACACAAGCCACATATGAGAAGGAAAATTCTGAAATCATATATATGGCAAGGATAGATTTTTCAAAAAGTAGCACAGAAACCACTGGACATACATATGCAAGAAAAAAACCTTGAAACTATACTTCATATCACATACAAAATTAACTCAAAATGGATCACAGATCTAAATGTGAAGACTAAAAACTATAAAACTTCTAGAAAAAGGCATAAGATAAAATCTCTGAGACCTTGGGTTTGGCATATATTTCTTAGATACAATGACAGAAGCATAATACATAAAAGGATAAGTTAGTAAGTTAGACTTCAAATCTAAAATTTCTACCTTGGGGTGCCTGAGTGGTATCGTCAGTTAAGCATCTAACTCCTGGTCTCAGCTCAGGTCGTGATCTCAGGGTCGTGAACAAGCACTACACAGGGCTTCAGCATGGAGCCTGCTTATAATTCTCTCTCCCTCTCCCTCTGTGCCTGCCCCCCACTCTCTCTCTCTCTCTCTCTCTCTCTCTCTCTTAAATAAATAAATAAATCTTTTAAAAATCAATCAATAAATAGACACATAAAATTCCTATCCTTCAGCAGTCACTGTAAAGGGAGTGAAAAGGCAAGTCATTAGATGAAAGGAAATGTTTGCAAAGCGTATACCTGATAAAGAACTTATACCTATAAAATATAAATTATAAAACCAAACAAGAAAAGAGCCCAATTTTTTAAATGAGCAAAAGATACAGTTCACCAAAAATAGACAGACAGAGTGATAGATAGACTGACAAATAAGCACAGGACAAGGTGTGCTTCAACATCATTATTCATTAAGGAAATACAAATTAAAACCACAATGAGATACTACTACACCCCTATTAGAAGAGTCAAAACTGAAAAGTCTGACCATACCAAGCACTGGAGAGAATGTGGAGGAACTGGTGGGAAAGGAAAACGGTACAACTACTTTGGAAAACAGCTGGCTATTTTCTTAAAAAGCTAAATATACACCTAAAATATGATCCAGTCATTCCATTCCTGGATATTTGTCCAAGAGAAATGAAAGCATATGTCCACGCCAAAAAACCTGTACAAGAATGTGTATAGCAGCTTTATTTGTGACAACCTGGGAGTGACTCAAATGTCCATCAGCAGGTGAATAAATAAATAAATCATGGAACATCCATTCAATGGTATACTATTCCATGATAAAAAGGAATAAACTCTTGTTACATGCAAAAACACTGATGAATTTCAAAATAAATATGTGAAGTGAAAGAAGCCAACTGACACAGAGTAGATGCTGTCAGTAGATGATTACACTTACAGGAATTCTAGAAAACGCAAAATGATCAATAGTGGCAGAAAGGAAATCAGTGATTGGGAGACTGAGGGTGATGTAGTACAGAAGAGACAGAGTACAAAGGAATTTAAAGAAACTTTTAGGGATGATGGATGTTTTCATTTTCTTGATTGTGGTAATGGTTTCACAGGTATATTCTTCCCAAACTATTTCATTTTCTTGATTGTGGTAATGGTTTCACAGGTATATTCTTCCCAAACTATATATTTTAATCATGTACAGTTATATTCGTTGATTATATCTCAAGAAGGCTGTTTAAAAGTTCCATAGCCACCTACTGTTTCCTCCATTTAAAATTGTATAAGCAAGTCATGGGACACCTGAGTGGCTCAGTCTGTTAAGTGTCTGCCTTTGGCTCTGGTCATGACCTCAGGGTCCTGAGATTGAGCCCCATGTGGGGCTTCCTGCTCAGTGAGGAGTCTGCTTCTCCCTCTCCCACTCCCCCTTCTTGTGCTCACTCTCCCTCCCTGACAAACTAAAATAAGTAAAATCTTTTTAAAAATGTATAAACAAATCATATACCCATGTATGAGTCACCCAGATTAGAAATAATTAAAAATAGATTTGAAGCCTGTAAATATCCTCTTGCAGTTGCTAGAAGATCTTACCACATCCTTACTGAGGAACATCTGCAGGTACCTCACAATCCCACATTTCCCATGTGAGTAAATATGCTCAAGAAATGATATGTACAATAGTGTTCTCAACATTCCCCGGAAATTCTTTTGCCATCTTCACGTGACATCAAGTTCAACGGCCTGTGCATAGTGGTAAACAGAGAGCCCCTTTGTCTAACCACACTCTGCCTCCTCTGTCCTCAAAAGGGGCATGTTTGGATTGCTCCAGCACTGCCCAGCCTCGGCACCACTCCACTCCAGAAGCAGGTGGGAGGAGGGAGAGCAGAGATGACTCTGAACAAACTCAGATGCACGTGTGGCCCCTTTTTACTTCCCAGAGGACTGACAACTGTGAGACAGTCTCTTCTCATCTGCTCTATTACTCCACGCTGCCCCTCTTTTCATGCATTATATATGCCCTGTTGGAAACAGCAATGTCTCTCCTGGAAAAGAAAAAGTTCAGCCTGTCAGCAGTAGAGTGGGAAGTAAAAGCACTCACAAGTTCCCAAGTTAACTCAGCAACTGCTTTTTCGGCACATTTCGCAATAGTACAAGAAGAAAAGCCTTTCTCCACGATGGTATGACCCCAAAACATCAAAGAATTAGTGTTATGCTTGAAAGGGGAAGAATATACTCCGCCTCAAGGTTAATCTCTGGAAGTAAAATAAACAAGCAGAATTATCAGTAACTATGCCTTTCGCAGAAAACCTTAGAATGTGAAACTCTCCAACACTTCAGCGACCACCACGTTCAAGACTCTAGCTCTACAAACAAGGAACTGAGGCCATGACAGTTATGGTGCTCTACTTTTAAAATGTTCTAAATCTCTAAAACATCACCAGAGTAGGTCCGTATTTATCCTGTCTTTTAGTGTTCTGCCAATGGCTTTTCAATACTTTCCAAGTGCAGAACCATAAGCTTCAAGATAGAGACACTGGGATGTTCCCAAGGAGCTGGGCTAAAGTGAAGAATCTATAAAAACTGATTACGTTTTATCCAGGGATAACCCTGGATGATCCTGATTTAAGTTTTCCCAGTTTTCCTGGGCAAGAAGAAAGGATCAGTTGTCCCCACTTCTGCCATGTCACAACCAGCAGCACCCACAACCACCCCAGTGACAGATTCCCAATGGCTTCTTGAAGAGCCCTCAAACTCTTTGCTTCCATAGGTCTTTGCTTCCATGTGGGTTATGAGGGTCTAATGGGATCAATTGTAAATGTGATAAATGACCCGTCTGTAAACATGGCCAGAGAGGGATCTTTCAAAGGTAAATGTGGAATCGTGATTCTCCTTTACAATCCTTAATAGTGGGGCGCCTGGGTGACTCAGCGGGTCAAGCCTCTGCCTGCGGCTCAGGTCATGATCTCAAGTTCCTGGGATCAAGCCCCAGGTCGGGCTCTCTGCTCGGCAGAGACCCTGCTTTCCCCCTTTCTCTCTGTCTGTCTCTCTGCCTACTTGTGATCTCTATCTGTCAAATAAATAAATCAATCTATCTTTTAAAAATAAAAAATAAAATCCTTAATACTATCGGTATTTGGGGATGAAGTTCATTCTCTATTTCTCTATACAAAGACACCCATAACCTGTGTCTTCCCTATCTTTCTAGCCTCATCTCCAACCTTAACCATTACCATTACTCCACCCCTACACTCTGAAATCCAGCCAAATGTTTGAAATTCTCCGATCACACCTCCCCTGTGCTCTCTTGGTTTTGCTCATTTGCATTCCCTTTCCTTGAATGTGTCCCTCCTCTTCCACCATCCCAAGTCCGCCTTGATGAGTGCTCACTCTTCTATAGTAAGAACCTTCCTAAAGATCCTCACCTGGTATTCGTGTCTGTGTGTAAATCTCTCCCCTTCAGTGTAGACTGAACCTCGTGACTTGCTTCTCATGAACAGAACATGCAAAAAGTGATGCCAGGTCCTTTCAAAGATTAGGCTATAGAAGACTGTGACTTTGGTCTTACTCCCACTCTCTTGCTGGCTCTTCTTGCTAGTTCACTCTCACGAAGCAACTGCCATGGGGGAGATGTCCTATGCAGAGACCCACAAAGCAGGAAACTGGGGGCAGCCTTCAGCCAACAGCCAGTGAAAAATGAAGGCCCTCAGTCCAATAGCCTGGGAAGAGCTGAGTATTTCTTTTTTTGTTTGTTTGTTTTTTGGTTTGTTTGTTTTGTGTGTGTGTGTGTGTGTGTGTGTGTGTGTGTGTTTAAGATTTTATTTATTTATTTGACAGAAAGAGAGATCACCCCCCGGGGCAAATAATACATTATATGTTAATAAAATAATTAATTTTTTTAAAAAAAGAAAA